>NW_026901952.1:230315-709650 GCF_033783945.1 Neopsephotus bourkii
GTTTTGGGTTGATTGTTTTTGGTTATTTTTCTTTTCATTTTTTTTGCCACTATTGAACTGGTATAATTTCTGCTTCGTCATCCAAGTGATGGTGGGTTAAATGTCTACTCTGGAATTTTTTTCAGCTTCCATTTTAAATGCTTGATACTGACTGTTGTCTAAATTAAATCATAGCTAATAGATGGTAGGCCTAACCCGTGGGTTGTGGTTGGATCAGTTTGTAGTTACCCCTAGCTGCTTTGTCTTTAAAGTGAACTAGAGTGGTTTCTGCGGCTACTTATTTTCCCCCTCCCCTTCCCGCCCCCCCCCCCCCCGTATGGCGCTGAAGTGATTGTTTCAAAACAACCACTTTCTAGATGTGCTCTTTCACAGCTTTTACTATCTGAATAATATTAGCAGTTTGACTGCTTTGCTCCAGATCTTTTTACTCGCAGTGTTTTCTTCCCTGTAGATTACGCTAAACTGTTTTCAGCCATCGTTGCTGCTGTCTTTGTTGCATCTTCTAGCGGGTACCACAGTGGAGAAAGCAGGTGCTGCTGCTCTGGATTAAAAGTTTCATTTTTTGTTGCGATTCTTTTGGCAGAAGTCGGAAGGGTGTCACTTAAATGAGAGTATAAGTTGGGATTTAAAAAGACAAATCAGTTGTCCGGGAAGCAGACTGAGGGAATACCTTGCATCACATTAGAAAATGAAAAAGTTTGTCCTGGAGATACTGAAAAAAGTGTGGCATGTAACTGAATCAGGCAATTCAGAAAGGAGGCTGTATTTTATTCATGTCAAGTCCAGAAGGACTTTTAAAACTAATTTCATACCATGTGGATGTGAAATTGCTGGGTTTTGCCCTGTGTTGCATCGTGCACAGCTCTGAGATTCACAGCCAGATCTCGTAACTTTGCATGTGTTGCTGGGTATGTTGCACTTGGTGCTGTTGATGGAGCAGAGGTTTTAACCTGAGGCTCTTAAATAATGTACCACTTTGTTCGGTCTATAGCGAATACCTGGTGAAGCCTAGCAGCAGTCAAAGAAAACTAAGGAACAAATTGCAATTGTCAAAATCGCTCGCGTATGAGGATGTTCTGGACACTGGGAGAAAATGAGGGCGAAACTGCGTGACGTGTGTAAAATAGATTAGCGCTTTCTGCTCTTCTGAAACATCTTAATAGCCTTTTTAAACACAAGCTGTGTAGAAAAGGGAAATGCCCCTGTTGGCTGACAAGCTTGCCGTGAATTATGTCAAAATAAGAACACAAGCCCTCATTTGTTGATTGTTTTTATGGTTTTGCTCAGCTTAAGTGATTTTATACTCATACTTTTTGCATTGCTTTATTTACAGTTAGTAATGAAGAACTTTGTCTTGCAACTTGGCAAGGGTAACAGTTTAGTGGCTGCTGCTTTCAGCAGTCCTAAAACTATACTAAATGAAGAGTCATCACTGTAGGAGTATTACTGTGCTCTATCCACAGCTTTTACGTGCAAGAGGGATCTACCTTTTATTCTAGGACAGGTCTGACAAACTAGACTGACTTGATGAGAGGTCAGTCTAGGAAGGAGATAGAAAGGGGCCCTGACACCTTGCAAGCAGGCTGTGAAGCTTCCAAGAGAATCATGAGCTGATGCTCTAGCTTATTTTCTTGGTTGCCTATGCTGGTTGAATTGAAGTTATTAAAGTAACGTAGACGCAGTGTAGATTTCGCATGTGAATTTCTCTAGGTCTTCGGTTCTCAGAGGCACTGTGCAGATATGTCACAAAGGACTGTGTCGCAGCTTGGACATTGGAGGACTGCAGCAGGCATATTGCTATTGCTCTTTAGTCTGACGTTGAGGTATAGTTTAGCTCCTTTGTTCTGCTTTCTGAGGTCAGAAAGTAGTTAAAAACCATGCCATGGCTTGTTTATCCAAGGGAGGTACACAAAGTCTGCTGTTCTGTTTCCAAGTACTCAAGTTCTAATACTGCAGAAAATGTGTTCTTGTCAGAATTGAGGCTTGGTGAGAAGGTACCAGTTCTCACTTGAGAGTCAGGGCAATTTGGACTACAGGTCAGAGATCAGAGGCACCCTGTTTTGAACAAAACTAGAAAAGGAAATATTGCTGGAAAATGGGACCAAGGTAGCCTTTGCCTTCCTAGACATAGGGTCAGTAAGTGGTAGAACTCACACATACTGAGTTTTGTTTTAATCTGTGTTGCTCCACTAAGTAATGAATCAAACCAACAGCAGACGCTATCAAGCTTAGGTAAATGTGGCCACAAGAGTTATAGGAAGCATTCATGGGCTGAAAGGTCACACCACCGTGCAAGATTGAAGAAGGGTAATTTAAAGTCACTCTGTTATACCCCTATGAACACCCTTATTGTATGTTTTTAGGTGAGATGTTTCTTAACTCTGAAGACATCAAAGCTAGTGAATTGTTTCTAATATCCGTGGTGAGACACCAGATGAGTAGCGGTGAAACTAGAAGCAGCTTTCACCTCGCAGGAATATAAGCTCTGGTATTAGAACAGGACTCTGAAAATGCTTTAGCATGAAGCTAGGTGGTGCAGTTGGTTAGCGTATGGGCTCTTATCTCCTGGGACTGTTAAAAAAACCCTAGATTTATTAGCAGGTGCACATGAAATGGCCTCTCCTCAGGAAAAGCAGTGAATTATGGTAAGGAATAAGTACAGTAGCCTGTTGCATTATATCTGACGTACTAATAAATGAGTTTTCTCTCCTCAAAAAAGGAAAAGGACAAGAGGTACTATTGGCAGGTAGGTATTAAAAGGATATGTCTTAAAGCTGTTTAAATACCTGTACCTTCCCCCTCACCCCACCCCCCGCCCCCCCATGAAAAAGACAGCATGAGACCAGGGAAATAAGGATTTGTTAGTTATTAAAGACTTTAAATTCCTGTGTAAACATTACTTCTGTGGAACACTACTTACCTGCAAGAAATGGTGGACAGGATGATGTTTTTTGTAAGCCAGCTCAGGAAGAGTTCAGGATCCAGCTTCTATGCCAGATGTGGCTTTTCTCTGTGATTTTGTAAAGCTTTATCAAGTTTTTACTTCCTTGTACATTCCCAGCCTCTTAGTGAGGTGTTTATCACCTGCATTCCTTGTCAGGAGCTTCCTAGAGAATGCCTGGTGAAGTGCCTCTTACTGAAATACTATGTAGAAATATGATTTAAGATTTGTCTATTAGTTCTTGGTCCCTCAGCATGTGGAAAATGGGACTTCTTGCCCACCTGAAGAGCAGATGTCAGTAGGCTTCTCTGTAACACCCTGAGTGCTGCTCCTTGCTATTTCAGTTGTAGAGTACTAGCAACAGTTTTCTAGAGCAATTTTGTTTTCCTCTGCTTGGGCTGTACATTTAGGAGCCATCTCCCAAGAGCTCAGGAGCAGGCAATGACAAAAGTCAAGGACGCTGGACAGGAAGTGAGCTGGGATGAGCAGGGGTCTTCTCAAACTTAGGGGGAAAAAGAAAGTGTATGGATGTTGGAAGCAAAGGCATGCCTGGGAGGATCAGAAATGCTGTTTGCACTAAAGGGAGAAAAATTGCGGAGCCAAAGCTTGATTAGCATTCAAACTGGCCAGCATTGTGAAGGGCAACAAAAAGTGCATTTTTAAATATGTTAACAACTAAAGGATGATCAGAGATAACTAGGTCTGTCACCTCACAAAGAGGGATGTAGACAAAGTAGGAACCTTCTTCACGCCTGTCTTTGACACCAGTTATGAGCCAGGGAAACCTAGAGCCTTGTGACTGGTTGATAAACTCCCAGCCAACCCTGAAACTCTTTGAGACTTGCCGGATGTGCATGGATATATGGGCCCTAAAGGGATTCTCCCCAGGTACTGAAAGATGTTCTCTTTCATGTTATCTCTGGACCCCTCTTCATTATTTTTCAATGGTCTTGAGAGTCTGGAGAGGTCCCAGTTGACTGGAACCTGGCAAACGTTGTCACAATTGAAAGGTAAGAAGGAAGACCCCGCTAATTACAGGCCTGTCAGTCTCACTGCAGGCACTGCAGTGCCTGTTGAAGTTACGGAGAATGTTATTCTGGAAAATGCTGAAAAACACTTGAGAGGCAGTGAGGCCATTGGCCAACATGGGTTCATGAGTGAGAAGTCCCGCTGAAACAACTTAATTTCCTTTCTTGACAAGCTCACCCAACTAATCGACCAAGGAATGTGGGGACTGTTTTTGTTACTTTAGCAAAACGTTTGAGATCATCTCTCGCAGTATCCTTTCGGACAAAATGTCCCCCATACAGCTGGACAAGTCCATTGTACAATGGGTGAGCAATTGGCTGATGAGTCAGGCTCGACGGGTTGTAGTAAATGGCTGATATTAGGCTGGTGGCCAGTCACCAGTGGGATTCTGCAGGGCTCAATTCCAGGGCCAATGCTCTTTGATGTTTTCATAAATTATTTGGATGCAGGAATTGAACGTACATTAAGTTCACTGATGATATTAAACTAGGGTTGTGGACTCCCTCGAGGGTAGAGAGAGCTTGCAGAGGTATGTGGGTAGACAAGAAAGCTAGGCAGTTACCAACTCTAGGAAATCTAACAACAGCGAGTGCTGTATTCTTCCCCTAGGGTGGGGTAATCCTGGTTATATGTACAAATTCGAGGACAAAAGGCTGGAGAGCAGCCCCACAGAAAGAGATCTGGGGTCTTGAATTGATGGCAAGTTGAATATGACTATGAAGATGAGTATGATCCACAAACCAAACGGTGCAGTCATGCCCTGGGGTGCATCAAGCACAGCAGAGCAACTGATTGAGGGAGGTCATTGCCCCACTCTGCTCTGCACTGGTGTAGTTTTGGGTGCTTCAGTATAGGGGCATTAAGTGTGTCCAGAGAAGGGGAACGGAGATGGTGAAGGACCTTGAGGGTAAGAGTTAGGAGGAGCGGCTGAGGCCTCTTGGTTTGTTCAACCCGGAGAGGAGAAGGCTGAGGGTGACCTCATGGCAGTCTACAGCTTCCTCACAGAGGACAGTGGAGGGGAAGGTGCTGATCTACTCTGTCTGGTGACAGAGTTCAAGGAGTGTCTGGACAGTGCTCTCAGCTGTATGGTTTAGTGTTAAGTAGTCCTGCTAGGAGCAGGGGATCGAACTTGAGGATCCTTATGGATCCCTTCCAGCTTGGGAAAGGTAAGATCAGTTCTGTGTTCACTGGAAGCATGTCTGCATTTCTGCTCTGAATGACTGCTAGAAATAGGCAGAAGAGAGACAAGAAATTTCAGTCATCTTTTATTTGCTTGAGACTTTTCAATGTGTGCTGACACTATGGGCAGCAATGATAAACAAGAAGTTAAAAAAAAAAACGCACAACTCTCAAGGCTACAGACCAAAGACATTTCTTTTTTGGCCTTAACTCTGGCACAGCACCATTAGAAAGTTAGGTTAGACCTAAAACAGGCTACTGTGGGACCTGCTGTAGTCACTAAAGAAGCTACCAGGGTTATGGTATGGAATGGCTCACTGTATTAGAAAAAAAAAAAAGGAAAAACGTATCTAAAGAGAAAATGGAACTTTAAGCATTAAAGGGAAAAAAAAAAAGAAAAAGAAATATTGTTTAAAAAAAATACATTTTAATCTTGAATCCAGAACTAAATACTGATTTACACCAAGTAGTGCTGTTTAAAATCCATTCCCGTCTGTGTTATTCCTTGGAATAAATTTATTGCTATTTTAACACTTCTTGTGGTTTTAGCCCAGCAGGTAACTCAGAACCATACAGCCGCTCATTCACTGCCCGCCTCGTCCCTCCCCCCGCTCCCAGAGGGATGGGGAAGAGAGTCAAAAGAGTGTAACTCCCACGGGTTGAGATAACAGTCCAGTAAGTATGGTATAACACAAACCACTGCTGCTACCACCAATAATAATAATAATGATAAGGGAAATAACAAGGGAATGCAACCACTCGTCTCTTGCCGACTGATACCCGGCCCAACTCGAGCAGTGACCTAACCCTTCTGGGTTAACTGCCCCCAGTTTATAGACTGCGCATGATGTGCTGTGGTATGGAATACATCTTTGGCTAGTTTGACTTTAAATTTAAAGGGCAAGAGAAGCCAAAAATACTAATTCACTGCATTAACTGAATTAGAACATAACTATACGATTTAGTTTTAGTGAATAAGGTCAGTACTTTGTATTACCTGACAAATACAGGGTCATCGCAAGGATAAGGCTGTGTCTAACTATCTTGGTGTTAAAATAAAACTACTATGTATCATGTTGCTGGACAACCTCTGCTATTTTTTTTTTGGGGGGGGAAGGGTAATAATATTTAGTGGGAGTGCATGTACTTGTAGCCTTACAGTCAAGTGTTATGCAGCCTCTTCAAGAATATCTATGATGGTCCCTACCAGTGATGCATGCTTATTGGACTTACGCAATTTTTATTTTTTTGTATCTTTATAAGATGTACAAGTTCTTTTTCTGTTGAGAGTAGTTAACATTGGCTACATAATTGTTACTAGCGATGCTTCTTAAATATACAAAACTGAGTCACTGATCTGCATCAAATTCACTTTGAAAAGATAGTACTCTTGCAAGCAGTATATAAAAAGATATTAAGTGTAATTAATGTCATCTTTGAGATTTTAATAAAGCTATCATAACTTTGATTTGACTCTCTTTTAACTGACGGCTGTAGCAAAACAAGTGTTGGTACATTCAGAAACTCTCTTAGTAGAGCGCTTGAATTGCATCTCATTTCTTATCCTGATTTCTTTCTTGTTAACTTCTGCTGCTATTATTTGTAAACACAGGTAGTTTGTGGAAAAAGAACTGCCAAAACTAATGTGGGAAGAAGTGTGGTGCTGCGCCCAGCTTTTTGCATCAAAGCAGCAAACCTAATGTCTTCTCAGCTCAGCCTTTGCAAATTTATGGCAGGACTGTGCAACGGTGATCAAGAATCCTATTTCAAAGAATCACAGGTCATTGGGGTTGCGTATCGTCTGCTCCCAACTCCGCCTTCCAAGAGCAGGCTGCACAGGTGGGTTTTGAACGTCTCCAGTGAAGAGACTCCACAGTTCCCAAAAGTGACTGAGCCAGCTCCCAGAGCACTCTTGGGTGCATCCCATCAGAATGCACCTATGCGTCCCATCAGGACCTATAGATTTATGGCCTATCCCTTCCCCGGCTTATCCATAACTCAGCTGCTGCTTAGGTGTCCCTGAGTTCAAGAATTCCCTGTGCTGCTGAAGCTGCCGCCTCACCAGCTGAGAAATAGGGGAAGCATCAACTTTGCCGTATCTGCCAGACAGTTGAAAACACAGGGCACATAAAAAGCACTTCTCTGAGATCTGGAGCCACTTTGCCTTTAGCAATTACATTAGCTTCTTACCACACTGTGACTACAGAGATGAATTGGTCTAAAACACTTCAGGTCCACTACAAACCTACTCATTCCACCCCCAGTGCTTGTCCTGATTTCAAGTGCTTTTACTTCATTAAGTCTTTCCATTAACATCAGTGGTAGAGTTTTTTAATGTTAGCACCAGTTCCCACGACCGCTGCTTAATATTTCATCCCTGGAAATTACTGAAGAAAATACAGCACATATAACATCAAAGCAAAGAGGCAGGCATACGTACTGAAGGAGGAAATACACCCGACAGAGGGCAGGCCATAGGCCTTCAGCATTAACTTCAATTCCATTTTAACGTTTCCAGACGCATGACGAAGGCTATTAAAAGAGATTGTTTTTGCAGAAGAACGGGAGGAAAATCCCATTATCGGTCATATATACAACCCATTTCTAATAAGACTACTTTGTCTTGTAGCTGCTACCATCAGTCCAGTGATTCACTGACAGAGAAATCATTACCTGAATGCTGTGCGAAACTACAAAAAAGCAAAGTGTGTGGTAAATAGGTTCCTAAAGTCCAACTGATCTGCTTTTAGTGAGAGGAAATGTCTACTGTTTTCAGAGCCATTCACGATGCAATTCCCCCACAGTCACGAGCATCACTACCTTTTCCACCTGGCTGGTTTTGGGTTGATTGTTTTTGGTTATTTTTCTTTTCATTTTTTTTGCCACTATTGAACTGGTATAATTTCTGCTTCGTCATCCAAGTGATGGTGGGTTAAATGTCTACTCTGGAATTTTTTTCAGCTTCCATTTTAAATGCTTGATACTGACTGTTGTCTAAATTAAATCATAGCTAATAGATGGTAGGCCTAACCCGTGGGTTGTGGTTGGATCAGTTTGTAGTTACCCCTAGCTGCTTTGTCTTTAAAGTGAACTAGAGTGGTTTCTGCGGCTACTTATTTTCCCCCTCCCCTTCCCGCCCCCCCCCCCCCCGTATGGCGCTGAAGTGATTGTTTCAAAACAACCACTTTCTAGATGTGCTCTTTCACAGCTTTTACTATCTGAATAATATTAGCAGTTTGACTGCTTTGCTCCAGATCTTTTTACTCGCAGTGTTTTCTTCCCTGTAGATTACGCTAAACTGTTTTCAGCCATCGTTGCTGCTGTCTTTGTTGCATCTTCTAGCGGGTACCACAGTGGAGAAAGCAGGTGCTGCTGCTCTGGATTAAAAGTTTCATTTTTTGTTGCGATTCTTTTGGCAGAAGTCGGAAGGGTGTCACTTAAATGAGAGTATAAGTTGGGATTTAAAAAGACAAATCAGTTGTCCGGGAAGCAGACTGAGGGAATACCTTGCATCACATTAGAAAATGAAAAAGTTTGTCCTGGAGATACTGAAAAAAGTGTGGCATGTAACTGAATCAGGCAATTCAGAAAGGAGGCTGTATTTTATTCATGTCAAGTCCAGAAGGACTTTTAAAACTAATTTCATACCATGTGGATGTGAAATTGCTGGGTTTTGCCCTGTGTTGCATCGTGCACAGCTCTGAGATTCACAGCCAGATCTCGTAACTTTGCATGTGTTGCTGGGTATGTTGCACTTGGTGCTGTTGATGGAGCAGAGGTTTTAACCTGAGGCTCTTAAATAATGTACCACTTTGTTCGGTCTATAGCGAATACCTGGTGAAGCCTAGCAGCAGTCAAAGAAAACTAAGGAACAAATTGCAATTGTCAAAATCGCTCGCGTATGAGGATGTTCTGGACACTGGGAGAAAATGAGGGCGAAACTGCGTGACGTGTGTAAAATAGATTAGCGCTTTCTGCTCTTCTGAAACATCTTAATAGCCTTTTTAAACACAAGCTGTGTAGAAAAGGGAAATGCCCCTGTTGGCTGACAAGCTTGCCGTGAATTATGTCAAAATAAGAACACAAGCCCTCATTTGTTGATTGTTTTTATGGTTTTGCTCAGCTTAAGTGATTTTATACTCATACTTTTTGCATTGCTTTATTTACAGTTAGTAATGAAGAACTTTGTCTTGCAACTTGGCAAGGGTAACAGTTTAGTGGCTGCTGCTTTCAGCAGTCCTAAAACTATACTAAATGAAGAGTCATCACTGTAGGAGTATTACTGTGCTCTATCCACAGCTTTTACGTGCAAGAGGGATCTACCTTTTATTCTAGGACAGGTCTGACAAACTAGACTGACTTGATGAGAGGTCAGTCTAGGAAGGAGATAGAAAGGGGCCCTGACACCTTGCAAGCAGGCTGTGAAGCTTCCAAGAGAATCATGAGCTGATGCTCTAGCTTATTTTCTTGGTTGCCTATGCTGGTTGAATTGAAGTTATTAAAGTAACGTAGACGCAGTGTAGATTTCGCATGTGAATTTCTCTAGGTCTTCGGTTCTCAGAGGCACTGTGCAGATATGTCACAAAGGACTGTGTCGCAGCTTGGACATTGGAGGACTGCAGCAGGCATATTGCTATTGCTCTTTAGTCTGACGTTGAGGTATAGTTTAGCTCCTTTGTTCTGCTTTCTGAGGTCAGAAAGTAGTTAAAAACCATGCCATGGCTTGTTTATCCAAGGGAGGTACACAAAGTCTGCTGTTCTGTTTCCAAGTACTCAAGTTCTAATACTGCAGAAAATGTGTTCTTGTCAGAATTGAGGCTTGGTGAGAAGGTACCAGTTCTCACTTGAGAGTCAGGGCAATTTGGACTACAGGTCAGAGATCAGAGGCACCCTGTTTTGAACAAAACTAGAAAAGGAAATATTGCTGGAAAATGGGACCAAGGTAGCCTTTGCCTTCCTAGACATAGGGTCAGTAAGTGGTAGAACTCACACATACTGAGTTTTGTTTTAATCTGTGTTGCTCCACTAAGTAATGAATCAAACCAACAGCAGACGCTATCAAGCTTAGGTAAATGTGGCCACAAGAGTTATAGGAAGCATTCATGGGCTGAAAGGTCACACCACCGTGCAAGATTGAAGAAGGGTAATTTAAAGTCACTCTGTTATACCCCTATGAACACCCTTATTGTATGTTTTTAGGTGAGATGTTTCTTAACTCTGAAGACATCAAAGCTAGTGAATTGTTTCTAATATCCGTGGTGAGACACCAGATGAGTAGCGGTGAAACTAGAAGCAGCTTTCACCTCGCAGGAATATAAGCTCTGGTATTAGAACAGGACTCTGAAAATGCTTTAGCATGAAGCTAGGTGGTGCAGTTGGTTAGCGTATGGGCTCTTATCTCCTGGGACTGTTAAAAAAACCCTAGATTTATTAGCAGGTGCACATGAAATGGCCTCTCCTCAGGAAAAGCAGTGAATTATGGTAAGGAATAAGTACAGTAGCCTGTTGCATTATATCTGACGTACTAATAAATGAGTTTTCTCTCCTCAAAAAAGGAAAAGGACAAGAGGTACTATTGGCAGGTAGGTATTAAAAGGATATGTCTTAAAGCTGTTTAAATACCTGTACCTTCCCCCTCACCCCACCCCCCGCCCCCCCATGAAAAAGACAGCATGAGACCAGGGAAATAAGGATTTGTTAGTTATTAAAGACTTTAAATTCCTGTGTAAACATTACTTCTGTGGAACACTACTTACCTGCAAGAAATGGTGGACAGGATGATGTTTTTTGTAAGCCAGCTCAGGAAGAGTTCAGGATCCAGCTTCTATGCCAGATGTGGCTTTTCTCTGTGATTTTGTAAAGCTTTATCAAGTTTTTACTTCCTTGTACATTCCCAGCCTCTTAGTGAGGTGTTTATCACCTGCATTCCTTGTCAGGAGCTTCCTAGAGAATGCCTGGTGAAGTGCCTCTTACTGAAATACTATGTAGAAATATGATTTAAGATTTGTCTATTAGTTCTTGGTCCCTCAGCATGTGGAAAATGGGACTTCTTGCCCACCTGAAGAGCAGATGTCAGTAGGCTTCTCTGTAACACCCTGAGTGCTGCTCCTTGCTATTTCAGTTGTAGAGTACTAGCAACAGTTTTCTAGAGCAATTTTGTTTTCCTTTGCTTGGGCTGTACATTTAGGAGCCATCTCCCAAGAGCTCAGGAGCAGGCAATGACAAAAGTCAAGGACGCTGGACAGGAAGTGAGCTGGGATGAGCAGGGGTCTTCTCAAACTAAGGGGGAAAAGAAAGTGTATGGATGTTGGAAGCAAAGGCATGCCTGGGAGGATCAGAAATGCTGTTTGCACTAAAGGGAGAAAAATTGGGAGCACAAAGCTTGATTAGCATTCAAACTGGCCAGCATTGTGAAGGGCAACAAAAAGTGCATTTTTAAATATGTTAACAACTAAAGGATGATCAGAGATAACTAGGTCTGTCACCTCACAAAGAGGGATGTAGACAAAGTAGGAACCTTCTTCACGCCTGTCTTTGACACCAGTTATGAGCCAGGGAAACCTAGAGCCTTGTGACTGGTTGATAAACTCCCAGCCAACCCTGAAACTCTTTGAGACTTGCCGGATGTGCATGGATATATGGGCCCTAAAGGGATTCTCCCCAGGTACTGAAAGTTGTTCTCTTTCATGTTATCTCTGGACCCCTCTTCATTATTTTTCAATGGTCTTGAGAGTCTGGAGAGGTCCCAGTTGACTGGAACCTGGCAAACGTTGTCACAATTGAAAGGTAAGAAGGAAGACCCCGCTAATTACAGGCCTGTCAGTCTCACTGCAGGCACTGCAGTGCCTGTTGAAGTTACGGAGAATGTTATTCTGGAAAATGCTGAAAAACACTTGAGAGGCAGTGAGGCCATTGGCCAACATGGGTTCATGAGTGAGAAGTCCCGCTGAAACAACTTAATTTCCTTTCTTGACAAGCTCACCCAACTAATCGACCAAGGAATGTGGGGACTGTTTTTGTTACTTTAGCAAAACGTTTGAGATCATCTCTCGCAGTATCCTGTCGGACAAAATGTCCCCCATACAGCTGGACAAGTCCATTGTACAATGGGTGAGCAATTGGCTGATGAGTCAGGCTCGACGGGTTGTAGTAAATGGCTGATATTAGGCTGGTGGCCAGTCACCAGTGGGATTCTGCAAGGCTCAATTCCAGGGCCAATGCTCTTTGATGTTTTCATAAATTATTTGGATGCAGGAATTGAACGTACATTAAGTTCACTGATGATATTAAACTAGGGTTGTGGACTCCCTCGAGGGTAGAGAGAGCTTGCAGAGGTATGTGGGTAGACAAGAAAGCTAGGCAGTTACCAACTCTAGGAAATCTAACAACAGCGAGTGCTGTATTCTTCCCCTAGGGTGGGGTAATCCTGGTTATATGTACAAATTCGAGGACAAAAGGCTGGAGAGCAGCCCCACAGAAAGAGATCTGGGGTCTTGAATTGATGGCAAGTTGAATATGACTATGAAGATGAGTATGATCCACAAACCAAACGGTGCAGTCATGCCCTGGGGTGCATCAAGCACAGCAGAGCAACTGATTGAGGGAGGTCATTGCCCCACTCTGCTCTGCACTGGTGTAGTTTTGGGTGCTTCAGTATAGGGGCATTAAGTGTGTCCAGAGAAGGGGAACGGAGATGGTGAAGGACCTTGAGGGTAAGAGTTAGGAGGAGCGGCTGAGGCCTCTTGGTTTGTTCAACCCGGAGAGGAGAAGGCTGAGGGTGACCTCATGGCAGTCTACAGCTTCCTCACAGAGGACAGTGGAGGGGAAGGTGCTGATCTACTCTGTCTGGTGACAGAGTTCAAGGAGTGTCTGGACAGTGCTCTCAGCTGTATGGTTTAGTGTTAAGTAGTCCTGCTAGGAGCAGGGGATCGAACTTGAGGATCCTTATGGATCCCTTCCAGCTTGGGAAAGGTAAGATCAGTTCTGTGTTCACTGGAAGCCTGTCTGCATTTCTGCTCTGAATGACTGCTAGAAATAGGCAGAAGAGAGACAAGAAATTTCAGTCATCTTTTATTTGCTTGAGACTTTTCAATGTGTGCTGACACTATGGGCAGCAATGATAAACAAGAAGTTAAAAAAAAAAACGCACAACTCTCAAGGCTACAGACCAAAGACATTTCTTTTTTGGCCTTAACTCTGGCACAGCACCATTAGAAAGTTAGGTTAGACCTAAAACAGGCTACTGTGGGACCTGCTGTAGTCACTAAAGAAGCTACCAGGGTTATGGTATGGAATGGCTCACTGTATTAGAAAAAAAAAAAAAGGAAAAACGTATCTAAAGAGAAAATGGAACTTTAAGCATTAAAGGGAAAAAAAAAAAGAAAAAGAAATATTGTTTAAAAAAAATACATTTTAATCTTGAATCCAGAACTAAATACTGATTTACACCAAGTAGTGCTGTTTAAAATCCAACTCCCGTCTGTGTTATTCCTTGGAATAGAACTTATTGCTATTTTAACACTTCTTGTGGTTTAAGCCCAGCAGGTAACTCAGAACCACGCAGATTCTTGCTCGCTACCCCCCCCCCCCCCCCATCCCACTTCCTCCCCCTGGTCTGGGAGACATGGGGACAAGAGTCGAAAGAGTGTAACTCCCACGGGTTGAGATAACAGTCCAGTAAGTATGGTATAACACAAACCACTGCTGCTACCACCAATAATAATAATAATGATAAGGGAAATAACAAGGGAATGCAACCACTCGTCTCTTGCCGACTGATACCCGGCCCAACTCGAGCAGTGACCTAACCCTTCTGGGTTAACTGCCCCCAGTTTATAGACTGCGCATGATGTGCTGTGGTATGGAATACATCTTTGGCTAGTTTGACTTTAAATTTAAAGGGCAAGAGAAGCCAAAAATACTAATTCACTGCATTAACTGAATTAGAACATAACTATACGATTTAGTTTTAGTGAATAAGGTCAGTACTTTGTATTACCTGACAAATACAGGGTCATTGCAAGGATAAGGCTGTGTCTAACTATCTTGGTGTTAAAATAAAACTACTATGTATCATGTTGCTGGACAACCTCTGCTATTTTTTTTGGGGGGGGAAGGGTAATAATATTTAGTGGGAGTGCATGTACTTGTAGCCTTACAGTCAAGTGTTATGCAGCCTCTTCAAGAATATCTATGATGGTCCCTACCAGTGATGCATGCTTATTGGACTTACGCAATTTTTATTTTTTTGTATCTTTATAAGATGTACAAGTTCTTTTTCTGTTGAGAGTAGTTAACATTGGCTACATAATTGTTACTAGCGATGCTTCTTAAATATACAAAACTGAGTCACTGATCTGCATCAAATTCACTTTGAAAAGATAGTACTCTTGCAAGCAGTATATAAAAAGATATTAAGTGTAATTAATGTCATCTTTGAGATTTTAATAAAGCTATCATAACTTTGACTTGACTCTCTTTTAACTGACGGCTGTAGCAAAACAAGTGTTGGTAACTCAGAAACTCTCTTAGTAGAGCGCTTGAATTGCATCTCATTTCTTATCCTGATTTCTTTCTTGTTAACTTCTGCTGCTATTATTTGTAAACACAGGTAGTTTGTGGAAAAAGAACTGCCAAAACTAATGTGGGAAGAAGTGTGGTGCTGCGCCCAGCTTTTTGCATCAAAGCAGCAAACCTAATGTCTTCTCAGCTCAGCCTTTGCAAATTTATGGCAGGACTGTGCAACGGTGATCAAGATCCTATTTCAAAGAATCACAGGTCATTGGGGTTGCGTATCGTCTGCTCCCAACTCCGCCTTCCAAGAGCAGGCTGCACAGGTGGGTTTTGAACGTCTCCAGTGAAGAGACTCCACAGTTCCCAAAAGTGACTGAGCCAGCTCCCAGAGCACTCTTGGGTGCATCCCATCAGAATGCACCTATGCGTCCCATCAGGACCTATAGATTTATGGCCTATCCCTTCCCCGGCTTATCCATAACTCAGCTGCTGCTTAGGTGTCCCTGAGTTCAAGAATTCCCTGTGCTGCTGAAGCTGCCGCCTCACCAGCTGAGAAATAGGGGAAGCATCAACTTTGCCGTATCTGCCAGACAGTTGAAAACACAGGGCACATAAAAAGCACTTCTCTGAGATCTGGAGCCACTTTGCCTTTAGCAATTACATTAGCTTCTTACCACACTGTGACTACAGAGATGAATTGGTCTAAAACACTTCAGGTCCACTACAAACCTACTCATTCCACCCCCAGTGCTTGTCCTGATTTCAAGTGCTTTTACTTCATTAAGTCTTTCCATTAACATCAGTGGTAGAGTTTTTTAATGTTAGCACCAGTTCCCACGACCGCTGCTTAATATTTCATCCCTGGAAATTACTGAAGAAAATACAGCACATATAACATCAAAGCAAAGAGGCAGGCATACGTACTGAAGGAGGAAATACACCCGACAGAGGGCAGGCCATAGGCCTTCAGCATTAACTTCAATTCCATTTTAACGTTTCCAGACGCATGACGAAGGCTATTAAAAGAGATTGTTTTTGCAGAAGAACGGGAGGAAAATCCCATTATCGGTCATATATACAACCCATTTCTAATAAGACTACTTTGTCTTGTAGCTGCTACCATCAGTCCAGTGATTCACTGACAGAGAAATCATTACCTGAATGCTGTGCGAAACTACAAAAAAGCAAAGTGTGTGGTAAATAGGTTCCTAAAGTCCAACTGATCTGCTTTTAGTGAGAGGAAATGTCTACTGTTTTCAGAGCCATTCACGATGCAATTCCCCCACAGTCACGAGCATCACTACCTTTTCCACCTGGCTGCTACGAAGCGTCTGCAGTGCTACAGGCAGACGCTTCCCATAGTGAAGTACGAATCTCTTAAAAGCCTCCTACGTGCAGCCCGGGCTGTGAGTAGGCTGCATAGTAGAAGAAGGTCTTGCTGCTCTACAAGCGCTACAGAGTGCTACTCCTTCTGAAGGTAGGCCTCCTGTTTTGGCACTGAAAAGGTTATGTGCCTATCACTAATGCTGAAAAGCATCCGCTGTGAAAACTTTCTAAGGTTTCCAGGATTTCATATAGACTCTCACTGTAATAACCAAGATTACTTACCCCTGTACTCTGCACATTTGTCAAAGACTAGCCTAAAGTAAAATCCATGTAATCTGGGCTACTGCCTCTTCAGGTGAACAGGCAACTGCTCCAGTGTCTTTCCTTTGAGAAGAGACAACGCTCAAATAGAAATGCATTTTCTTAACTGTCACTGCTTAACCACACCTTCTAAACTTCCACTGGTTGCAACTGCATTTCTAATTCCTATAGCACATAAATCATCAGGTTTCATACACAAACTATCCAATGACTTGAAGAGATATGGAATATGATTTTAGCGTTACAGAGGCCTACACCTCAAAACGCTTCTTCCATATACATCAAGAAATACCTAGATTACAGATTTATAATCAGTAAAGCAGTATTAGGTGCACTATTCAGATGGTTTGTTTTTCTTCCCCCGTAAAAACATGAGTGGATCAAGAGAGTGAGTTTTTAATTAGGAAACATAGAAGACAGCATATCCGGTCAATTGAATGAAAAATGAAAAATTAAATTTCATGTCTTCTATTTTCCAATGCATATATTTTTTATGGAGTTCAAACAAATATCATACATGTACAAGCACCAAGTTTTTGCCACTTGTTCAGACTTGACAGATTATTCAATAACTGAAACAGTTGTGACTGGTGTATTTTTAGTATTTGCAGATAGTGAATATGCTGCACAAAAGCTCTCTATGTAGGCTATGTTCAAAATTCTTTTAGCACGTTTACCGTAAGAAATGGCTTTTAGACAAAGCTCTTTCCCTGATTCATTTGGGGTGTTCTTTTCAGCACCCATTACTAGCTGCAACACTATGCTTAATTCATCCACTTTTTTTGCTGGTTTGTCTGATGTAATGATTTCTGTTTTTACACAAAACCTAGTATAGCCTCTTGTGCTATTAAGAACAATTCAAATATTCCACTGAATTCTTAGTTTCAAGTGGACTCTTTTCATCATACAACTGAGGCTGTACCTTACCAAACGAAGTAAAGGCAAATGAGGTTTTTAAGCAAAATTTGTCATTGTAGTAGGGATACTGCCTCATCCACTTCTGGATTCCCATTTTCAAACTGCATGGCTTGAAAACAGCAGTGCAGCCATAAGTCAGTATACGCTTGCAAATGTAAAGGACAAGGAAGTTATTAATAGATAAATGTGACAGGACTTGTCACTTTTTTTAGTTCGCTGTTTAGTGTGAAATACATAATGCAATGTATTATGCAATACCCTGCAATATTTATTTGTATCCATCCTTAGACTTGTCACAAATGTAGCAGTATCCCTTTTTGCTTTACTGATTATAAATCTGTAATCTAGGTATTTCTTGATGTATATGGAAGAAGCGTTTTGAGGTGTAGGCCTCTGTAACGCTAAAATCATATTCCATATCTCTTCAAGTCATTGGATAGTTTGTGTATGAAACCTGATGATTTATGTGCTATAGGAATTAGAAATGCAGTTGCAACCAGTGGAAGTTTAGAAGGTGTGGTTAAGCAGTGACAGTTAAGAAAATGCATTTCTATTTGAGCGTTGTCTCTTCTCAAAGGAAAGACACTGGAGCAGTTGCCTGTTCACCTGAAGAGGCAGTAGCCCAGATTACATGGATTTTACTTTAGGCTAGTCTTTGACAAATGTGCAGAGTACAGGGGTAAGTAATCTTGGTTATTACAGTGAGAGTCTATATGAAATCCTGGAAACCTTAGAAAGTTTTCACAGCGGATGCTTTTCAGCATTAGTGATAGGCACATAACCTTTTCAGTGCCAAAACAGGAGGCCTACCTTCAGAAGGAGTAGCACTCTGTAGCGCTTGTAGAGCAGCAAGACCTTCTTCTACTATGCAGCCTACTCACAGCCCGGGCTGCACGTAGGAGGCTTTTAAGAGATTCGTACTTCACTATGGGAAGCGTCTGCCTGTAGCACTGCAGACGCTTCGTAGACCACAGTGGAAAAGGTAGTGATGCTCGTGACTGTGGGGGAATTGCATCGTGAATGGCTCTGAAAACAGTAGACATTTCCTCTCACTAAAAGCAGATCAGTTGGACTTTAGGAACCTATTTACCACACACTTTGCTTTTTTGTAGTTTCGCACAGCATTCAGGTAATGATTTCTCTGTCAGTGAATCACTGGACTGATGGTAGCAGCTACAAGACAAAGTAGTCTTATTAGAAATGGGTTGTATATATGACCGATAATGGGATTTTCCTCCCGTTCTTCTGCAAAAACAATCTCTTTTAATAGCCTTCGTCATGCGTCTGGAAACGTTAAAATGGAATTGAAGTTAATGCTGAAGGCCTATGGCCTGCCCTCTGTCGGGTGTATTTCCTCCTTCAGTACGTATGCCTGCCTCTTTGCTTTGATGTTATATGTGCTGTATTTTCTTCAGTAATTTCCAGGGATGAAATATTAAGCAGCGGTCGTGGGAACTGGTGCTAACATTAAAAAACTCTACCACTGATGTTAATGGAAAGACTTAATGAAGTAAAAGCACTTGAAATCAGGACAAGCACGGGGGGTGGAATGAGTAGGTTTGTAGTGGACCTGAAGTGTTTTAGACCAATTCATCTCTGTAGTCACAGTGTGGTAAGAAGCTAATGTAATTGCTAAAGGCAAAGTGGCTCCAGATCTCAGAGAAGTGCTTTTTATGTGCCCTGTGTTTTCAACTGTCTGGCAGATACGGCAAAGTTGATGCTTCCCCTATTTCTCAGCTGGTGAGGCGGCAGCTTCAGCAGCACAGGGAATTCTTGAACTCAGGGACACCTAAGCAGCAGCTGAGTTATGGATAAGCCGGGGAAGGGATAGGCCATAAATCTATAGGTCCTGATGGGACGCATAGGTGCATTCTGATGGGATGCACCCAAGAGTACTCTGGGAGCTGGCTCAGTCACTTTTGGGAACTGTGGAGTCTCTTCACTGGAGACGTTCAAAACCCACCTGTGCAGCCTGCTCTTGGAAGGCGGAGTTGGGAGCAGACGATACGCAACCCCAATGACCTGTGATTCTTTGAAATAGGATTCTTGATCACCGTTGCACAGTCCTGCCATAAATTTGCAAAGGCTGAGCTGAGAAGACATTAGGTTTGCTGCTTTGATGCAAAAAGCTGGGCGCAGCACCACACTTCTTCCCACATTAGTTTTGGCAGTTCTTTTTCCACAAACTACCTGTGTTTACAAATAATAGCAGCAGAAGTTAACAAGAAAGAAATCAGGATAAGAAATGAGATGCAATTCAAGCGCTCTACTAAGAGAGTTTCTGAATGTACCAACACTTGTTTTGCTACAGCCGTCAGTTAAAAGAGAGTCAAATCAAAGTTATGATAGCTTTATTAAAATCTCAAAGATGACATTAATTACACTTAATATCTTTTTATATACTGCTTGCAAGAGTACTATCTTTTCAAAGTGAATTTGATGCAGATCAGTGACTCAGTTTTGTATATTTAAGAAGCATCGCTAGTAACAATTATGTAGCCAATGTTAACTACTCTCAACAGAAAAAGAACTTGTACATCTTATAAAGATACAAAAAAATAAAAATTGCGTAAGTCCAATAAGCATGCATCACTGGTAGGGACCATCATAGATATTCTTGAAGAGGCTGCATAACACTTGACTGTAAGGCTACAAGTACATGCACTCCCACTAAATATTATTACCCTTCCCCCCCAAAAAAAAAAATAGCAGAGGTTGTCCAGCAACATGATACATAGTAGTTTTATTTTAACACCAAGATAGTTAGACACAGCCTTATCCTTGCGATGACCCTGTATTTGTCAGGTAATACAAAGTACTGACCTTATTCACTAAAACTAAATCGTATAGTTATGTTCTAATTCAGTTAATGCAGTGAATTAGTATTTTTGGCTTCTCTTGCCCTTTAAATTTAAAGTCAAACTAGCCAAAGATGTATTCCATACCACAGCACATCATGCGCAGTCTATAAACTGGGGGCAGTTAACCCAGAAGGGTTAGGTCACTGCTCGAGTTGGGCCGGGTATCAGTCGGCAAGAGACGAGTGGTTGCATTCCCTTGTTATTTCCCTTATCATTATTATTATTATTGGTGGTAGCAGCAGTGGTTTGTGTTATACCATACTTACTGGACTGTTATCTCAACCCGTGGGAGTTACACTCTTTTGACTCTCTTCCCCATCCCTCTGGGAGCGGGGGGAGGGACGAGGCGGGCAGTGAATGAGCGGCTGTATGGTTCTGAGTTACCTGCTGGGCTAAAACCACAAGAAGTGTTAAAATAGCAATAAATTTATTCCAAGGAATAACACAGACGGGAATGGATTTTAAACAGCACTACTTGGTGTAAATCAGTATTTAGTTCTGGATTCAAGATTAAAATGTATTTTTTTTAAACAATATTTCTTTTTCTTTTTTTTTTCCCTTTAATGCTTAAAGTTCCATTTTCTCTTTAGATACGTTTTTCCTTTTTTTTTTTTCTAATACAGTGAGCCATTCCATACCATAACCCTGGTAGCTTCTTTAGTGACTACAGCAGGTCCCACAGTAGCCTGTTTTAGGTCTAACCTAACTTTCTAATGGTGCTGTGCCAGAGTTAAGGCCAAAAAAGAAATGTCTTTGGTCTGTAGCCTTGAGAGTTGTGCGTTTTTTTTTTTAACTTCTTGTTTATCATTGCTGCCCATAGTGTCAGCACACATTGAAAAGTCTCAAGCAAATAAAAGATGACTGAAATTTCTTGTCTCTCTTCTGCCTATTTCTAGCAGTCATTCAGAGCAGAAATGCAGACATGCTTCCAGTGAACACAGAACTGATCTTACCTTTCCCAAGCTGGAAGGGATCCATAAGGATCCTCAAGTTCGATCCCCTGCTCCTAGCAGGACTACTTAACACTAAACCATACAGCTGAGAGCACTGTCCAGACACTCCTTGAACTCTGTCACCAGACAGAGTAGATCAGCACCTTCCCCTCCACTGTCCTCTGTGAGGAAGCTGTAGACTGCCATGAGGTCACCCTCAGCCTTCTCCTCTCCGGGTTGAACAAACCAAGAGGCCTCAGCCGCTCCTCCTAACTCTTACCCTCAAGGTCCTTCACCATCTCCGTTCCCCTTCTCTGGACACACTTAATGCCCCTATACTGAAGCACCCAAAACTACACCAGTGCAGAGCAGAGTGGGGCAATGACCTCCCTCAATCAGTTGCTCTGCTGTGCTTGATGCACCCCAGGGCATGACTGCACCGTTTGGTTTGTGGATCATACTCATCTTCATAGTCATATTCAACTTGCCATCAATTCAAGACCCCAGATCTCTTTCTGTGGGGCTGCTCTCCAGCCTTTTTGTTGCTGCTCTCCAGCCTTTTGTCCTCGAATTTGTACATATAACCAGGATTACCCCACCCTAGGGGAAGAATACAGCACTCGCTGTTGTTAGATTTCCTAGAGTTGGTAACTGCCTAGCTTTCTTGTCTACCCACATACCTCTGCAAGCTCTCTCTACCCTCGAGGGAGTCCACAACCCTAGTTTAATATCATCAGTGAACTTAATGTACGTTCAATTCCTGCATCCAAATAATTTATGAAAACATCAAAGAGCATTGGCCCTGGAATTGAGCCCTGCAGAATCCCACTGGTGACTGGCCACCAGCCTAATATCAGCCATTTACTACAACCCGTCGAGCCTGACTCATCAGCCAATTGCTCACCCATTGTACAATGGACTTGTCCAGCTGTATGGGGGACATTTTGTCCGACAGGATACTGCGAGAGATGATCTTAAACGTTTTGCTAAAGTAACAAAAACAGTCCCCACATTCCTTGGTCGATTAGTTGGGTGAGCTTGTCAAGAAAGGAAATTAAGTTGTTTCAGCGGGACTTCTCACTCATGAACCCATGTTGGCCAATGGCCTCACTGCCTCTCAAGTGTTTTTCAGCATTTTCCAGAATAACATTCTCCGTAACTTCAACAGGCACTGCAGTGCCTGCAGTGAGACTGACAGGCCTGTAATTAGCGGGGTCTTCCTTCTTACCTTTCAATTGTGACAACGTTTGCCAGGTTCCAGTCAACTGGGACCTCTCCAGACTCTCAAGACCATTGAAAAATAATGAAGAGGGGTCCAGAGATAACATGAAAGAGAACAACTTTCAGTACCTGGGGAGAATCCCTTTAGGGCCCATATATCCATGCACATCCGGCAAGTCTCAAAGAGTTTCAGGGTTGGCTGGGAGTTTATCAACCAGTCACAAGGCTCTAGGTTTCCCTGGCTCATAACTGGTGTCAAAGACAGGCGTGAAGAAGGTTCCTACTTTGTCTACATCCCTCTTTGTGAGGTGACAGACCTAGTTATCTCTGATCATCCTTTAGTTGTTAACATATTTAAAAATGCACTTTTTGTTGCCCTTCACAATGCTGGCCAGTTTGAATGCTAATCAAGCTTTGGCTCCGCAATTTTTCTCCCTTTAGTGCAAACAGCATTTCTGATCCTCCCAGGCATGCCTTTGCTTCCAACATCCATACACTTTCTTTTTCCCCCTAAGTTTGAGAAGACCCCTGCTCATCCCAGCTCACTTCCTGTCCAGCGTCCTTGACTTTTGTCATTGCCTGCTCCTGAGCTCTTGGGAGATGGCTCCTAAATGTACAGCCCAAGCAAAGGAAAACAAAATTGCTCTAGAAAACTGTTGCTAGTACTCTACAACTGAAATAGCAAGGAGCAGCACTCAGGGTGTTACAGAGAAGCCTACTGACATCTGCTCTTCAGGTGGGCAAGAAGTCCCATTTTCCACATGCTGAGGGACCAAGAACTAATAGACAAATCTTAAATCATATTTCTACATAGTATTTCAGTAAGAGGCACTTCACCAGGCATTCTCTAGGAAGCTCCTGACAAGGAATGCAGGTGATAAACACCTCACTAAGAGGCTGGGAATGTACAAGGAAGTAAAAACTTGATAAAGCTTTACAAAATCACAGAGAAAAGCCACATCTGGCATAGAAGCTGGATCCTGAACTCTTCCTGAGCTGGCTTACAAAAAACATCATCCTGTCCACCATTTCTTGCAGGTAAGTAGTGTTCCACAGAAGTAATGTTTACACAGGAATTTAAAGTCTTTAATAACTAACAAATCCTTATTTCCCTGGTCTCATGCTGTCTTTTTCATGGGGGGGCGGGGGGTGGGGTGAGGGGGAAGGTACGGGTATTTAAACAGCTTTAAGACATATCCTTTTAATACCTACCTGCCAATAGTACCTCTTGTCCTTTTCCTTTTTTGAGGAGAGAAAACTCATTTATTAGTACGTCAGATATAATGCAACAGGCTACTGTACTTATTCCTTACCATAATTCACTGCTTTTCCTGAGGAGAGGCCATTTCATGTGCACCTGCTAATAAATCTAGGGTTTTTTTAACAGTCCCAGGAGATAAGAGCCCATACGCTAACCAACTGCACCACCTAGCTTCATGCTAAAGCATTTTCAGAGTCCTGTTCTAATACCAGAGCTTATATTCCTGCGAGGTGAAAGCTGCTTCTAGTTTCACCGCTACTCATCTGGTGTCTCACCACGGATATTAGAAACAATTCACTAGCTTTGATGTCTTCAGAGTTAAGAAACATCTCACCTAAAAACATACAATAAGGGTGTTCATAGGGGTATAACAGAGTGACTTTAAATTACCCTTCTTCAATCTTGCACGGTGGTGTGACCTTTCAGCCCATGAATGCTTCCTATAACTCTTGTGGCCACATTTACCTAAGCTTGATAGCGTCTGCTGTTGGTTTGATTCATTACTTAGTGGAGCAACACAGATTAAAACAAAACTCAGTATGTGTGAGTTCTACCACTTACTGACCCTATGTCTAGGAAGGCAAAGGCTACCTTGGTCCCATTTTCCAGCAATATTTCCTTTTCTAGTTTTGTTCAAAACAGGGTGCCTCTGATCTCTGACCTGTAGTCCAAATTGCCCTGACTCTCAAGTGAGAACTGGTACCTTCTCACCAAGCCTCAATTCTGACAAGAACACATTTTCTGCAGTATTAGAACTTGAGTACTTGGAAACAGAACAGCAGACTTTGTGTACCTCCCTTGGATAAACAAGCCATGGCATGGTTTTTAACTACTTTCTGACCTCAGAAAGCAGAACAAAGGAGCTAAACTATACCTCAACGTCAGACTAAAGAGCAATAGCAATATGCCTGCTGCAGTCCTCCAATGTCCAAGCTGCGACACAGTCCTTTGTGACATATCTGCACAGTGCCTCTGAGAACTGAAGACCTAGAGAAATTCACATGCGAAATCTACACTGCGTCTACGTTACTTTAATAACTTCAATTCAACCAGCATAGGCAACCAAGAAAATAAGCTAGAGCATCAGCTCATGATTCTCTTGGAAGCTTCACAGCCTGCTTGCAAGGTGTCAGGGCCCCTTTCTATCTCCTTCCTAGACTGACCTCTCATCAAGTCAGTCTAGTTTGTCAGACCTGTCCTAGAATAAAAGGTAGATCCCTCTTGCACGTAAAAGCTGTGGATAGAGCACAGTAATACTCCTACAGTGATGACTCTTCATTTAGTATAGTTTTAGGACTGCTGAAAGCAGCAGCCACTAAACTGTTACCCTTGCCAAGTTGCAAGACAAAGTTCTTCATTACTAACTGTAAATAAAGCAATGCAAAAAGTATGAGTATAAAATCACTTAAGCTGAGCAAAACCATAAAAACAATCAACAAATGAGGGCTTGTGTTCTTATTTTGACATAATTCACGGCGAGCTTGTCAGCCAACAGGGGCATTTCCCTTTTCTACACAGCTTGTGTTTAAAAAGGCTATTAAGATGTTTCAGAAGAGCAGAAAGCGCTAATCTATTTTACACACGTCACGCAGTTTCGCCCTCAGTTTCTGCCAGTGTCCAGAACATCCTCATACGCGAGCGATTTTGACAATTGCAATTTGTTCCTTAGTTTTCTTTGACTGCTGCTAGGCTTCACCAGGTATTCGCTATAGACCGAACAAAGTGGTACATTATTTAAGAGCCTCAGGTTAAAACCTCTGCTCCATCAACAGCACCAAGTGCAACATACCCAGCAACACATGCAAAGTTACGAGATCTGGCTGTGAATCTCAGAGCTGTGCACGATGCAACACAGGGCAAAACCCAGCAATTTCACATCCACATGGTATGAAATTAGTTTTAAAAGTCCTTCTGGACTTGACATGAATAAAATACAGCCTCCTTTCTGAATTGCCTGATTCAGTTACATGCCACACTTTTTTCAGTATCTCCAGGACAAACTTTTTCATTTTCTAATGTGATGCAAGGTATTCCCTCAGTCTGCTTCCCGGACAACTGATTTGTCTTTTTAAATCCCAACTTATACTCTCATTTAAGTGACACCCTTCCGACTTCTGCCAAAAGAATCGCAACAAAAAATGAAACTTTTAATCCAGAGCAGCAGCACCTGCTTTCTCCACTGTGGTACCCGCTAGAAGATGCAACAAAGACAGCAGCAACGATGGCTGAAAACAGTTTAGCGTAATCTACAGGGAAGAAAACACTGCGAGTAAAAAGATCTGGAGCAAAGCAGTCAAACTGCTAATATTATTCAGATAGTAAAAGCTGTGAAAGAGCACATCTAGAAAGTGGTTGTTTTGAAACAATCACTTCAGCGCCATACGGGGGGGGGGGGGGCGGGAAGGGGAGGGGGAAAATAAGTAGCCGCAGAAACCACTCTAGTTCACTTTAAAGACAAAGCAGCTAGGGGTAACTACAAACTGATCCAACCACAACCCACGGGTTAGGCCTACCATCTATTAGCTATGATTTAATTTAGACAACAGTCAGTATCAAGCATTTAAAATGGAAGCTGAAAAAAATTCCAGAGTAGACATTTAACCCACCATCACTTGGATGACGAAGCAGAAATTATACCAGTTCAATAGTGGCAAAAAAAATGAAAAGAAAAATAACCAAAAACAATCAACCCAAAACCAACAACCAAAGCAAATATTGAAAGAAACAGTTGCAACAAAGAAGACATTTTAGGCTACTTAACAAAGTACTAAACAAAAATATGTATTTAACAAACTTTCTTTAGCTCCTAGAAACTACCAAAAGGTAGTAAGAGCTGGGACCACTTGCAGGTGGGTGCTGTGCCTGTGAGGCCAGTACCTATTGGCTGTAAATGGGCTCTGAGTGGATCAGGACTTTTTTTGATTAGTGGGCACCAGTGGGCCGTATGAGACAATGTCCGCACAGGTCTTCCTCTGCCACAGGGGCTACTGTTAAAGCAAGACTGATGATCAGCCTAGCGACGCACAGGGACTAGCCTAGTTCTCAGTCATCTTGGAGTGGTTCCCTGAACACATGCTAGAGCTGCCTGGAAAACCGTGTCTACACTTCCTGTTAGAAGATGTAGTTGGATCCCGGACTCCAAAGCGAGTCCCCGTGCTTTCTGAAACTCAAATTGTGTTCTCCCTATCATGTAACATATTTGCAAGTCATGTTAAATAATCCACAATAACAGATTTGTGATAGCACCAGCTTAATTTGGGTAGGCCTGTCCTCGTGAAAGAGCATACCTGTCATACCTCAAGTAGCATCATGCTCTGTCTTAACAGCCAATCAGATTATTCAGACTTTAGGAGGGGAGGACTCTGAGACCGAATTGTCCGAATCTGAATCAGACCAAATTATCAACCCAGTCTTCCGGGTCTCTATATAAAGAAATTCCCTTTTCCACAGCTTCCAGATGATGGCCAAGTATTTCCCAGACAAATACTGCTACATGGGGGAACACACATTGCTCTAGTTTCTCCACATTAGCCAAACGGATTTTGACACAGGCACGTGGTAAGAGTTTTCTCCTTTAGTGCAGCCCTAGTGTCCTGCTGGATGTTGTCCAGTTCTTTTCACAGGTAGCCAACCTGAGCTGCTTTCAAATGCTGCTCAGTATCAATAAGGAAATGAACTGATAGATATAAGCAGGGTAATGCTCCCTTTATGTTTCTGTCTCTCTGGCTTACTCTCAAAGTAGACTCTGACCCTGCAGGCTGGGCAAGCTCCTAAGCTAACCAATTAAGGCACTCATTATAGGGTCAGGCTTGGTCATGCTGCAGCATGTACCATATCTTTCCTCTTACATCAGAGAGTAAGGACTTAACTATAACGCTGACAACTTATGGATTTACTATATGGTAACAGGCACCAGACCAACAGCTTCAGGGATAAAAAGTTTATGTCTAAATACCAGTACAGGCAAACGTACACATCAGCAGTACAATTATCTGGGTCCTAGAACAGCAAGTCAAGTAATTCACCAAGACTGGGCTAGACCTAATAGCTGGGCTTGCAACGACTTACACGGGCATGGTTGTCAGGTAGGCACCTCTTCTCCAGACAAGTGACCAGGACTGGCCAACAAGCTTGGGGAATGCATATTCCTTGGCTGGACTGTCCTTTTTACCGCCAAGCTGCAGAAGCATGGTTTGGACTTTTTAGCAAAACATTACACCCCTCTGTGCCAGCTCTGTCCTTAGTGTGCACGGGGTCTGGGAATCCTGCACAAGTCAATACAACCCAACATTCCTTTGAGGGATGGAGACTGGAAGCATTGTGTAACGCAATACAAGCCTCATAGCTCTGTTGTATGCTCCATCTCCAGAAATACTGCATTAGACAGTACCTTACAAGGACCCAGCTAGTCTCGCAAAGGCGAAACTGACAGTTTATGTACTACACAGGATGGCAGAACTAATGCACATGGTACCCTCAACTGTGTGAATATTGTTGGTGTGAATATATGGTTAATAAGTGAATATTTCACTCATTAAAAAGTGAGAGTGTGGGATCAGAAGCAGAAAAAGCTTTTAGTTTAATCTAATAATGACTACAAACAGTGCTGACGATAAGCAGACTGAATTATTCTGCTAATAATGGCCCCATAGTACAGTATATTAATGACTAAGAAGCCAGTAATTCAAAATTACTGGAGTACGAAAGAAGAAATAAATTGAAAGAAGAAGTAAAGAAATAAAGCACGAAGACTACGCTGAAAGATGAATAAAATTGTACTGCAAGTTAGTGAACTATTTAAACTACCATTTGGCAGCAGGCCTCCAAAAGACTGTTTCCCAACTTGCCAAAGTATGACTACCTTTAAAAGGTGAAAAATACCTAAAAATGGAAACACTGCTAGACCAATCCATTCTCAGAGGTATCATGCTCCTTTCATTTATGTATTTAAATTAAAATTTAACATTCTCCTGCTACCCAATTGTTTATATGAATATATCCTGCTCTCTCGCATTGTGCATACGGAAGTTCAACCAATACTTACAGGATCTTTCAATATATTTGGAGACATGTATTCTCAATTTATTTATTTTAAGCAAACTGCAAGATCGATTAATTCACATTACACTGGTTTCTCTCACAGATTTTATTGTGTTGAGAAAGCTTTAAGTGTAAACTGTGTATTTAAACTGTCTGCTGTGCTATTTTAAACCCACAAACAACTTGCATGTGCTCTACTGTTTCAAACTCAGTCTGGAATTTAAATGTGTTTTTAAGTATCAACTGCATGCTTCTATAAACAAACTAATTCAGTCAAAACCAGGCTGGTGACTAACATCAGGACATTTGTTAAGACAAGGAAATGCTGAAACCAACATAATTCCCCTTATTTTTCCTCTACTAGCTTCACAGCATGACTAACAACTTCTGGAGCTTGTGGTGCCACCTTCCTCCTCATCTTCATACTGCTGGCATGCTATGGGTTCTGGAAGTTACATCTGACGTTTCAACCTCGACAGCTGAAAAGAAATATAAAAAAATCAAAAGAAAGAGAACATTTAGTACCAAGTGTACCTACTTGCCCACATACTACAAAGCATAGACAGTACTGCAATGATACATTGTATATATTATAAAATCAGCAAGTAATACATAAAATAACTACCTCTATCACATTACTTGACATGTTCAATCAGTTGAGTTTTTTCCTGTCAAAGGAATACTGTCCCAGAGCTGTAGCAACTGCTCTCCAACCTGTGGGTCCAGTTCCTACAAATGAGCAAGAAATTAAGAAGTTACCTGCACTGCTACTATTGAACATATGGAGACTAGAACAAAACTGTTAGATGAAGTTCCTGGTGATTGCTCTTAGTCTTTCTGAAAGAGCTCCTTCATTTTGCTATCGAAACATAGATTAGAACTCCTACACAGGAAAAGTTCTTTTACCAGGGTGCAAAGACAAGAACTTTCGTAAGGTACCCTGGCATTCAGGTTGTTTGAATTCTATTATTCGTGGCAAGATGTTAGTTCTTAAGAATAGAATTCCGAGTGAAAACACCACCATATATACAATGCACCATATGCTTTGTACCTGCCACAATTCATAGGATCATAGAATAGTTAGGGTTGGAAAGGAAAGTAGTTAGGTTGGAAAGGACCTTAAGTTCATGTACTTCCAACCCCCCTGCCATGGGCAGGGACACCTCGCACTAAACCATATTACCCAAGGCCTTGTCCAACCTAGCCTTGAACACTGCCAGGGATGGAGCATCCACAACCTCCCTCGACAACCTATTCCAGTGCCTCACTACCCTAACAGGAAAGAATTTCCTCCTTATATCCAACCTAAACTTCCCCTGTTTCAGTTTAACTCATTACCCCTTGTCCTTCCACTACAGTCCCTAATGAAGAGTCCATCCCCAGCATCCCTACAGGCCCCCTTCAGATACTGGAAGGCTGCTATGAGGTCTCCACGCAGCCTTCTCTTCTCCAGGCTGAACAGCCCCAACATTCGCAGCCTATCTTCATATGGGAGGTGCTCCAGTCCCCTGATCATTCTCATGGCCCTCCTCTGGACTTGTTCCAAAAGATCCATGTCCTTTTTATGTTGAGGACACCAGAACTGCACACAATACTCCAAGTGAGGTCTCACGAGAGCAGAATAAAGGGGCAAGATCACCTCCTTCGACCTGCTGGTCACACTCCTTTTGATGCAGCCCAGAATCTTCTTAAGTATGACTGCTGGTTACATGCTAATAAGCTGTATGAAGTCACTATTTGTCAGTTATGGTAAATAACCCCGGCAGCTAAGTACAATTTTATAATTTTAAAATACTGTTTTTTAAAAAATGGTTCTGTTGATGAAAGTGTAGCCCAAAGTTTAGGTAAGAACCTAATCAGCATAAATGCATGCTAATTGAGAAGATTTTGCAAATTTAACTCAAAATATTATCAATAGACTAAAGGAAGTCCTAGTCATTGTCAGCCAGTGAGATATTTACAGGAAAAAGATAGCCTTTGTTCCACAGGCCTAGTTTCTGAATAATCATTGACAACTTTGTAAGAATGTGATGAAGAGCAGCAGTTCCTATCACAATAGTAGTGTCACCCTTCTTCCCAGGAGAAGACACCTTGAAAAGACATACTGATGAAGAGAGTTACAGTGGAGATGAAGTATTTACTCCATCACGTAGAACCAAAACTTTGCAACCTCTGTATTGCTCCAATTACTCTTTGTTGCTCAGAGGCACCGCTCAGAATACCCATCCTCAGGAGACAAAGGACCTCAGCACCAGAAGCTGTCCTGACTTCCACTGCCTCTTTTTGAGACTCCTCCATCATAAACAGGCAATACCCACTCTTCTGTTTTTATGATCAACTGTTTTTGGACCACTTAGTGTTTCACAAATGAGTACAGGCTGACGGAAAACTTTGCTTTCTCTTTGTATTATGCATCTTTGCTTTTGTGGATGATAATTTCTTAGGTCGAGCATCTATATTATGTCTACCATCCAGAATTCAAGAACAGATCAATCTTAAACAATAGAACATCACCAGTGGCTTTCTCAAAAAAACATAGATTCAATTTAAAGAATCACTTTAAGTATATTTACTCTTTCAAAATCAGGGAAAAGCTTCAACAGACTTGTGAATCAACTTTGCTCTCTCAGCACCGATACCTAAATTGCTAGAACCTTAGTCGGTAGCAAACTTATGTAAAGGAAAGCCTCAAGGCCAATTATGGGACCTGAGTAGTGCTTTTCAAAAAATGGTATCCTCACCAGCTTTTTGAACTCTCTCTATACACACAGAATTTTCAAGTTCAGTTTTTAAAGTTCTGTAAGAGCCCTTGGCTGTTGGTTTCAGTAAGTCAACTGCACTTCTGTATGCCCAGCATTTTCAAAACACTTCAGCTTGTTTCAAGAAAGTACCTGTAGAACAAATGAAGAAATGGCAACGGCTCTGCCTCTGTCCTTAAGCTAGCAAAGTTTTCTTTGAGGGAATGCCAGGTCTCTAAGAAGTGACTTTTGAAGGGTTAAGTACAACGTAAATCTGAAATATTTTTACAATCTTCTAAGTAATTAAACGTTTGCTTACAACTGGAAAGCTTTATCTGCTACTTAGATCTATATATTTCAAACATCAGATGTCAAAAATGAAAAAAAGTTATTGTCAATAAATATTTTGTTATTGTGGGTGTTGCAAGGCTTTCTCTGGATGAAGGTTTGCCTTTGTGGCAGCTCTAAACAGTGCGATCCTGGCACAGTTGAATCCAAGGCCATCTTGAAAACAAAATCCCTTGATATTATTCTGGACTTGTACTGACAGATAAAATTTTCATTGAGTCTTGTTTCGCTAGTTGTGTTTGTTTCCAGGTGTAAATGATGAATATGGTGCCAGTCTGTAAGCCAGTGTCAATTAAATAGATGACGCTATTAGGAGAACCTAGTGTTGATAAGAATTTCTCTTATTTGTTCAAGGCTGAAGAGACAACTTTTCTTTTTAACCCTTGTCAACCACTTCTCCTTCCAATAGGAAAACTTTGTCAAAATGCCTGGAGTTTAGGTACGAAGTTTTATAGGAATGTATGCAATTTTTTTGCTTCTTGTCACACAAAACACTGTAACATTTTTACCTTAAGAACTCTCTCCTTGAAACAGGGAATGTCCTTGATGGAATTGAAGTAAAGGAAACTGAAAATTCAGGGTGAACCCAAGCTATGGCTTTCATTGCTGGGGTTTACAGAACAAAGATAACAGAATGGTAAAAGATGATCTTAAACATCTTTTGTTCAGGAACTCTGTTCTGCTGTGTCAAAATTTTCCTAGTGATAATAAGATCGCAGCCTTTGATTTTTTGTTAGACTCAGCACAGGCGCTTAACAGCACAGGCCAAGCTGAGTTCCTGACAGTGCTAAAGAAAAACCTGTGAAAAAGACTTGGTTTTAGGTAAGAAGAGATGTCTGTGACTTTGGACAAGTCAGAACTTCCCCCTGCCCCATACTTCAGGGAAGCCAATTGCCTCCTGCAGAGTAGGACACCACTAATCCTGTAGTAAGTTGCTTTCAACTTCTGAATCCTTTATGGGTTAAAGTTTTTTTCCTGTTCTCTGGTCTCAAGGTATTACTGGTCAATTTATCCCACTCTTCCTCCGTTTCCTCTTCTGGTCTGGGCAAAACAATGCTCCGAGTTGTTCAAATGGTAATGTTACATTCCTGCCATCCTTCAGTGCTGTTGCTCACAGGGTAGCTGCTTTTCCTTTTATAAGAAAGGTCTGCTAATGAGTAAGCTTTAAACAATCCTAAGTCCTCTTAAGAGAATTGCTGAAGGTCAAGGAAAATATCCTTAGGGATGTAGTTACACCGCTAGAGATGCAGTGGTCTCTTCTTTTGCCAGCTGTGTCTATACTGATGAGTAAAGTGAACAGTTAGCACCTGACAAGGTTGGTGTTATGATACTTAAGGTGGCACTCGGGTTTTTCTGAGATAGGTTGGAGTTGTTTCAAAACAGTGCTAGTGTCGTCTCTGATCATTAGTGATTGGACTGCATTAGGCAAGTCTCTGGAGGACCTTTATATCCTTAGTGTTATTCAGAAGGTGCCCTGCTTTTGTGGTTTGAGCCTGTTCCATTGCAGGAAGCAATTGGGAAATTGTCTTCAAAAGCACACTCAACATCTAGCCCTTATTTCTTCTTACTGTAGAAGATCGACAGGGTCCTAAGACTGATACTCTGCTGCAGGCTTGAGGTGATGATTCCTGAACACTTGAACTTCAGTACTTGTATTTCCACAAGTGAGACCCCCCCCAGGTAGTTGAGGGTTAAATGTAGTCAGTTTAGTGACCTATTGGTATTTCTTTCCGCATAAAATGAAACTGTGAAAATCTGTTGGTTGCTCCCTCAGCTCAGATTTTGGTTTTGATCTTTTTAATGGGACTCTTGATAAGTTTGGTTGTCTGTGGATTTTTCCCAAAGCGACTTATATGGGTATAACATGGCCGTTGAGAATACCACACGAATTAGCAGTAAATTCAAAACTCTGTCCAGCTGTGAAGTACTCATCACAGCAAACTGGAAACTGTACCTGTTGGAGAGGGTACAGTGAAGTGCCACAGAAATGGTCAGAATGATAGAGCGCCTCTTATACGAGGAAAGGATGAGAGAGTTGTTCTTGTCCATCCTGGAGAAGAGAAGAATCGAGGGAAAACTGGTGTGACAGACACTGTTTTTTCGTCCATCTGGCTACCTAACTCATCCTCACTTTTCTCATTCAGCCGTGGTGTACTTGTGTCCTCTGCAGTCTTTGTGATTCTCACTCGAAGTTCACCTTCTGTTGCCAGAGCAGCTTGAGGTCAGCATCTGGCAAGCAAAGCATGTGTATCATACAATAATTTACTTTCAATTCTGAAATTTTTTACCACATAGAGTTTTGTTGTTGGTGGCTGGGGTTTTTTGCCTCTCAGACTGTTTTGGAGACCCAGCTATTATATGAAAAATAAAGTGGTCTTTCTTTTAAAGCTTTTTCTTTAAGTATTAAATTTTTCCTAAGCTTCTAGAAGGTAGAGAAGGGATATTAAATGTGGAATATGCAAACTGAAATATTACCCTTCATTAGAATTTAATCTTGACATTTCCCTTTGAAAGAAACTGTGCTTGGATAATAACACATGTTGACAGAGGTCTGCATTTATTAATATGTACAAGTATTTGCTAACAAAACAAAAAAGGGAATAGCTTGCAAATATTAAACTCAAACATGTCTTTGATATAACCATGATGACAGCATGTGCTTATAGACTGAAATACTGCATGAACACCATTGAAGGAAAGAGCGGAACTGGGTTTGTCTTCCAAATTCAAGTGCTCTTAAAATATAAGAAGGCTTATTAAAAGACAAGATGCTACCCATGCTAGATTTTGAGTTTTGTAATCGAAATTGATGTCTGCAGATATTAAGCCTGAGGGGAAAGGAAACTTTTGTCCTTAATGTTATTCCTTTTATTCCAGAGTTTCCATTGAAGAATTGTTGAGGCAGTGTAGATTAGTGATTACATGCCCAACATGTGGCTGCAGCATCTGCTTAGCAGAAAGCTGAGATTCCAAGAAGGGCATTCTGGTCCCTCTGGTATAGTTTTCACCAGCATGGTACTTTGGTAAGAAAACTCTGTTAAAGTGGAAAGTAAATTACTTTATATGTCTTTTATCTATTTTAAAATATGTCAGTATTATGCATGATTTAAATTGATAAGGGATATATATTTCATTGTTTTAGGATTGCTTTGTACTTTGCAAAATTCTCTGATGTACACCTCCTTCCCCATAAGAATACAAATAAAACTAGCAAATTTATGTACGGATTAAAGTTCTACTGATCAACCTCCCCAAACCAGGGAGAATAAAGTGAAAAGCATGTAGAGGCTGAGTAAGAAAACTCCTGAAGACCTATTCTGAAATTACTGGTGATGCTGGTGAGATTTTTAGAACTATTTAAAAAGTCACTGATCTACACCAATTATGGTTGCAAGGAGGAAATATGAGGAGGGATGGCCTCCTGAAAGAAAAGTCTGGATATTTACACATTTAAAGCTACACATAGCTCAACATTAAAGGTGTACATTTGACCCCAAACACTGAAGCAAAATTTCATTACCTTTGTGAATGAAAATTTTTGTTTTAATAAAGTGTATTATTTTCCTGGTTGGCATTTGGTTGATATCTGGTTATACAGAAGGAATATCTGGTAATTTCAGTCTCACAGTGGAGTAGTAATGGGAATGTACTCAATTCTCTGAAGAGCACAGAAAAATTAGAGCTCAATCCATCAAATCATGCAAGGAAGCACATAGGCTTACTCATTCAGACTGACAACTTGCTTAGAACCTTTGCTGGACTCAAAGTGAGAGTCTTGCTCAAAGCATGGAAATGGCTAGTGCTAGTAATTCAGTGACACCTAAATTATAACTCTGTGAGTCAGAAAAGGGGAGTTACAAAGTAGTAGTGGCGGAAATGTCACTGCTCATAAGTGAAATGGGTGGTGCATTCTGGATGTTTTTTTGGTTGTTGCTCCTGCACTTTTCATGTACCTCTATTGATGAGCATTTCCACAGCATGTAACTAGAGCTGTATGGAAGTATTTAATAAATTACAAAGATGTATTAATGTAATACGTTAGATCCTCACTGAAAATTCATTTGCATTTCATGTTGCCTGAGAAAAAAATCTCTATGATTTTGTTTTCATGCACTTTTGGCACTGGACCTGCCCTTGACTTCACATGATATCCTTGGAGTTGTGTTCCCATCTGTCCACCATTCTTTGCTTAACCTCTGGTCCGCAGACAGTGCCAGTGGCACAAAATATGTGTGTTAAATGAATGTGAAAATATCCTGTCAGGTTTATGGCTTTCTTAGTACAGTGCCTCATGATTGATTTTTCTCATTGCTGTGCTGGGGAAATTAAGCTGCAGCATTGCACAGGTATCAAGATTTTTCATACTCCTACTGTCTTATATCTCTCGTTATACTCTTACTGTGCCATGAAGGTTGCTTTCGGAATAAGCTATCTGTCCCTGCATCATTGTTGTAATTTTTACCCTTCCAGTGAAGTTCACAGGATAGAATCTGACTTTAGAATTTCACTCTTTGCTATTACTGGACTCCTAGTTGCAGTGCAAAGATGTTATGTCTGTAGAAAACTAATTTTTAGGAGTCAGATGCTTAGCATCGTTCTGTTTCACAGGCATCATAAAGTGTTGCAGAAATTGCACTAAGAGGCAGTGGGTACCTTGCTGCACTGGCAAGGCTTCTCTAGCCCTGTTCTGTGCAGTTTTATGTACAGCGCTTAAACAAAGGCATTGTCAGGTTGGAGAGTTCACAGAGCAGATCCAGGTCAGGGAGCTCACTGATGCTCATCACCTCTCTGGCCAACACGAGCTCTGAGTAGTTAAATGAAGTGAAGAAAGTAAGAGGACATGTTCTTTCCATATGTAGAGAGCTGCAAAAACTGAGCAGATGTTCTCTCTGAGGGGACAATGGGATGAAATCTGTAGGAAGGACTATTCAGATTAGGTGATAAGAAAAGCATTCTCATGGCAAAGTGTGGGAATGCTACATAGATTGGTTAGGTTGGGCAAAGCTTGTGTTTGGAAAACTTAGGAGAACATTTGTGCAGACGGACATAGTAATAGTCTGATACCTGAGGAGGTCTCCCTGTGCATGCCCATGCTTTTCTGTTAAGGCCCAGCAGAAAGTGACATGAAAGGAAGACTTGGACTGTAACTTGTTTTCACAAACTACTGACTAGAAGTGGAGTGGGCAAATGGTAGCCATACGACAATATTATCCATTGGCTTTGAAGACATGCTCGTATTTTGAATCTGCATGTAGGCAGAAGGAAATCCGTGATTTTCAATGTATTTTTGAATTTGAAAGAATCAGAAACAAACTTTCTTTCTAATCCAGATTAGTGCTGTGTTTTGGGTTTAGTCTGAGAGTGGTATTGATAACACACTGATGTTTTAGCTGTTGCTGTGAACTGACTTCTTAGCTTCTCATACTGCCGTGCCAGCAAGGAGGCTGGGAGGGCAGTAGGAGCTGGGAAGACACACAGCTGCGACAGCCAACCCAAGTGACCCAAGGAATACTCCATACCATATAGCATCATGCTGAAAAATAAAACCGTGGAGGAAATCTGCCAGGGGATGGCATCTCACTGCTCTTTGGCTGGGCATGGGTCAGGGGGTCACTTTTTTGTCACTTGTTTTGTTGAATCATTTGTTTTGTTGCATCATTTGTTTTGTATATTCTTTAATCATTGTTATTGTTTTCTTTTCCTTTTATGTCCTATCACAATTTCTATCTCAACCCACAAGTTTTATTTGTCTTTTGCAATTGTCTCCCCAGTTGCTCTGAGGGGAAGTGACCAAATGGGTGTGTGGTGGTTAGCAGCCTGCTGGATTAAACCAGACTTTAGACAGACTAATGCTTTTATGTCATACTCTTTTCAGTCCTGTCAGAAATGCCAGATTGTTCTTTGCCAATATTTGTACACGAAGAATTACATATTCACAATACCTACTCCAAAGTATATTTGCATTGTATTACATAACTCTAAGCTCCACCAAACATGTCCAACTGTGATTGTCCCATTGAAACTGTGTAAAGCTATCAATTCTTTAAGAGCATCATCCCACTTGATATAAAGATGTTTGCTGAGACATGAAATTAAACATGTTCAGAATGTTCAGTACACTTTCAAATGACAGTAATTGGATATAATTAAGGAAGAAGCCAAGCTACATCAAAAGCCAGATGCGAGTGGTCCAACAGCATCAGCGACTGATTCTCTCTGGAAGCACTTCCCAGAGAGAACAAATGCAGTATGGTGTTCTAAGAAGATACAAAAAAATGGATGGGAGACAAGGAGTAATCAATCTATGAATTATTGCTGAAAATCCTATTATCTTTAAAAGTAAAAAAATGACATTTTCCTCTAGCTTTAAGTAACTGCTTATGGCCAGACACTGCATAGTTCACAGTATCTGTCCATTGAGGATTTTCATTGATTAAACATCCCCACTAAAATCATTGAGGACACTTAATACAGGAAGTGTTACAACGAAAGATAAAACCTGTCGCATAGTACATAGCCTTGATATTTCTGGTCACTAGTCGACCTTTTACAATGAAACAGACAGAAATGCAGGCTTGGTCAAAAGCAAGTTATTTTTTTATCTAAAAGAGGAAAAGTTTTATTGTTAAATGATCTGATCTTTTGTAAAAGTGAAATAATTAAAACTCAGTATGTTTGACATGCAAAATACTAAAGAGCAGGGAGAACAGCAAAACTATGACTAGAAATGTTTGTTTTTTGGAGCAGAGGCAAAAAGACACGATATTTTGAAAGCATCATTTCTGTATCCAGGTGTCCCTTTCATTGTGCAGAACAAAGAAAACGGATCAAAAGAAAAATGGCACTACAGGCTATCAGCCGTACTGTTTCTGTAGGCAATCCCCACCTCTTCAGTAAGCCACTCTCCTGTCAGCTATCTCTCCTGTAAGCACAGAAATTCCTCTCTATTTCTTGTTTGGGGGTTTTTTTAGGGGTGGGGAGGTTTGTTTGGTTTGGGGTATTTTTTTCCCCCAGTTCCTCTCAGTAGGTGATACTGAAAGTGTTTACTGTCCTGAAAGTGGTTATGTGTTGGAAAACTTTCCTAGTATTTATTTGTACAGATGACAATTTTCTTCTTCACTGGTGATGCAAGACTTGAAGTGGCAGGATACTGCAGCAGCTAGAAATGGAAAGTGAGTGAAATGAACTCTCAAGTATTGCCCCACTCACACAGGCAAGGAAGACTGTGAGTAGTAATGGAGGTCACAGCCTACACCGAGCACATCCTAGAACCAAAAGACCTTCGGGGACAGCCTCCAGCAGCTGGTGCTATCAAAAGACTAAGTGACAGAACTGGACTCCTCTGAGCTGACAGAGAAAACAGGTAAGCTGAGCAAGGATTTTTCTGGGAAAAAACTTCTCTTCGGTAGTTAGGTGCTTTTAACAGCTGGAATATTTTTCAAGGCAAAAAATTCAAAGTGAGACATTTTATTGAGATTATATAATTCAGGAACCAGATTAATGTAATTCTTTCTTTAGTTTTTATAGTATTCTTTCTTTAAGCTTCTCCAGCTGCTCAGATACCTGATATTCATTTAATTTGAGCATGCAAGTTTTTCCTTTTCTAGTTCTGAGTTTCTGCTCCAAGCTGAGGTGGGCTCTAGATTGCGGGTTGTTTTCCAACACAAGTAAAAAAGGTGGTCTGGAGCTCTGTACTGTTTATCCAAGCACCTCTCAAACCTTAGAAATGTGTGGCTTGACTTTAAATAATTAACATTGCATTTATATCTATATGCTGACCTAATGTCACATCTGATTTGACAATATAATTTTATGAAATAAAAGAGGCAGAAGGAAAATATTTTACTTTATTTTGTATTTCCCCATGAGACTTCTGTTTTACTGAAAAGAGCAAAGGAACTTCAAAAGCTCACTCCTGTAAGCAGTTTCGCTTGTGAAAAGCAACAGTGAAGCACCACCTGTTAGGAAAAGTTATGAATACTAAGAGCAACATGCGTTATCATGGTAGAGGTGTTTTGGCAATGAACACTGTTTAAAAAAAATACTCAAAACCAGATGAGCTTGTCATCGCTGCATTACTTGCAGAGTTTAAAGTCTACGCTTTTCCTTCGAGTTCTACTGCAAAATCTTGATTACTATTGATCTTAGAATTTTCCAATGCATTAGCATGTAATTCCAGGATTATCATCTTCCCTAACTGTAAGATATACACTCTGTCTTGTAGACTAAGCACAGTCATGAGCAAACATGTCGAAACTTATTTTGATTTTTGTTGCCAGTCTTCCATGGCCTGTTCTAATTCCCAGCGTTTACATAGGGGTGTAAAATCACAACTTTCCGTACTGTGTTAATACCACTGTCACTCATTTTTTTTGTAAGCAGCCTTGAAAATTTTGAAATACAACCAAAGGTGCATGAGGCAAATGTAGTTCATCCCTTTGGCTTTGGTTTATAAATATGTAGCCATTTGTGCACCTTGAAAATTTTTCTGGAAACATAGGGAACAACACACATGCTAAAACAAACAGATCCTGAAATTATGGGGCACGCATAATAAATGCATGATAACTTAGCAGAATAACTGGGTTTGCCTCTGCTTGTGGGGAAATGTACACCATGACAAGACAATTAACATAGTCAGTGGCCATTTGCAGCTATCTGCCACAGCACATTCATGCTTGTTTTGTTCTAGTGGGTAGCTCATACAGATCAAAAAGGCCAGAATACTTCTACTCTGGAATTCCTGTCCATGCCAATGTGATTTTTATTCAGGTGGGGTTTTTTTTGGTTTTGATTATTTTTTTTGAAGCCCTGTGTGTATACTTATTTTATCTAGCCCGTTGGCTGAATCGAGTGTGAGACTTTGCAAAAAAGTTCAAAGATACCAATGATACTTAAAAATTAGGTGTGAGTTTGCGGCTGTTGGAAGTGTCACAATCTAGAGGCTTCTTGTCACATAAATGCAGTGTTAACATTTTTACCCTAAGAAGGCTCTCCTTCTTGAAAAAAGAGGAATGCTCTTGAGGGAATAAAAGTAAAGGAAACTGAAAAGTCAGAGTGAACCAAAGTCATGGCTTTCATGTTCTGCTTTACAGAACGAATATGACAGAATGGTACAAGATGATCTTAACCATATTTTGTTCATGAGCTCTGTTGCGCTGTGTCAAAATTTTCCTAGTGTTCATAAGCTTGCAACCTTTCAATTTTTGTTACACTTAGTATTCTACACTTAGCTGCAGCTTGTGTCCTTAACAGCACAGACCAAGCTGAGTTCCTAACACTTTTAAAGAAAAACCTGTGATAAAGACTCGGTGTTAGGAAATAAGAGATCTCTGTGACTTTGGACAAGTCAGAACTGCCCCCCTGCCCCATACTTCAGGGAAACCAATTGCCACCTGCAGAGTAGGTCACCACTAATCCTGTAGTAAGTATGAAGGAGTATGTTCTTCTGATTTGACTCTGTATTTAAAGCATGGAAATATGTGTACACTTTCCTTTTTGAGTGTTTTTGAGCTCTCTGAATAAAGTGGGCAATTGCAAAATACCAGATAGCTTCATTCATCTTTATAATCCTTCACCATTGACAGGTACATCTCTACATGCACAGACTCAGAAGTTAAATCCAGATGTAATCCAATCACCTCTCTCCAAATGTAGTCTTGATTACTATTAGAAAAAAGATGCTTATTTAAGCTGTTGCTGCACTTTGCAGAGACCTACATTTGACACATCAGGTGTGTACCTGTTCAAAGGACTGGAGTTTGGTGGTGGTTTTGTTTGTTTTGCTTCCTTTTATGCTTAATGCGGGCCGCATATGGAGAATTGGGGAAGTTTTTTCTACTTTCCTCCTCTCCCCCTTTCTTTCCTCCACAGCCTCCATATCCCCTTATTTAACGACCTTCCTATACTTTAAGACCTCCCTGTAAGCCTGGGATCTGGGTCTGAGGCAGCTTCACATCTCACTCTCAGGAATATGGGTTCTGATCTCCAAGCCTGTTGCTCAGCTGACTCAGCTGGGATGTCGTCTTCCACATTATCGCTTTTAAACTGTGACCTGATCAAACTCTCTATAGTATTACTCAATTAGAGCTGAAATAAGGAACCAGCCGGGGTCCGTATATCTCTTCTCTCCTTCCTCCTGCAGGTAATAAGCTCTTCTTCAGAACTAGCATCAGCTTTGCTGCCCATGCAAAGCCTATCCAACTCTCAGATTTTGCTGCAGCATAAGTACAGTGCACTGGTATAACTGGTAGAACAAACTATCTAGGCAAACATCAAAAATGCATAATCCAAATACAGAACTAACACCTTATTCTTCCGCTCACTGAATCCACTTCTCTGCAGTTAGTGATTAATTTGTAGGTATCTGAAACATTAAAACCCAAGCACAATCTGGAACATCCAAAAACTACATTACATTAGGCACAATCGAAACCTTGTTTCATTACTTATTTTATAAATTAAACTCCAGACAACAATGGTATTTTTTTACTGTTTACTGTATATGTCATGCTTACATTCTTTCAAATATTCTTTCTTTGTTAATTTTGCACGAATATACCATGTAAATGGCCAAACTTAGTATATGTATACATACTTTAAAAGCACAGTAACGGAAAAGATCTTTTGGACATGCCTTAGGAATAAAAATCTATTCTAGAGGCTTGTGTGAATCAGCATTTTGGAAACTATTTCCATGATGCATTAAAATATTAATTTTTCAGCTTCATCTTAACCCACACTTTCATCCTTCACAGAAAAGAATTCCAGGGCATTTATTTTGAAACAAAAGATAACTTGACTCAGTGCCACTTTTAATAATGCACTTTACTATAATGCACCTCAGCACTGGATAATCTTTCATTTGAAAGACCATGATTTCACCCCATATTTCCCATGCTGCTTTACCTCTTAAGTTCCAAAATATTCTCTTGAGGAACTGTTATTGTTCAATCCTATTGAAGCTGCTCCTTTCAAAGCCGTCCTGGGTTCAGCAGTAGCAGCCTGCAAAAAAGCTCCATTTGCTTTAGAGTATCTTTGGCACAACTGTGGTGGAAGCAGTGTTGTCAACGTGAATGCACACAGACTCACTGGGTTTGGAAAGATCTCTGAGGTCCTTCTAAAGGGTGTGTTCAGCTTTTGTCTAATCGTTACTATTCCCGCTTGCAGTGTAGTTGATATTCCTTCTGTCTAGATTACTACCATTTCAGCCTCTCCTACTCAAAATAGCATTTGTGACTTATTCTATATATTTTATCTTGGCTAGCTTTCACCTAGTGTAGTTATTTATCAATAAAGTCCTTTGTTACTGCTAGTGTTGCTGTCAGACACGTCTGTAGGCAACTGAGTGTGGGGCTTGCTCTCAACAATAAGCAATTTCCAAAAACTGGGCAGAGACAGGTTGCAAGTGGTTTTTCTGCTGGCTAGTGGCAGTTTGGTTAACTCTTGTTGTGGTTTCTCTTGCATGGATTTGCCATCTGGCATCTCCCTGCATTTCCTATCCCCTGAGGTACTCCAGGTGCTTGCACACTTGTGCCAGAAGGTATCATGTAATCTTCGCTCTGACTGGGAGGGAGACCCATGCAGACATGTACTCTGGCTTACAACAGCTGTGTTCCTTCCAGGGCAGCTCTTGCTACGTTACCTGGTTCTCATTTGTCAACCACCAGACTGTAATGCTACTGCTTCACAAAAGGATGCGCATTTCTCCTTGAACATAGAATCATAAAATCAGAATGATTGTGGGTTGGAAGGGATCTTAAAGCTCATGCAGTTCCAATCCCCCTGCCGGAGGGACACCTTCCACTAGACCAGGTTGCCCAAAGCCCCAGCTAACCTGGTCTTGAACATTGCCAGGGATCGGGCAGCCACAGCTTCTTTGGGAATCCTATGCCAGTATCTCACTTCACTCATAATGAAGTTTTTCTAATATCTAAATCTCTCCTCAAAATCACAAAAGTACATAAGCAAACACAGTTCAAGTTGGCTTAACACACTCAGCTAGTTTGATCAGCAATTTACAAAGAGTTTCCATTTTAAATAACTCAGAAATGTTTATTTTCTTTATTTAAAATTCACAAATGGAATAGGTGAATCTTACAACAGCAATTCATTATGATGCTGGGATGTATTTGCATACAGAAGCAGTTGCATACATAAGCTGTGCAGCAGAAAATGAGGACAGACTGAACTGCCCAGTAGTTAGTGTAGTGCATACTGATCAAAGTTGACATACTGGTGGGTTTTTTTGTTTGTGTGTTTTTAAGTAAATGAAGACTAATCAAGAGGAAGCATCTGCTCTTCATTTTTGTATCAATTCTTCAATGGTTTTGAAAAGTAGCAGTAAAGAGAGACGAATAATACACCAGGGACACTTTAAAAAGTCGTGGTTTGTTTTTTCAGAACAATTTGCTTAGGAAAAATTGTTTAAAACAGAAAAGATGGACTTGTTTCTGCTGGCTGGAAACTGAACTATGGTGTTATTGCCTAGTACTCACACCCTGCTTTCTGTTTAGACAAATGTTTGGGTTGCCTACAGTTAGGTAGTTATTAACTACTTTCAGAGCAAGTCAGCATTAGTGGATTGATGAGGATTAGTGGACCTCTGTTACCTCTCAGAATACATACATGGTTCCTCAGTTCCTACTTGTTGCTTGTAGCATTGTCAGGACTGTCAAGAGTTTTCCTTGCTTTGCCCATGATGTTTCACTTTTATTTTTTACTCTGAGGAAGGCTAAATAGACCATCATTCAGGCTATTTCTGCTGCTTCTTAGAGAGTTTCCTGAAATCCACCAAGTGAAGTGCACTTTTCTGTCTAGTGGGTGTTTTAATTGGGCAAATATTACAGTAACCCTAACCCTGAAGTTACATCTCAAGTAACTGAAAATAGCACATGAAACTAAAAGATTGATTAGTGTATAACTTCTGCTTCCAGAAGACTTGAGTAGGGGCAGTGCCATTCTATGTTAGGCACTATCCTCACACAACACAGAAATTGTCCTTACCTAGGAGAATTACTAAATTCTAACCTGAAAAATAAGCAGATTCAACAAAGCAGGAGATAGTATACAAAACAAAAGGGAAATAAAATTGGCTAGTAAAATAACTGATGGTCAAAGCACATCATCTTTTCTGCAGAGCCTACAAAAGGTTGAACAATGGCTGGAGTGAGTTTAAAAGCACCTGAGGAAAAATAATTATTAGTCCTGTGATTTCTGAGCATTTGGGAAAGAATGGATTCCTCTTGAATCTGCATCTTTTTTTCAGTAACTCACAAGGTACAACAGTCCAAGCGCATTTTATTCAAAAGGGCTTATATTTTAAACCAAATTTCTCATGGCCAAACCAGCAGCTATGTTTACAATTCAGAGGCACATCTCTACTGTCAAAGCTCCAGGAAAACCAGCTGTATTGGAAAACTTTCTATGAGCCAATGAAAACTTTTTTCTTTTCTGAAAAAGCATGATTCGAAACTGCTATAACTTGGGATTTTGTTTTTCTTTCTCAAAATACATAGAATAATTGCTGCTTTCAAGCACGTTGCCATATGTCAAATGGAAATAATGTCACTTAAACACATAATAAAAATGACAGTGAAAGAACATGGGCAAAGCAATAATGTCACTTAAAAATATATAATTGGAAATTTACCTATGCGAGAATAATGTGCTTCTGGTTCTTTGGGCAGCTTTGGAGGAAGTGGGATTTGGACCAGATAATGAATCAATAGCTGCCCTTTGCTAATAGAAAAATGATGGTTTTTTCACAGCAAGAGGTATGTGGCATATGAGGGCACTATGATGTTCTCCTTTCCTTCCCAAATGTGTTAATGGTCCAGAACCTGGATGCAAAATAACACTCTATAATTCCTTGTCAGACTTCATTGAAATTGTCACTGTGGTGAAATCATCAAGATGACACCAAAACCTATCGCACAATCTATGTAATGAGATGTAATGTCTCTGAACTGTGAGCTTAGTGGCAGTTAAAATTCTTTCCGCTCCCTGATTTTTTTACTATAAACACTAGAAAATTGAAGTTTCTGACTGTCACTTGAGGGCAAGGCATTTGTACGGGTCCTATATTCTTAAAATAGGATTGTTTCTGGTAACTAGTAAAATGCTTTTGTTGCATATGGCTCTAAGTTATGAAAAGAAAAAATTAGAACTCAAAAGTATGTTTTCCTGCCATTTCATTCTGACACTCCATTTTCAGGTACTGCTGAGCTTAACTGATTTTGTTCTTTTTCTATACCCCTTCCCTCAAGCCCTCTTGTATGTGCATTTCTCCAGTTATGAGGAAAAAACACCCCTCATTTCTTTATTTTCTAGACTTTTTTAATATTAAAGATTACAATAGTCAAAATACTTGCAAGTTCCTATATACACGATGGAAAATAATAACATCAAAGGATCATTTTAATTCAGACCAGGGTCTTTTGCCTTCTCTCAGCAAGTATTTGGGAATTCAGTAATTTTTTTTTGTTTTCTTGTTGTTCTTTTCATAGGTTTTTACTGTTGAATGAGACACCAAGGTATCATTTTCTTACCAGTTTCCCAGTAGTTATCAGGTGTAGTCTGTTGATGGTCTGCTGTTATGCCATCAGCTCCACAAGAACCTCATATTTTGTTACTTCTGATGTAGTCTAATGAGACACAAGACACTTTTCTGTAAAATCAACTTATCACTCTTCAAAGCGTGCTGTTTAAACAATTTCCTTACACACATATGCCTCATAAGGGCCACATTACCATCCTTTACTAGCATCTTTATTGCAGTATACCTCAGATGATGATTTAAGAATGCAAGGGTAGTCAAATAGGTAACATATATATAAATAAGATATTACAGGTTCTAAGAACTGACTTTCAGGAAGAACTAACTTTGGTGGATAAAGAACTGGCTGGATGGCTGCACACAAAGAGTTGTGGTCAATGGCTCAGTGTCTACCCAGAGACCAGTTACAAGTCGTGTCCCACAGCGATCGGTGTTGGGACTGGTCTTGTTCAACATCTTTGTCGCTCACATGGACAGTGGGATTGAGTGCACGCTCAGCAAGTTTGCTGATGACACCAAGCTGTGTGGTTCGGTTGATCCGCTGGAGAGAAGGAATGCCATCCAGAGGGACCTTGACACGCTTGGGAGGTGGGGTGATGCCAACCTCATGAAGTTTAACCATGCCAAGTGCAAGGTCCTACACCTGGGTCAGAGCAATCCCAGACACAGCTGCAGGCTGGGCGGAGAAGAGATTCAGAGCAGTCCTGCGGAGAAGGACTTGGGGGTGCTAGTCAATGAGAAAATGAACATGAGCCGGCTTCAGTGTGCGCTTGCAGCCCAGAAAGCCAACTGTATCCTGGGCTGCATCAAAAGGAGTGTGACTAGCAGGTCGAAGGAGGTGATCCTGCCCCTTTACTCTGCTCTTGTGAGACGTCGTTTGGAGTATTGTGTGCAGTTCTGGTGTCCTCAACATTAAAAGAACATGGATCTGTTGGAACAAGCCCAGAGGAGGTCCATGAGAATGATCAGGGCACTGGAGCACCTCCCGTATGTAGACAGGCTGAGAAAGTTGGGGCTGTTCAGCCTGGAGAAGAGAAGGCTGCGTGGAGACCTCATAGCAGCCTTCCAGTATCTGAAGGGGGCCTATAGGGATGCTGGGGAGGGAGTCTTCATTAGGGACTGTAGTGGTAGGACAAGGGGTGATGGGTTCAAACTTAAACAGGGGAAGTTTAGATTGGATATAAGGAGGAAATTCTTTCCTGTTAGGGTGATGAGGCACTGGAATGGGTTGCCCAGGGAGGTTGTGAATGCTCCATCCCTGGCAGTGTTCAAGGCCAGGTTGGATGAGGCCTTCAGTGATATGGTTTAGTGCGAGGTGTCCTTGCCCATGGCAGGGGGGTTGGATCTTGATGATCTTAAGGTGCTTTCCAACCCTAACTATTCTATGATTCTATGTTTTATAAAAATTTTAAAGCAATAAACTTGAGTAAAATTTGTACAGTGATTGTTTTCTTCTAAAACTGATCTCTGATACCTAAAACAAATCTATGAGATGTGTAAACATAGTATATGTTTTTCTTGGTTTATATACAGGGAGTCTGAAACACTGATTTGTATACATATATATATAAAATACATAGCCTTTGAGTGAGGAAAAGTTTGTGGAGGTGAAAAGGATGGCTTCTCCAAAATATTGAACATTGGCCATTTCAGTGAATTGGAAAAATTAAAAAAATGTTGATGGAGTCGTAGCTCATCTTTTGCCTTGGATCAACAGATATTTAACAGAGTTATAAAAAAAATAATAAAACAGTGTTCTGAGTGTGTGTCATGGTTTAACCCCAGCCAGACAGCTTGTTCACCCACTCGCCTTCCCCCCCCCCTCTTGCCCTCCCCCTACTCCTGGAGGGACGGAGAGGAGAATCAGAAAGAATGCAACTCCCATGGGTTGAGATAAGAACAGTTTAGTAACTAAGGTATAACACAAATCAGTACTGCTACCACCAGTAATAGTAATGATAAAGGAAATAACAAGGGAAGAGAATCCAACACCTCATCACTAGGCGACCGATAACTCGCCCCCCCAGCCTGACCAAGCACCGACCAATACCTCCTCCAACCCTGCAGTCCACTTAGCCCTTCCGGGTAACTCCCAGTTACATCCTGCGCATGACATGCTGTGGTATGGAATACCTCTTTGGTCAGTTTGGGTCAGGTGTCCTGTCTCTGCTTCCTCCCGGCTTCCCCTCCTCCCTGGCAGAGCATGAGGCTCACAAAGTCCTTGGCCAAACCAAAACATCATTGTTATCAGCTCTGTTCCCAGCCCAAAAGTTAAAACACAGCACTGCACCAGCTACCGAGAAAAATGACTGCTACTGCTAAACCCAGGACAGTGAGCAATTCCCTTTTTTTTTTTTTTTTTTGTTCTCCAAAAGTTTGTAACAATTTATTCACATAGCTGTTCAGAGAAAAAAGTGTTTTGTGCAGAGGAGTGCACTTTGGCTAGAGAAAAGTCAAAGCCTTTTCATCACACACCCCTGTTCTACCCCAGTTGGGTGGCATAAATCTATACGGTAGATACATGACAGGAGAACTTATGAGAGAAACTCAGAAATTTAACCCTGGTTCAAGTGTCGTCTCTACCCTCTAGCAAAAAATCCTCTACCTTTGTTCACCATGTTGCAGACAAATGTCAGAACTTCTTCAGATGAATATATATGGATTCTGACATAAAATTCATTCTGGACATGATGGAATTTCCACTGTTATTGTCTGACATAATTTGTGAAATTATTTTAATCTATTTTACTATGGAAACGAAATCATGAGCTTTCTTGGTCAGCAAGAAAAAAAACTTCTCTCCTTTCTATAGGAAGTAACAGCTATTGGGCATTCTCTACACAGTTAGGCATCAGTCCAAGCACTATATTTTCCGCAACAGGTGGGCCTGTCACCATGTGGAAGTTTAATTGCTTTGTCACTCCTTAAGGCTGTTGGAATTGCCAATGCATCTAACTTTCATCAGAAAGTACTGTAGCCTAGATTAGCTTTCTAACCCAAAGCATTTCCATAGGTGAATTTCTGAAAGCACTGCAGTCAAGGTGATACTCTTGCTTGCGTACTACATGCCTTTTTCTTTTCCCCTTCCATGGTTATGGTCAGGAGAACGTCTACAGCAAAATTCTGCAATGTGGGAAGAGTGATCTCTTCAAGAAATTCAAACCTGAGGGCCTTTAAAGAGTATTTTTTTAAATTTGTTTTTGCTTGCTTCACTTGTGGGCATTGCCTTGTTTCAGAAGAATGTTGTAGTCTATAGAGGACTCCTGAAAAGTAATGTATCTCTGGAGTAATCAGATCTTAAGAAACCTGCGTCAAACACAAACTAGATCTTCACACGTAAAAAACTGAGACAGATTTTGGCATACCACACAATAACCGAACTATTCTTACATTTTTATTAATTCTTTGATTTGTGCACTTTTCACATGCAAAGTTTAACACAGCTCTGCATGGAGAAGGTATGTAGCAAGATCACTGCAACCAGGTTCTCTTTGGATAGTTTCTAGTGAGCTGGGAATATAAAGGGGCAGTTGTGCCATTAGAACCACCCCATCATCTTGATTTAGTGATATGTTAAGTTTCATTCCTCTTTGGTAAATTAAGACAATCTGGGACACTAATGTACGATCATGTTCCAGTCTGGTTTTTGAGGTAATCCACCCTCTCCAGACTTGTCTGGCATCTACATGCTGAAGACTAATTTTAAGATGTCTGCAGTTAGTTTTCATTGAATCATAGAATTATAGATTGAATCATAGAATTATAGAATCAACTAGATTGGAAAGACCTTTAGGGTCATCAAGTGCAGCCATTACCACAGGACTGCCAAGACCACCACCAAACCATGTAAATGTTTTTCTAAAGTAAGGTAGAAGATTCAGCAGTAATTGAGAAATTTCTGTATCTAGTATTATTATGAAAGTCAGAGAGGATGACAAGCCTGAAATTTGAGAAAAGTTTGCCAGTAACAGACATCGTTATTTCCTCAGTCAAAGTAAGGATCGTTCTTGTAAATTAGGACAATAACTTGTTCTCAGCAATGTTATGCAACTTGCTATGGCGGTGGGAAAGTGTTATTGAAGATAATTCTGTGATGATAGGAGGAATAGAGGAGAATTAAAGTTGGTTTTCTTTTTTTGTTTTAATCAGACAGATTTCCTATGCCATCTTAAAGGTGTTTTTCTGCAGCAACAGAGAAGAAATGGTGAACACACAATGTTGTTTTAATTGTTTTCTGTGGATATAAGTTGAACTCTATTACAGCACTAACTATAGCTGAAATAAATAAAAATCATTTGTTCCTCTAAATTGGAAATAGGAAAAAAATAGCCCCACAATCCATTGTTCAGATACATTGATGCATTTAATTCAAGGAGTTATTGCCATCAATTGTACCAGCACACAAAAGCTGATAACATGGCATTGTGGTGCACTGAACATTGTGCTCCAGTAGACATACAAAGACAATGTTGCTCTGGCTTGCATCACACGGCATTGGCATAACACCAGAGTACGGAAACAGTGAGCAAGGAGAACCCTCTGTTCCAGTAGATGGAACTTCAATTTTGTCACATCTGCAGTGCTGTCATTGAAGAAAACCCTACAGATGGAGCATTAAGTGGAGGTTTTTTAAAACCAACCTTGATTAAAAATCAAATAGGAATGGATTTGGAAAAGGCATCCGCCCTCCAGAAATATGTCAGGGATACAAACACAAGGTAGGTCAGGAAACAATAGTCTTTCGATGCTGCTGCTAGAGAGGTCAGTGAGAGACAGCTGTATTGACTGTGGTAAGAACAGCATGAATTGTACTCATTGTGTCAGCAGTGGGGAAACATGATCTAAGGGTGAGTAATTATATACATTGGGCTAAGTATATATCACGAGCTTCTCTAAAACTAGCTAAGAGCAGGAGCTGGATTCTTAGCACTTACAGATACAATAAAGATTATCTAGTTCATTCTACACCTCAGGAAGTCTGCCTGAAAGGTTCCAAGTACATTTTTTTTTCTAGAAGATTCTATAATCTTTTCTAGATGATTCATTCTTGCCCTTAACTGTCCACACAATTAAAGACACCTAATATATATATGCAGCTCAGTGTTATTGCCTCTCCTTTTACATCCAGGAGAAAGGAAAATATTTATTAATTTGCTCATTGCTGTGTAGCCCCTAGACCAAATGAATACCTCTGCCGTCTCCAGCTCATCCACCCACCCTGCCCTTTATGTTTCCATCTCTTAATCTCCTCTGGAAGCTTTCCAGTAATACAAGTTTCTAAACTGTGGTACTTAGAACAGAGGATTCTCATTAGTAAAGGCTTCTCCTCATGTGGGTTCCATAGTCTTGACTGTCAGATGATTGCACAAGTATGAGCTGGTGAAACCTCTTTGGTCTGTGAGTCATTCCATCTCCAACTCTTTTCCTGTGAAGCTCGTGCTTAGACGTTCTTCAACTTGAACTTCTACAGTTGGTTATTCCTACGGAAACATATCATACACAGATTATTTCCTTGACTTGTCAAGATAATTTTAAATACTATCTGCCAAAAGTGAGTGCAATCTTTTCCCTTTCGTACACACACAAAATGTCTTAAGTGCACTGTCTAATCAAGGATTTGTTTTGCTAATGTGAAAACACATTTGATATTTTTTTACAGTTTGATGGTGAAAAATTAAGAACTACCCTATGATTTTTCTAATCACGCCTATATTTGTTTCATGGTAGATCCCACCTGGACTGTATTTTTGCAGAACGTTTATGGAAAGGGTATGAGAGATAGTTAACACCCTCTCTAAAGTAAGAGATTGCACCTATTGGCTTTTGTCTATCTACAAAGCTTGCTAAATTCTTCTTAGCCTTTCAGGAGGTTGTCTGGGAGTGCAATGTATTATCCCTTCCTCATATCTTTTAGATAAGACAAACTGATGTCAGGAATGCCAGAAGGAAACTGGGTAAGGGAATTGAGTGTGTGACACCTTGAGGTCAATTTCACCCCAGCTGTCTGTAATATAAAGCCAGTGCTGACTACACTGTTCTTTGGCAATCTGCTAGCTTTGCATAAGCCTGATGAATACAGTCTGCAGAAACTTACCACACAAAATTCAACTGTATGTGCTCCAGTAAAGTGCTGGAACAAAGAGATATACTGGTTTATTTGTGAAAAAAAGTAAAAAATAAATTTGGGCATGTTATTTCTGAAAGAACAATGGGCTGAAAGAGAGAGCTGTAGGCCATGTTTTAAAGACAAGTGCTTTCCAGAGGTCTTGAAAGGGGATGTAACTGCTGTTTCTGTTAATGGCTCTCAGGGTAAAGAAATGCTGGGGAAGGAGTATAGAGGGCATAAACAGGGTTTGTTTTCCATTTTACCTGCATATGACAACTTTCTGCTGATACCAGGCTTGTCAGATTTCTCTCCAACCTCAGTCACGGTTTATACCCATCTAGCCCTATTGCAATTACTAACTTTCTTCAGTTTGGCAATGATAACTTTCAATTCCTTTACCAATATGAAAACAGTTATTTCACCAGCCGGTATTATACATCACATATATATGTATATGTATGGTCAACGTCAGTAGTTGCTAACTTGTGTATTCAAGCTGGTACTCTTAATTTATTGAAGATTTTAAATGCCTTTATTGTAATTGATTGTAAAAGAAAAAAACCCCCAAATTTTAATTAATGATTTTGCTTTCTTTGCAAATAAGAGGATGTTTGATTAAGAGAGAAGCCTCAGACAGCAGTGAGACTTAAGGCATTTTTACACTAATGGGGTCAGAGAGACTTGGGCTTGCTTCTTTCTACTGCTTACCTTGAGACCAAAAGTGCAGGTAACAGGTCTGTAGGACACATCTGAGCTGGCTGGCCAAGTAATTTGTGCTTCCTAGCTGAAGGTATTACCTTCTCAACAATTTTGCTTGTTCAATCTTTATCGATTGCATTAACTGCTAAAACTCTCTTGAGAGAAAAAAAAAAGTGTTTAGAAGGATGAATATAGTCAAATACACATAAATACTGAAAATGCAACCTTGGGAGTATTACACCAGCATAGACAGATTTGATCTTGCTCAATGTCTTTGTTGGCAACATGGATAGTGGGATTGAGTGCATCCTCAGCAAGTTTGCAGACGACACTAAGCTATGTGGTTTGGTTGATACACTGAAGGGCAGGGATGACTTCCAGAGGAACCTTGACATGCTTGAAAGTTGGGCCAATGCCAGCCTCATGAAGTTCAATAAGACAAAGTGAAAGGTCCTGCACTTAAGTCAGGGCAATCCCAGGCACATGTTGGGCTGAGGAGGGATTCAGAACAGCCCTGCGGAGAAGGACTTGGGGGTGTTGGTTGATGAGAAGGTCAACATGAGCTGGCTTCAGTGTGCGCTTGCAACCCAGAAAGCCAACTGGATCCTGGGCTGCATCATTAGGAATGTGACCAGCAGGTTCAAGGGGTGATCCTGCCCCCCCCAGAGGACTGTGTACATATCTGGTGTCCTCAACATAAGAAAGCTATGAAGCTGTTGGAGCAAGTCCAGAGTACGGCCACAAGGCTGATCAGGGAGATGGAGCACCTCCCATACAAAGACAGAACTGCACAGAACCACAGAGATTGCTTTCTCCAAAATACAGCTGGAAGCAGACATCAGGAATCCCTGCCTCACTGAATTTGGAGCCCATAAGCTGTGTAGTCCTGCCCCTTTTCTCTTTTTCACTGTCAAAGACTTCATTAAATGATTTGGCAGGAGAGAGGTACACATAATAATATATTAGTCTTTAAGGGTTTCCAAAAGAAGGATTAGTTTCTAATCCCAAGACTAAGATGTAGGGTAGGAGATACTGCTCCTGTTTCTCTCTTGCTTTTATACTGATGTGTCGAGGAGAGGTTTCAGGCTCTAAATTCAAACTGGAGAGAGGTGTTCACCTTTGATTTGGACTAACCTGGGGAACAGGCCCTATATAAAGCAAATTTTTTTACACTTGTGCTTACCTATTAGCTAGTTATTGTGGATCCTGTTTGGAAACCCCTCTTTCCTCTGCACAGGGAGTCTAGGTGAATAAAGCATCCAAAAGTCAGGTTTTTGCAGTGTTCATCCAACCAGACACACAAAAACCTTTCTGTGTACTAGAGTGGCTTCATGTAGCATGATAAATATGATAGATACAGAGAGGGTAGAGGAAGATGCAGAAAGATTCTTCAGCAAAGCATTGTCAAGAAGCAGACCAAAGAATTAAGCAAATTAACATAAGGTATGTTTACAAATATGGGATAAAAACCTTGTTGTAGTTTAAACTTAGGCACGCAGTCTTGCTCACTCACTCCTCCCTTTTTTTCTCCCCCTGCTCCCGGAGGGATGGGGAGGAGAATCAAAAGAATGTAACTCCCATGGGTTGAGATAAGAACAGTCCAGTAACTAAGGTATAACACAAACCATTACTGCTACCACCAATGATAATAATGATAAGGGAAATAACAAGGGAAGAGAATACAATACCACCCGCTGACCGATACCTAGCTCAACCCAGCAGAGAACTAGCCCTTCTGGGTAACTGAGTTTACATCCTGGGCATGATGTGCTGTGGTATGGAGTCATTTTGGCTAGTTTGGGTCAGGTGTTTTGTCCCGGGTTCCTCCCGGCTTCCTCTCCTCCCTTGGCAGAGCATGAGACTCACAGAGTCCTTGGTCAGACTAAACATTTGAGCAGTAACTAAAAACATCGGTGTTATCAGTGCTGTTCTCAGGCTGAAAGTCAAAACCACAGCACTGCACCAGCTACTAAGAAGGAGAGAAAATGACTGCTACTGCTGAACCCAGGACAAACCTGTACTGTGTCATAAATACCTCAACTCAGTTAATGAAGAAGAGACCTAAGAGGATTATCGAGGTCTCTGATGCCTGAGTAATTTTCAATTCCTCCTCACCCATATTGATATCAAAGCATCTGTAACTCATCTGCAAATTATAAATGTTAGTGGAAGCAGTCTTGTAGTAGAAAGCAGTCTTTTTTGCAATATTGAGTGCTTCAAAAGCTGTAATAAAATCTAAAATAGGTCCTTTATTGTCTTTGGCTTAGCCACGTGAGGCAGTACAATAAAACAAAGGGAGTACAAAACAATGTCCTACATATTTATAGAATGGATATTAATAGTCCAGCTGCAAATGCTGAGGTTCAATGGCTTCATTTCTCCTTTATTTTTTTTACAGTGAGAAGGTTACAAGACAAGCGTGACTATTTTTGTGTAACTACTTGTGTTAGATGAAAGAGAATTCAAAGAAGTTTGTACACAAAGAGGATTTAGCTTATCTTTCATTAGCTGAATATCTCCATTACAATGGTATTTCTCTTTTTGTAAGACTATCATTTCTCGACACTGTTCCTCTTTTCCTCTTTCTCTTTTAACAATCCTTCAATATCTTCCCTCTCCATATAATAATACTGTCAGCTAAAAATTCTTCAGAAATCTAGTTTACTGAAGGAGATAGGTAAAGTGCAATGGAAAAGGAAAAAAGTACTAAAATCTGAAGCTTCTTTTTTTTTCTCTCCATGACAAAATGTCAGGCACATAATTCCTTTTGGGAAAGTGCTGAAAAATATTGCATGGAAAGCATTGACCTTGAGTCAGTTAAGAAATGACTCAAGGACTCTATTCCCCCACACCTCCAAACCATTTTTTTTTAATTAAATTAATCTGTGATTGCATATAGTTATATATAAAACTCAAGGTATTGCTATTACAGGCACACAGGCTGGCTGGAAAAGAGATTAAAAAGTACACTGTACAAAAGAGGAAAAAAACCCCTTTCTGTGTATCATCCTTTACGAAATCAAGCTTTTGATAAAAGGCTATTTATGTTTCATTTTAAAATCTAATGGCTCTGGTTATCCAGCTAACTCAGTCATGGGAACAGTCTTCCCCTAAAGTCAAAGCAAAAAAAGTTTTTCAGGATGCAACTCCCTGAATGGTTTACTGGAGGAGTCTCTCTCTTTGCCCCCTGACTAGTCACCTCTTAGCAGAGGTATTTCTACCACGACTTGCACCCTCACAACGAGCAAAATGAAGATATGTTCTATTTTAATGCAAAGTTTGTTCCTATTCAGCTGTCATTTTCCTTTGTTTTATTAATTTATAGTAAGACCTTGGTGGAAGAGCAGTAAGATTATCAGGGCTGCTAAGACTTAGTACTACACTTAACCTCCTAGTACTTACAAATATAATCTTGAAGTGTATATGCATACAGACACCCCCCACCCCCACCCCCACCCCCCCCCCCCCCGCTGTTAGATTTAATGTGTTTGAAATGTTTAGATGAATTGGGTTACTATTCTGCATCAGTAAACAAAATGATTTAGTAAATTTCAGTGTTGTGACTTTGCCACATAGCCACCTTTTTTAACACATAAGAAAAATCAGTGGGGCCCAAGTTACTATTTACTGCAGAGACAATTTGATGTCAGGATCCTGCTAAACTGCCTTTTGAAAATACAGGTGTGTTATACTGCTCTACCTTCTTCAAAGAAAAAATGATAAAATTTTTAGATAGGGACCTTATTAAATTGGAAGAAAAAAAAAATCTTTCCCCATATCATATCAATCCAAGTGTGTATTACTTCTACCTTTTATTATAGTTCTTACTCATTTTTGCACTCCTGAGATCAGATTTACTTGTCTGTAAAATTACTTATCTTCCCAGGAACCTTGGCACCATACTGCCTATTTGCCAGCTGTCTGGTGTTGATACGTAGTCTTGAGCATTAAGCTCTATGTACTGCAGTTAGCAATTCAGCTATTGTATCTTGGTGATTCATTTGGTGATTCAAATGCATAGGTAAATACTGGCTGATACTCCCTCTATTTATTTTCCTCATACCCTTTTTTACTGAGAAATCAATAGGGGATAAGTATTCAAAATGTCCATAGAGTCATAGAATCAACCAAGTTGGAAAAGACCTTTAAGATCATAAAGTCCAACCATTCCCCAGCACTGCAATGCCCACCAGTAACCCATGTCACTGAGGGCTTCATCTACGTAGTTTATGAATATTATCATTTGCTGTGCTGATGCCGCAGCTGCCACTGATGAAATATTGTAATATTAAGGCAACACAGTACTGAACACACTGTAAGGCTGGGAATTAGAGCACAACCAAACAAATGGAAATACTTCTCTTTCCCCTCCTTTCCAACAGGGCAGCCAAGCTGAGTTCTGTTCCTTCCTTTATGTAGGACAAGTTAGAAATGGCTAACAGACTCATGAGTTGTTCTAAAATTCCACTCAAATCTTAACTGCTGCGCCTGAAACATTTGTAGACACATGACAAGAACTGCAGATCAGGTCACTCTACCTGAGCAAGCATCAGAAACTAGTAGCATATAGTAGCAAAATCACCATTTTCCCAAATATAACATTATCCATCATCATGTTGAAACTACCCAAAACCTGCAAGTTTGTCTTACGTAACATTAAGCTTTTTATCTTATCAGCTTTGAAACAGTTTATGGGAGTACCAGTGCTTTACAAAGGTACAGACAATATGGGTGAGCCTGTACTTTACCCTTTTATATTACCACCACTGAACTTTAATTCCATCTGGATATCTTCCTTATGTCACATACACAAAGGATCATAACTCAAGGCTTTGAGGCCTCTATAACATCTAGCTCCTTGACTGTACAGATACTGTCCCTTCTGTTAGTCAAATTCTTAAGTCACTTGGTTTTGAAGATGCCCAGGATTAAATCTTACATGTACATCCAATGAATAATCTTAAAGTCCAGGATTGTCTCCTAGCATGGAAGAGATCATGCTGTAGCTTTCTCCTATATGAAAAAAACTTAAAACCTTCTGTAATCTCTAATTGCCAGAATGCACTTTACTATAATGCACCTCAGCATTGGATAATCTTTCATTTGAAAGACCATGATTTCACCCCATATTTCCCATGCTGCTTTACCTCCCAAGTTCCAAAATATTCTCTTGAGGAACTGTTATTGTTCAATCCTATTGAAGCTGCTCCTTTCAAAGCCGTCCTGGGTTCAGCAGTAGCAGCCTGCAAAAAAAGCTCCATGTGCTTTACAGTATCTTTGGCACAACTGTGGTGGAAGCAGTGTTGTCAATGTGAATGCACACAGACTCACTGGGTTTGGAAAGATCTCTGAGGTCCTTCTAAAGGGTGTGTTCAGCTTTTGTCTAATCGTTACTATTCCCGCTTGCAGTGTAGTTGATATTCCTTCTGTCTAGATTACTACCATTTCAGCCTCTCCTACTCAAAATAGCATTTGTGACTTATTCTATATATTTTATCTTGGCTAGCTTTCACCTAGTGTAGTTATTTATCAATAAAGTCCTTTGTTACTGCTAGTGTTGCTGTCAGACACGTCTGTAGGCAACTGAGTGTGGGGCTTGCTCTCAACAATAAGCAATTTCCAAAAACTGGGCAGAGACAGGTTGCAAGTGGTTTTTCTGCTGGCTAGTGGCAGTTTGGTTAACTCTTGTTGTGGTTTCTCTTGCATGGATTTGCCATCTGGCATCTCCCTGCATTTCCTATCCCCTGAGGTACTCTGGGTGCTTGCACACTTGTGCCAGAAGGTATCATGTAATCTTCGCTCTGACTGGGAGGGAGACCCATGCAGACATGTACTCTGGCTTACAACAGCCGTGTTCCTTCCAGGGCGGCTCTTGCTACTTTACCTGGTTCTCATTTGTCAACCACCAGACTGTAATGCTACTGCTTCACAAAAGGATGCGCATTTCTCCTTGAACATAGAATCATAAAATCAGAATGATTGTGGGTTGGAAGGGATCTTAAAGCTCATGCAGTTCCAATCCCCCTGCCATAGGGACACCTGAGTATTGCTAAGTACCTGATTTAATTGTCAGTTTGGCAAAATACATCAGCTAAAGTTCTGGCCCACCTCCTCTAAGACATGACTTACTGGGCGCCTGAGCCTTATTCTTCACAGGTATAGCAGAAACAGATCTGTCCCCTTGACTGTGTTGCTCTATGTACGTTTAGAAAAACTTGAACATTCATAAGTCTCCTGAAAAGTAAACTGGGTTAATTTTTGCACGTGCCTTAAGAGGATAACAGATGTTAGGATGTGCTGGTCATTACTGATTATGAGGGCTTTTTGCTTGGACTTTGTAGATGAGCTTGGTTTCAACAAATGTTATCAAGTTGGGAGTCTACTGCTTTAATGTTGCAATAAATGAACAATTTCTCACCTTTTACTAAGTCACCTGGGGTAGAATTGTTGTGTGCAGTCACAGCCAAAAATGCATATATAAGTAACAGGATGAAGAATAACAGGAACAGCTTAATAACTTGAAGGCAATATGGTAGCCTTCTCTGAAATGCTTGCACTGGACATCCTCCTTCAAGAAGAGCACTTCAGTGCTAAAGGAGGCTGAAAAAGGCACAATTTCCATTGCCAGGCATAGAAGACATTGTGAAAAAACATACTACATGCTGCCCTCGCTTCTTAGCCTTTTTGAGTGGTCTTCTAAATACCTGTGCTACACAATGTTATAAAAATAGTGGTTTAAATAAAAGAGCCTAAAAATAAAATACATGTTACAAAAAACCAGAATAGGACCTGTTCTCTCTCCTACCAGAAATGTCAGCAGTAAGCAAACAAAATAAAATATTAAATGGGATTCTTTTTTCATAAAATGTGAACCTTTGAAAATTACTGTATTGGTAAACCTGAGCTTTAAGCTCAGAGAGATTAGAAGGTGTCTGGGGTATAAATTTAGATTTATTATCTCATATTTAAAATAAGAGACTTTGGAAGAGAGATTCAAAAGAGAGATTCAACCTATTAATTTCACAACCGTCACTGCCAAAAATGCTATGGGACAGAGCTGAGACCAAATTGGCATAGCTGCCCTGATGACCCCCCGCATGGTGGAGGTACACTCGAAAGAGGCTCCTATAAGCAGCAGAGCTATGGCTGTCCCTCCCTCCACATGGACTGATCTTGCCACACTGGTCACTAGGCTTTTGTCAACTATGTCACAGAGACACAGAATAAACTAGGCTGGAAAAGAGAAAGATTATAAAGTCCAACCTTTACCCCAGCGATGCCAGGATCACTAAACCATGTCACAAAGGCCCTCATCTACATGGTTTTTTAACAATGTGATTCCACCACTGCCCTGGGCAGCCTGTTCCAATGCTTGACCACCCTTTTGGTGAATACTTTTCTCCTAATATCCAATCTAATCTTTCCCTGGTGCAGCTTGCGGCCATTACCTCTTGTCCTTGGGAGACAACTTGTTAACTTTGGAGACCAGCCACCTCCTCACTCCATCCTCCTCTCAGTTGCAGACAGCAATAACATTTCCCCTGAGCCTTCTCTTCTCCAGAAAACATTCCCAGTTCCCTCAGCCATTCCTCATCACATTTGTGCTCCAGACCCTTCACAAGCTCCACTGCCCTTCTCTGGACCCACTCCAGCACGTCAATGTCTCTCTTGTAGTGAGGGGCCCAGAACTGAACACAGGATTCAAGGTGCAGCCTCACCAGTGCAGAGTACAGGGGAATGATCACTGCACTGGCCCTGCTGGTCACACCATTGCTGACAGAGGCCAGCCTCTGTGGCTGCCTTTGCACAAGCTAGACCATGTTCAGCTCTGTCAATCAGCACACCCAGCTCCTTTTCCACTGAGCAGATTTCCAGCCACTCTTCCCACAGACTGTAGTATTGCTACAGGCTTGGGGTTTGTTGTGGCACTGGTAGAGCTCTCTGAGGCAAGCAGACATGCAAGAAGGAAAAAGGAAATGCAAACAGCTTACTTCTTATCAAGAGGACTAGTGAGGAGAAGCAGCCATGGCAGAGGGCTGCTCTTATCACATGATTCACTCTGAACAGGAAAGTGATATTTGTCTGTAAAGGCAGCAGTGCAGGAGGTTTACACTGCTGAGCACTTGCTTCACACAGGTGCTTCCATAGCACCAGAGAAAACACATAGTTGAAGAATCAGGCTCTCAAGTAAGAATAATAATGGTAGCACCAGAGCAAACAAATACAGGTAGCACCAGAGCATCCCTTCATACTCATTGCCTCTCCTCCTCCTCCAGACCTTACTGATTTCTCTAGAGTCTCTCTGCTCTATTCAGTTGGTGTCTCTGCTAAACTACTCGGTGATATTGCAGGGAGAGTAGTCTACATTATCAGGATGTCTTCAGGCAAGCTTGTTTGGCCTGATACTCTTGTAAAATGCTAAATATACTGAAAGTCCTTCAAAATAGTTGTGCACTTCATTCATAGCCAAGACTGTATAACTTTAATCTGCTTTGGAGTGTGCCCTGGGTTCAGCTGTAGCAATTTTTGTCCTTATTAGCTGGTGCAGTGCTGTATTTTCGACTTTAAGAATGGTGCTGGTAACACACTGATGTTTTTAATTGTTGCTAAATAATGCTTACTCCAATCAAGGACTTTTCAGTCTCATGCTCTGCCAGGGAGGATGGGCTTAGGAATCTGGAAGGAAGCAGAGACAGGACACCTGACCCAGAGGGATATTACCTACAGATGGGTGCACCCTGTCAGAGACAGCAGAAAGTTGTTTGCAGCCTCATGACAGCCACACTTAAACACTCTCAAGCTCACCTGGATCCTCTGGACACAGAAGAGGGCTTCACAGTCTCTGGAAAACTTGAGGCTGTAAGAATCCAGAAGAGCAAATGTGTAGAATCTGGTAGCTTATAAATAAGCCCACAAAACCATGTTAGTTTCTTTTAAGTTTTAACACTTTACACCAGTGTTGTGGGTATTAGAATACTTTAGTTTGTCACTTTTTTTCTAACATTTTGATCAGTGTCCAAGCTTACTGATGTTGCTGACTCTACCCATGTAATTTCTGCTTGAACTTAATTTTCTACTCGGTGCAAATGTTATAGCCCCTGGTGTTCCCTGATATATGAAGAGAGGCTACCACTACTCTGACCAGCATCTGAAAATTTATGCTTTCAAGTCAGAGGTAGAAAAACATTTACTGAGTTTCTTCAAAATCCTGTAAAAGTGCTTTAAAATGGTTTAGTCTTCCCAACATGAACCAGATTTTACCACCTCCTCCTTTTTGACTGTCATTTGAAATCCCTGCTACTTTGTCACCAACATCCTTCCTCTTCCCTAAATGCTTGCAGAATTAATTTAAAAAGTCACCAGCAACTTCCATTCACAGTCCTTGAGAGTAAAGCTTATGCCCACTGACAGCAGTTCTGCCACCACAGTGAGACCCACCAGTGTTTTGGCTTTTGTAGCTTTTTCAGCATCTGGGCTGATTTGGCACTTTCTCCCATGAAACTTCCAAAATGGAAGCTCAGTTAATGTGTATTTTCTTCCCTAAGAGGCAGACATCTTATTTTGACAGTGACTGGCCTGACACCACTGCGTTCATGTTCAGACCCCACACAAACATTGTGTCTGTTGCCCAGCTGGCCAGTGGAGGGCTGGATCTGATGGTTGTGGATGCATGGAACTGGACTCCAGCAGGCTACATGTCTCTCAGGCTTTACCCTTCATGCTTTGATGTTATCAGATGTAGGAAACAGTGACATTCATCTAAAAGCACCTTGCCTCCCCCCTCCTTCTTCCCAGGCCCAACTTCACTCTCAACTTCTCTACCTCCTCCCCCATACAGCACAAGGGATGGGAAATGGGCATTGTGGTCAGTTCATCACACATTCCTTCCTCCTCACACACTCCTTCCTCTTCACACTTCCCCTGCTCCAGCATGGTGTCTCTCCCAGTTTTCCATGATTTTCTAGAGTGGGGGTCCTTCCCACAGCTGCGGTTCTTAAAGAATTGCTCCAGCGTGGATCCTTTCCACGGTGAACAGTCCTTCACAAACAGCATGGGCTCCTCTAAACAGGGCTGCAGTTCCTGCCAAGACCCTGCTCCAGCACAGAGTCTCTACAGGATCACAACTTCCTTTAGAATCATACAATCATAGAATGGTTAGGGTTGGAAAGGACCTTAAGATCATCAAGTTCCAACCACCCTGCCATGGGCAGGGACACCTCACACTAAACCATATCACCCAAGGCCTCGTTCAACCTGGACTTGAACACTGCCAGGGATGGAGTATTCACAACCTCCTTGGGCAACCTATTCCAGTGACTCACCACCCTAACAGGAAAGAATTTCCTCCTTATGGCCAATCTAAACTTCCCCTATTGAAGTTTTAACCCATTACCCCTTGTTCTATCACTACAGTCCCTAATGAAGAGCCCATCCCCAGAATCCCTATAGGCCCCCTTCAGATACTGGAAGGCTGCTAAGAGGTCTCCACGCAGCCTTCTCTTCTCCAGGCTAAACAGCCCCAACTTTCTTAGCCTGTCTACATACGAGAGGTGCTCCAGTGCCCTGATCATTCTCATGGCCCTCCTCTGGACTTGTTCCAACAGATCCATGTCCTTTTTATGTTGAGGACACCAGAACTGCACACAATACTCTAAGTGAGGTCTCACGAGAGCAGAATGAAGGGGCAGGATCACCTCCTTCGACCTGCTGGTCATGCTCCTTTTGATGCAGCCCAGGATATGGTTGGCTTTCTGGGCTGCAAGCGCACGCTGCTGGCTCAGGTTCATTTTCTCATCGACCAGCACCCCCAAGTCCTTGTCCGCAGGGCTGCTCTGAATCTCTTCTCCGCCCAGCCTGTAGCTGTGCCTAGGATTGCTCTCACCCAGGTGTAGGACCTTGCACTCGGCATGGTTAAACTTCATGAGGTTGGCATCAGCCCACCTCACTAGTGTGTCAAGGTCCCTCTGGATGGCATTCCTTCCCTCCAGCGGATCAACCGAACCACACAGCTTGGTGTCATCGGCAAACTTGCTGAGGGCGCACTCAATCCCACTGTCCATGTCAGCGACGAAAATGTTGAACAAGACCGGTCCCAACACTGATCCCTGAGGCACACCACTCATTACTGGTCTCCAGCTGGACATTGAGCCATTGACCACAACTCTTTGTGTGCGGCCATCCAGCCAGTTCTTTATCCACCGAGTGGTCCATCTATCAATCTGATGTCTCTCCAATTTAGAGACAAGGATGTCGTGTGGGACAGTGTCAAACGCTTTACACAAATCCAGGTAGATGACATCAAGTGCCCTACCGCTGTCCATCAGTTCTGTATCCCCATCATAAAAGGCCACCAAATTGGTCAGGCAGGATTTCCCCTTAGTGAAGCCATGCTTTCTGTCACCAAGCCCCTTGTTGTTTTTCATGTGCCTTAGCATGCCTTCCAGGAAAATCTGCTCCAAGATTTTGCCAGGCACAGAGGTGAGACTGACTGGTCTGTAATTGCCCGGGTCATCCATTTTCCCCTTCTTGAAAATGGGGGTTATATTTCCCTTTTTCCAGTCATCGGGAACTTTAAACCACATCCACCTGCTCCAGCATGAGTTTGTCCACAGGCTGCAGGTGGAATCTGCTCCACCAAGGCTCGCCCTGTGCTGCAGGGCCACAGCTGCCTCACCATGGGCTGCAAGGGAACATCTGCTCTGTTACCTAGAGCACCTTCTCCTCTCCTTCTTCACTCTTCTCCTTCTTTTGTGTCTGCAGATTTTGACATATTCTCGGTCCTCTATTCCAGCTGCTGTTGTGCAGCATTTTTTCATCTTTTCTCAAGTATGTTGTTATATAGAGGCATTAGCAACATCGCTGATGGGCTCAGTTTTGGCTAGCAGCAGGTCTGCTTTGGAGCCAGCTGGAACTAGCTCTGTCCGACATGGGGGCAGCTTCTGGCATCGGCTCACGGAAGCTACTCCATGCAGTCACCCCCATTACCAAAAGTTTGCCATGTAAACCCAATACATCAAGCTTCCACTCAATGCCACTATTGCCAGCTGCCACTTATTTTGAGCCTCACTGCAGCAAGCTGGTTAGTGAGTGGTACCCAGCAGTGTGGACCAAGGTAGCTCATGAGGTCCTAGGAGCGTCTAAAACACTTCTGCTAATTCTCACACTTGTGTTCTGTTTCACAATCTACATCTCTTTATAGCAACAGAGGTACGCCCCATCTACTTGCAACTGCTTTACTCAACAGAACTTTGTACCCAAATATAGCAAATGATAAATGACACCCACATTATTTCTGCAAAAATTTGCACTTCCCTTCACGTTCCATGTGGCTGGAAGAGCTTCAACCTCTGTAGAAATTTGTCCACCTGTGAACAGCTCCTCTAGATTCCTAAACCAAAAAAACATTCCTGTATGAATGCTGAGTTCAGCACTGTTAGATGCTCTCAGTTGAAGTGTTTTTAGCTGCTTTATTAAAACATTTGCTTTAGTTATTTGAGCTGTTTTTTAAATGCCCACAGACCCCCACGTACTGTATTCCAACACACAAAAATGTATTATATTACTGTGACATTTATAGTAACACTTCTTAAAACTGTGTTCAGGCAGTTGGGATCACAAATCATCCTGGTCTGCATCCATACCTGAGTTGGAGTATGTTTCTGTTTGATAGATGGGCTATAAAATGAGGGCACATTCTTGCATGTGAAGTGTAAATAGTTTTTGACTGCAGTTGATGTTATCTGGGGCCTGAGACAGATCCTGTATTCCAGATACAACTAACAGAAGGGGAAATAACGGTGAAAACAAAGTGCGTTGTCAGAGCAGTCCTTGTCTTCTGAAGAGTGAGAACACAAAGAATAACCATCGGTACTGATCACTCACAAACATGCAAGAAGAAGTAACTTAAAATCAGCCTGAACGTATCCATGCAATAGCAAGGGGGTGGATTATTCCTTTATCTACTGCCAGGTCCACAGCATGCTCCATCTTCTGAATCTCTGATTAGGTCCTGTCAGGGATATGAAATGTGCCAAAACTTGTAGCCTGGGCACTGCCTTCTCTCCACAGATTACAAAGAAAGGCAGTCCTGGTGCTCACAGGCCTTATTTGCTGAGCATGAGGGGAAGGACATGGCAACCACCTCCTCTGTCTGCTGAGAACTTAGATCAAGTCTGTAAAGGTGACAAGATCTTCTCACTGGTAGAACTATTCTTCAAAAATCACAGATCTTGTATCAGCAAGCCAATTTCTGCTCTTCAGGACTTAGGCCAAAATGATACTTGTGCTCTATATGGATAAAATCCCAGAATTTATCACTGGCATTTAATTACTAACATTCTTGCATTTAAAGAAATTCAGTGCTGTTGACACATCGAATTTAGACAATTTCTTTTGTGTGTATATTGTATTTCTGCCAAAACATCACCTCTTGTTCTTGAAATTACACTTTTGAATCCCCATGTCTAATGATTTTTTTTTTTAAACATCTGCTGTCACACCTATTTTGGAATTGCATCTTTTTTTATCCCTCATTACCATTCTTTCCACCTCATGTAGATCATCTCTACAGTTCCAGTTTTCCTCCATAGTAACTGCTGCCTTGTTTTCATTTCTAGCTCTGCTGTCATGTGTGACTTTGATTTTACAGATCACAGACCAGTAAACAACACTGATCCACTTGAATGGCTTTTAGCCAATTACAAAGAAATTGTTTATGGGCAAATTACAGGACATTTTTATTCAGGTTCATGTTTTGCCTCATAAGAGGCAGAAGTGCCACTCTCCCCTCCAGTGTGGGAGCTGTGCATCCACTTCCCGCACTTTTAACTTCTCTGTCTGCTTGCAGCCCTGAAGTTACACAGGTACACATGTAGAAGAAATCATACTGGCATAATTTGTGCCTACCATACAGCAGCCACGTTTCTGCAAAAGTAAGCCATTACATTTCATTAGAAGATGACACCTAAATGTATGCCTTTTTAGTAATGCTTCCTGTATTTCACTTGCTGTGGATTTCTCATCCTGACCTAGATTCTGCAATTACATCTGTCACTGTATTTTAGGACAGTTTTCCAACGCAAACGTTCAGACTATGTCTACAAGATATACATTTACATCTGGAAAGACATACTTTTGTAGAAAGCCATGAGCAGATGTTCATCAGTGCACACATTTGGTCTGTGTAAATACTTGCCTGTAGAAATGAAAGCATTACACTTGAAGTTGAGCGAAGTTAGGAGTAAACCTGTGAATAATTCATTTTTCAGCAGGGTAATTAGAAAGTTTAGGTTAACATCGAACCAGATTTAGGAGTTCTTTTTCCTCCCTGATGATACCAGAAACTCTCAACCCACAGTATCATACAACTAAAAAATAATTTAAAAAAAGGTGGTTTCATTGTCACAATAAAAGGAAAATAGATTTAAAAAACACATACTTTCATAGTAGGTGACAGTATTCTCTCTCTGACTCAGCAGTCCTATTGTTAAACTAAGTCACCGAGGACATTTCAAACTTTCAATCCCATTCTGGCTTTGCCTGGGGGACCAGCACCACAGGACAGCACAAGATGTTCTGAGCAAAGTCATGCTTGTGCTACCCTTTTGGTATTTTTCTGCATTGGACAGATAGCTTTTCATTGCTGCAGAGGCAGAAATGATGGTGTTTACCTTCAAGTTCAGTATGACCTGGCAGCATGTGTGCTCACAGCCCAGAAAGCCACCTGCCCAGGCTGCTGGGCTGCATAAAAAGGAGCGCGACCAGCAGGCTGAGGGAGGTGATTCTCCCCCTCTACTCTGCTGTTCTGAGACCTCACCTGCAGAGCTGCTTTCAGCTCTGGGGCCCTGAAAATAAGAGGGATGTGGACCTACTCGAGGGAGTCCAGAAGAGACGACAAAGATGATGAGAGGGCTGGAGCACCTCTGCTGTGAAGACAGGCTGAGAGAGTTGGGCTTGTTCACCCTGCAGAACAGAAGGCTCAGGTGAGACCTTAGAGCAGCTTCCAGTAAGTAAAGGGAGCCAACAAGAAGTCTGGAGAGGGACTTTAAACAAGGGTATGTAGTGACAGGACAAGGGGGAATGGCTTTAAACTGACCGAGAGGAGATTGAGATTATACATTAGGTAGAAATTCTTCACTGTGGGGGTGGTGAGACACTGGCACAGATTGCCCAGAGAAATTGTGGCTGCCCTGTCTCTGGCAGTGCTCAAGGCCAGGTTGGACAGGGCTTTGAGCAACGTGGTCTAGTGGAAGGTGTCCCTGCCCACTGCATGGGGCTGGAACTAGATGAGCTTTAAGGTCTCTTCCAACTCAAACCATTCTGTGATTCTATGAAGCCTTAGCTGCCAGACTTCAAAGGCATGACTACTTTCTGTGACTTTCTGTGACTAATTTATGTGGCTTCCTTCCCCAGAGGATAGGCTTCTGTGAGACATAAAATCTAGTTATATTCAGACCACCTTGAACACTGATGCATTTCTAATATTATGAAAATTAGTCTGAGAAAGAGCTCCTAGGACATATCTTATAATAGTTACAACAGAGATTTCATAATTAAAGCTGGAAGATCTTTTCCATTTCAAATCTGGTTTTGATCTTCCAAAAAGATAAAGAATGTAAAATGTTGATCAGGAAGACACCATACCATCCATATATTTCCCATTTGTACTTCAGACCACTGCAATGTAGAAAATGTTTTGAATGTGTGAAGTTGCAGACAGAATTAAAAAAAAAAACAAAACCTTTGAGAAACAGTCTTATTATCCTAACTTTAAAAAACAGTCTATAGTGTTATATATATTTTGAAATGTCAGTTTTCTAATACAAGGGTTACTAATCTGATATACTGGGTTGCAGGGATGGCTTTTAGACAGATGGAAGGAAGTAAGTTTAATTCTATAGAAATGTGTTCTGAATGGGACAATTTTATGGGCTGTGTGAAGGTCTTAAGCCCTTTCTCCTTAATATTAGTTTTGGTAATTAAAACTGCCTAGCCCTTTCCTCAAAAACACAGTTATTTTTTTGTTGAGTAGTATGAAAATATAAGGATAAAGGAGAGAATTTGGAAAAAATATACTTGAGAAAAAGTTTATAAAACTTCCCAGAACTTTTTGAAATATCATTTCAAATAGTTGCTCATTGAGCTTATGAGGCCAGGGCCAGCTTGAAGCACAGATGGCTTGAATAACTTGCTATTCTTCCACCACCTGACCCAGATGTGCTGTCAGGTACTATGTACTTGTCCTTTACAATAGGGAAGGGCGAGAAGGAGGGGTTATGTGGAGTGAAGAAAAGAAGGTGCTGCAGACAGACCTACCTAGGAAAGAAGGAGCAAGATGTGCTTCCCTTAGCAACTGCCCCATTCCTCTGTCCCAAATTAATTTCTTGACCTAGACATCTCATGAATTAGAAAAACACACAAAGACAATTAAGTGTATATTGAGTAGAAAGTGGGACTGCAGGTAACATAAAACTGGACATTGGCTTTCGTTTTTTCCCTGCTTCCATTTGTTCTGCAAGTGTATACATTTTTCAAACCTAAGAGATACAATTTTGGCAAACAGGACCATGACATACACTGATGTTTTGTGTGTGTTAGGAATGTATCCAAAAGGTTTTAGGTATGGCTATGACAGCAACAAACAAACAGACAGACTTCCATGACATGGGATTTGAATGTGCTGTGGAAGTTGTAGAGTCTTTCATGGTATCGAGACTGCAGAAACAAAAAATAGCCCCAATAAACACAACTAAAAAGGCAACCTTACATTTTATACATGCTTTGAACTGGGAGGGCTACTGACTGGAACAACCTACATTGCATTGAAGTTTTGAAAGCAATCATACACACCACGTATTTCCACCTGATAAAAGCAAAGTTCACCTTTCATGTTTTACAGACTAATAAGAGACCATGTTATTCAGTAACCGAGAATGCATATTTTAAATACAACACTGCCAGTGCAAACCTAAAGTAACTATATTCTCATGGTAAACTGGAAGCACAGAAGGTAAGTACCAACGGAAAAAAATACTTATTTTTCAAAGACGGGGAAATGAAATGTAATTATTTAGAATCAGTTGCTACCTGAATCAGAAATTACATGTTTTATGGAGAGGAACAGCACTGCTAACATCTTCATCTTTTGTACTACCAAGTTTCAAAGGTATGATTCTATATTTAGATGTAAACAATGGCTCACTGGACTCAATAGATCAAAATTCTTCAAATACCGGATTCTACAAAATTGAAAATGAGCCCTCACTCCTGATAACCCCACCACACACTCTTTGTTTTCACGCAGGCTGAAATCAAAATACTGCATGATGCTGTAATTTCAGTAATTGTACTGAGTTAAAGTTCTGTTACGAAACTGCACCAGTTTGTGAGAAAAATAAAAGGTAGTCTGATTAAACACAATCTAGTAGTCACCTGCTGAGCACCTGTACTGGCTGGGCAAAATAGTATGAACGCTGATGCATTAGCTAGCTAAGAAATTCTTTGTTAGTGGCAGTATCCTTTGAAAATGAGAAAAAACAGCAGCCAGAAAGGAATCATTAGGTTTGTGCAATCTCCAAGTACTAAAAAATTATCCAGAAAGGATGGAAAAGTGAATTAAAGAGAGAAATACTTTCCCCAGCTGTTTTGTGGACCAAACCCAACACTTTTAACGTGTTTAATAGTTAAAAAAGTCTTGCTAGCAAAAAAAAGTTGAAAAAACTCCATCCCTTGAGGAAAGCACCTTGAATAGATGAAATGCGTGCAGCAATCCTAGATACCTCTTAAGCTGCACTCCCATTTTCACCACTTTTGAAAATGTTGGTTACTCATTTAGAGTTGTCAATCCAGTGTCCTTATCTTTTGTTATCTTACGTGTCCCAGATAAAAGACAAAGGTTTTGAACTGGAGTGAATCTCCATTTTTATTAGTGATATGCTGGAGAAGCAGAAGTAAGTGCAAATTACTAAATAGTACAGAATCAAAAGCAGAAAGAGTAAAACTTTTTTTCCTTCTAATACGTAGCTATACTATTTGGATGGAGTCATTATTTGGTATTACTTCTCCTTCCCCCACTACTGTGGAACATAAAAAACTATTTGAAATGCAGGTCCAGCAGGTGTGGGATTCCAGTTAGTGCATAAAACTATGTGACAACAGAAGTTGCTGGGGTGAGCGTCAGAGACATCTGGTGGTTAAAAGAACTGCCAGATGCTATGCAAAAGGTAAATTTACACAGGTGGCTCATATGGGTAGTTTCCATGCCATTGTCTTGGCAGGTTTAGTGCTGACATTTTTATTGTAGCATGGATACCCTTGAATGATCTTGCTTTCATACCCCTGAATGATCGCTACTGCTGCCAGTGTCACCTCCACCTTTATTAATGTGACCCTGCTTTTAATGAGTGACATCCTTCTATATACACACTGAGCTCTGTACTTGCTTGCCTTTTTTCCTTTTTTTTTTTTTTTTTTTTTTTTTTTAAACTGGACAAGGCTGTTTGCTTTACGGCTTTCTAGAAACTTCTAGGCCTTGCACAGAATATACTTTGAGTTCAAACTACCTTCACAGGTAGGATTTCCTAAGCTTTTCTCCTCCTCCCCTTTGCGTCGTTTCCTTCTTTCTACATTTTTTGACATTTTTATGAGTGCAGAATTCTCAGTGATTTTAACCAGAGTCTGAATCTGGCAATAAGTTAACAGCTCAAGCAGCTTTCTAATACCTGTAAGTGTTGCATCTTCACTGCATGTCATTCAGTGAGCTTTTCAAATGACTTCTCATTAGCTGTAACTTCAAATATTTTGTAATGCTTATTTCCTTTCAGAAATCTATTTTTTCCTGTGACTGTTGAGCTTCCTGTCCTACTGTTGGCATAGTTTTGCTCAACTGTATTTATCTTGTTCTTTCACTTTGTGGGTTTAGAAAACAAATCTGCTCCCCAAACATTTCTCCAATAATCATCATTATCAAATTAGTTCTACAGTAATTGTCTCCCTGTTACTTTATACAAAGGTGCACATGCACATATGTGTACATACACACACACATACTTGTGTAAAAACAGTCTCTTTGACAAACCAGCAGCAGGACCTATAATAATCAGCAAGAGCAGCTCCATCCAGTATATAATGAAAATGTAGGAAAACACCAAAGCCCCCAATCCCAAACAGATAATGTTTGTTTTACAGGGGTTCATTGTTACCAGTTCAGTGTGATTTAACAATTCTGAGATAACAACGCTAATGAGTGATTAAAAAAGGAATGTAACAATTCAGTTTTCATGAAGAATATACTTTATTTCTGAAAACAAATACATTAAGTTTTAAAAGTGAACTTCAAAATTATTTTACAAGAGATGTTAAACCACATTTTTCTATTCTGGTTCATTAATCAGTTTCACAGAGAGGAAAATTTACCTCCTTAGTTGTGAAAATTCAAATTCCCAGTCATTCATATTTTAGTCCTTGAAACTGTGGGGAGATATTCCAGGTTGCACAATGGAACTGAAATAAAACCCTAGCTGATCAATTTTATAACATGCTGTGTGATTAGTATGACCTCTTGTGTCAAACACAGGAATATTAATTTTTTACTTGCATAATGCAAGTACATGAAATGTCTGAAAGCTGGTAACAGCTCTCCTCTTGCCATTTCTACTAATCAACAGGTTAGCAGCAGTAGAGGGGTTTGTAGGTTTTATATATGAATTAGAAAAATAAACACCATCATTTCCCCATATAGAATACAGCTACCATATATTTTGGTCAACTGACACTTTTTCTTTTTTTTTTTTTCCAAATTAAGATTAAACTGCAGGACAAAGCCTCAGTGACTTCTAAATAAAATATGAAGGTTTACCATTTTCTTAATAAGCCTTCATGGTAAACTACGTCCTGAGGACTTCTGTTAAGGAGAACACTTAAAAGGTTTAAGCAAACATTAAGGACACGGCATGAATAGAAAAGGGATGACGAAACCTTGTCTTATCTAGATCTTTAACTAGTCCACAAAAAATCTATTTTAACAGCACTCTTGTGCAGGACTTTTATTTACAGAGTGATAAAAGCCCAGGTTCCTTGAGATTCTCATTTTTGAAGATCCATTTGATATGTATGTGTTTGAAAACACAGGCAAGATAGAAACAGTGAGATGGCATTATAGCAACTACTTTTTTTTTTTCAAACAAAAAATGGAATATCTGAAGCTGTGTCAAACATCCTGTTCATTATTAAAAATGTCTTCTTCTGTCTTTGATGCTCAGGGGAACTGAGTGCAATGGAGAGCATCCAAATACACTTCAATGTAATTTAAAAACAGACTGAAGTACTTGGAAAGTGCTTTATCATTCACTCAGGAACGTGTGTGTGGCTTTTCATTCACAACTTGGCTGTATTGGCCACTCTAAACAATCTGTATTATCTATATAATCTATCAACCATGACACTATGTTAGGGAGGGTTGTTTGTGTGTGTGCTGTATGTGCTTTATTTAAAGGTACACTTTGGAATAAAATAGTGGAATTTTATAGCTGAGTATATTTTAAAACTCTTCTTAATGCCTCACCCATATTTCTAATCTGCAAGCCACTCAAGGGTGTAGAGCTTCAGAGGAAACTGGATGCTGTGTTAGACATGGAAATTTTAAGGGCATAAGCTGTTACCCTAGAAGGGCTTGGTGAGGTTTGTCTATAACATTAGCAAGAAGCTGAAGATGTAAAGAAACCTTCCACATTATCAAATTTCCCAGTTGATTTTTCAAGCTGCTTGAACAGTGCTGGAGAACTGGAGGAAAAAAAACCAAAAAAAAAAAAAAAAACCAACAAAAAACAAACCCAAAACAAAGCCAACAAAACCGAACAAACCGAAACCCTCCAACAAAACCAAACCTCCTACAGTATCACCTAGGGGACAGGAATGGCACACATTTAACAAGGTAAGTCACTTACCTCGTTCACGATTGCTCCCGTAAAGAACCTTTCTTTAAGTAAATGCAGAGACTGCCTGGTGGCAGACATCATTCTGCCAGAGGGAGCTGCGGGAATGAATTATTTGGTGACAGCTGGGAGCGGAAGGGGAAGAGACAGAACGGTAGCTGGCGACCAGGGCAAGGACTACACTGTTGCGGGGGGGGAAGGCTGGGGGTGCGAGGCAGCCACTCAGGGACACCGACCCTGTTCCACGGTGAAGCTCCAGCCGGAGCGGGGCTCCCGGGTGGCGGCCGGCAGGTAGGGGCAGCCCCCGGCCCTCCCGCTCCCGGTGACAGGCGGAGACGTGCCGGGGCGGGCTCTCCGCTACCCAGACCCACGGCAGCCCGCGGGGACACTGCCTCTCCCGGCTTGCTTCTGCAGCCCGCGGCAGGCGGCGGACCGGAGCGAGCGCAGCTCTGTGTTTTGCAGGGCGGCGGAGGCGGAAACAGGCGGAAGGCGCTGCTGGACAGCTCCGGAGCGCGGCGCCCATGTTCCGAAGACGGTGCAGATGTGAGGAGCGGGGAGCTGGGGAGCGCCGCAGCGGAGGCCCCTTCCCGGCGGGGGGACCCCCGGGAGGCCCAGGGCTTCCGCGGCGGGCGGGGTGGGGCGGGAGCAAGGGCCAAAGGCAGCCTTTACCTGCGGGCGCGGAGCGCCCAAGGAGGCGGGCTCCCCCCGCCGTGCGGGGCGGCGGGGGGACCCTGCGGAGCCCCCACCGCCTTACGCCGTGGCTGGTCCACCCCCATCAGGTGACGTGATGCCCCTTGTTTTGGTTCGCCCGACCAATGGAACGCAGCGGCTGGATCCTACGGGTGCCGGGATGGGCCCTTCGTGGCGGCAGCAGGACTCTCCCCTGCCGACCATAACGCATTGCGCAGCGTGCACCACCGCCCGGTCCTCCTGCGGCTTTAACGGCACCGGCATGGACCCGCCGCCCCAGTTTCCGGCGGGCTTTGGCCCAGAGCAGCAGCGTCCGCCGCATTGTCAGCAGCAGCACGGCCAGGACAAGCAGAGCCTCCTCCAGCAGCAGCAGCAGCAGCAGAGCCCATGCCTCCAGTGCAACAACTGCGCCTACTATGGGGCTGCTGCGGCAGCCGCGGGGGATAACCTGCCCCTGCTGCTCCGCACCATCTCGCCCCACTCGGGCACGTTCCGGACTCATTCCTCACCGCTGTCTTCCGCTGCCTCCTCTCGGCAGGGCAGCCAGCTGAACGTCAGCGAGTTCACTTCCTCCAGCCATGCCGGCGCGTCCAGGCAGCACCACCAGTACGCCCAGTACCACCAGTGCCACAGCCTGCAGCAGCAGCAGGCAGCGAGCCCCAGCAGCAGTATCAGCAGCGGCAGCACCCACCACTACCATCACCACCATCATCACCACCACCACCACCAGCGCAGGGAGAGCAACCCATTCACTGAAATAGCCATGAGCAGCTGCAGGTACAACGGCGGCGTCATGCGGCCGCTCAGCAACCTGAGCTCGTCCCGTAGGAACCTACAAGAGCTGAACTCCGAGTCGCAGCCGCTCCAGCAGCCGCTCGCCAGTCCCTCTGCCGCCGCCACCGCGGGCACCCCCACTGCTCCGGAGATCGTGGTCTCCAAGCCCGAGCACAACAACTCCAACAACCTGGCGCTCTACGGCTCCGCCGGCCCTGGTCCCGGCCCCGGCCCGGGCAGCGCCAACAACAGCGGGGGCAAGTCCAGCAAGAAGAAGAACCAGAACATCGGGTACAAGCTGGGGCACCGCCGGGCGCTCTTCGAGAAGCGCAAGCGCCTCAGCGACTACGCGCTCATTTTCGGCATGTTCGGCATCGTCGTCATGGTCATTGAGACTGAGCTCTCCTGGGGCGCCTACACCAAGGTACCGGCAGCCGCTCCGACGGCCCAGCGGAGAGGCGGCCCCGGCCCCTTACAGAGGCCAGCGCGGCGGGGCTGCCTGTTCCCCGCCCCAGCCACGTCCCGAGGCGCTCTACCCCACGGCACAGATGGGGTGGCCCGGGCCCCGTCATCGGGGTGGCGTCGGGCGGGAGCGGCCCCTTGTCGCTGAGGGATGGTGGTGTCTTTCTATTGCAGGAGTCGCTGTATTCCCTTGCTCTGAAATGCCTTATTAGCCTGTCCACGATTATCCTGCTCGGGCTCATCATCGTGTACCATGCAAGGGAAATACAGGTAATGTTTCCTTCTGTGGGTCAGTGACCGTTGTTGACGTAGCTGGAGGGAGGGGGGTGAGTAGTTTTCTCGGAGGACATAGTGGTGGTAAGTACTTGGCGCTTCCTGACGATTCAGAAAGCAAAAAGTTATCTGTACGTGCCTGCCGCTGGTGAACGGACCTCCGGCTCCAGGAAGAAATGCAGTGGGAATGTATGTGCTAGGAAGCTCTGCTTGCTAGGGGCTGTTGCCAGTGGTTATGTTATAGGATTGCTTAGCTCTGAGGTTGTAACACACTTGGTGACATGCCTTCCATCTTCTGTAGGAGACGTACAGCAACAGTCTTTTATTTCTCAATGATTAAATTTCATTCTATGGGTTTTCTCTTGATAGCAAGGTTGTTTTCACTGTGCGAGGTATGTAATCTTAACTGGATTGTCTCAGACACGAGTGTACTCTAGGAGAATGTTTAAGAGGAGGGGGAAGAAATAAAAAATCACAGAATAATAGAACTGTTTAGGTTGAAGAAGACCTCTAAGGTAGACTCCAACTGTTAACCTATTGCCAAGTGCACTACTAAACTGTGTCCTTAAGTGCCACATCTACATGTCTTTTAAATAGCTCCAGGATTGTGTTTTATATAGTGCTGCACAGCTGCTAAGATTGAGACGGAAGAAAACTGCCAAGAAAGGTAGGGCTACAGGTAGAAGGAATGTAATGATCGAAGATATAAGTCACAAATACTCTCACAGGATCTCTTCAAGGGACTTAGCTCTGACTTTAGTTGTTGGTGTTTTTTGGGTTTTTTTTTACCAAGAAATAAATATTTGGCATTTCAGCTAAACTGAAACATACAACAGATTTCAAAGTTTTGAGGGGGAAAATATCTTACGTGTAGCTACATCAATGCTTTTGATTTTTCAGCTTCTTTAACTGAAAAATATGTTGAGCTGCAAGTGAAAGCAACAGCTTTCAAGGGCATAGAAGACTTTTCCTTTCCACTGGTACCAATCAGTTAAAAAAAGGCTAAAGTAAGAATTGCATAGTACCCTGCTTCTGTGCAAATGAATACTGTAGTTTCAATGTGAAATGGTACCGTAGCCGCCTACTTAGGGTAATGTTAGAGAAGTATTATCTTACTGAAGACTCTTTGCAAAATTGGATCCTATTAGGCAGTCCTTGCACATGCAAAACTTCTATTCCTGGCTTAGAACCCAGTTTCTCTGCAGTAAGAAATACAAAAGATACTGAATGCTGTTTAATGATATTGTACTCAATAAACAAGTGTTCTGGTGAAAGAGCATCTCTATAAACTCATGGATTACTTAATGAAGAGGTTTTTTTATCTGTATAAAATAAGTGGCGCTGCTGCAGTGTGGGAGCTGCCTTCTCTGGGGTATCTTCCCATAAGTGGTGCTTGAGGCATGAAGAGCAAAGCTGGGAAAAAAACCTCTCTGTAAACATTTGAATTATTTTCCAGAAACTTTAAATAGAAAATTTTATGCAAGATAACCAACTAGTTGTAGGTCCCTGTATGCATCAGCTTATAATGGTTACTCCAAGATTTGTTTGTTGGTTGTTTCGTTGTTTTTCTTTTTTCAGGTAAAGAGTTACAAATTTTTAATTCCCTTAGGAGTGTATTACAAATCAGAAAAAAAAAATCTTAAAGTTATAATTCCGTTTTGGTTGGTTTTTTTAATTGATTGTTTTAAAGAATTTTCTCCTCTATGTGGTTACATGGAGGGAATTATGAAACCATGTGACTTAATCAAGTTTAATGTAGTTGTCAGTGCTGCCTGACAGAACTGCCTGTAAAACAGCAATACTCTGTTTTAATCTGAGAGACATTGAAAATTGCAGTAGTCATGGTAGGGCTAGGAGTGAGCTGCAGTTTTAAGGAGCTTTATCATTCATGTTGAAAAGGAAGTTCTCTTTTTCAAGGGCCTTGCTAGATGGAGAGGGCATAGTACCATCCTTAGCTACTGGATATCTGATAGTTTTTTAATTTAGGTGTAGTCTGGTTTTGTTGAGGCTCTTTACTTTTAAAAATAAGATGAAGAATGTGCAGAGCAAAATTTACATCTATCTGAGGTGGTAAATTCATGTTACACTTGACATCTGAAAACAAGAAGTACCTTAAAAATACTTTGGCTTAGGAATGTACAGTGTCTTCCCCAGGCACAAGAAAACACTGTGTAACCCTGATAATGTAATGGTTTTGAAATAATCTTTAAAGCTGACAGTTTTCTGAAGCCACACATGCCTTTAATTCAAGTATCCTGCTGCGTGTAGCAGAGTGAATCACTTCTGTAGAATCATGCCCACAGATGTTTGGTGTGTCCTGTGTTTGTACTAGGTATTTGTCAACCCTGTTCAAGTTTGAACATTCCTTTCTAATTCTTGTCTGAAGCATACTTCGACTTAAACAATGGGTGTAATTAAGCAGGAATTCACTGAGAGAAGAAAAAATGCTTTATAGAATAGAAGAAGGTCAATGTAATATTCTTGCAGTGTGGTATCTTTCATACTGTAGTAGAAGCAAACCAACCTAAACATAAGTAAATTTTTTAACAAAGCATGAGACAAAACATGTTGAGACATAAAAAGCTGACAGTTTAGTAATTATCAGCAATCGCAGGCTTAATATTTAGAAACTTCTGATGAGCTAAAATGCTGGCGAATTGAAATAATCTTTCTCATTCTTTTCAGTAGTCTGTGACCTTGTTTTATTGGTAGGAAATCCAAACAGTCATGCTGCAAGCAAGTCAGTGGGGCATTGCCTGGCAGCATAGCAGGTGATTCTAGTCAATAATACATCGAGGTGAGAGGAGTGCGTTTTCATTTTCAGCCTCTTTCCCTGATTGGGCGGTGATTGGTAGGTGGTGGCAGAGCTGGAGCACGTTCAGTTTCTCCGGGGCACGGGTGGTTTCTGCTGTCATATTTTCAGCACCGCAGACAGCGCCGTGCGCGGCGCCCTGGGGCGGATTGGCGGGATCCGGACTGAATTGGATCGGACTGGATTTCACTAGACTGGACTGGATTGGACCTGCCCGGCACAGGCTAGCCACCCTGCCACACGCGCATCCGTCTTCCCGTGCTTTCAGTCTCGCTTGCAAAGCTATGTGGATTTTTGTTTTGAGTTCCTTGGAACTTGCCCAGAGCTTTGCATCTGCTAGACCAGGGTCCCCAGGAGGGTGTAGCTGCAGTATTTAGACAAGGACAGCCGTATGGATGCTGTGATACTGGAAACACTGAAGTATTTCTATCAAATATGGTTTCAGTGATCACATTGTATTAGTTATTATATTTAATATTCTGCATAATGTGGACCTGCTTGAGTGGGTCCAGAGGAGGACCATGAAGATAATCAAAGGGCTGGAGCACCTCTCCTATGAAGGCAGGCTGAGAGAGTTGGGCTCATTCAGCCTGGAGAAAAGAAGGCTCTAGGTAGACCTTAGAGCAGCTTCCAGAGCTTAAAGGGCCTGTCAACAAGTCTGGAGAGGGACTTTTTACAAGAGCATGTAGTGACAGGACAAGGGGGCTTTAAACAGAAGGGAAATTTATGTTAAATATAAGGAAGAAGTTCTTCACAGTGACGGTGGTGAGGCACTGACACAGGTTGCCCAGAGAAGCTGTGGCTGCCCCATCCCTGGCAGTGTTGAAGGCCAGAGCTTTAAGCAACCTGGTCTAGTGTGAGGTGGCCCTTGCCCATGGCAGGGGGTTGGAATTACATGATCTTTAAGGTCCGTCCCTTCCAACCCAAAGATATTATATGATTCTATAAGAATAAAGTGTGAGCTGTAATTAAAGTTAGTAGATGTGAGTAGATGTGAGTTAGTGTTAAGACTGTAATAAAAGTCAGGTGAAACCAACTGGGTTTAAATGATAATTTATAGGTTACATTACCATTTTCATAAAAGAAGATAAAGATTACAAGCAGATTTTCTTCATATCCCTCCTTCTTCTTGAAAGAACTCCTAATGAAAAACAGTAATGATGTTGGAGCTGAGAATAGCACAACCCCAAATCTGTGTGCTCTCTTTTTGGTCCATTGTTACCATACCTCTAATGCTGTTAAAGTCATCATGCTAGGGAGATACTCAAATAGGCATTGCTCTGTCTCCAGGCTTGTGTGGTTGTTGATTCAGTTCTTTAGAGTAAGTGCCCTGTGTTTGGAAGATCAATGGGAAAAATGTGATTCATCGTTATCCCAGCCCAGAACAGGTATTTCCCTGACTGTCACTCCAGTTGAGAGTTTGAAGAGATGGTGGATAAAAAGCTAAGAGGGTGGTGTGATCCAATTATCATAATAATTTTTTATGTATAAATTATCCACTTCATGCATAAACAGTTTGTTACTTAATACTATATTACATAATTAAAGCAGCAGTGTGGAATATTGTTAAAATGGTAGTTCCTAGAGAATTTGTTGTCCATTCCATATGTGTTTAGTGGAATTTGCTGTTAGATCAATAAATACAGTGGTATTTAAGAAAGTTTTGGGTGGCAGTTCACATGATAAAGTTGCAGTCCTACTTTTATTGAAAAATACACCTCTCTGCCTCTCTCTAGCACTGCTGGAGCTAGAAATGCTTTTTAAGTACAAATTGTATTGGCATTTTTGTGTGTTGCTCAGAGCAAAAAGTTAAAAGTTGATTCTTTGAGATTGCCAGTAGGAGGTCTTTAATGTCTTTTGTTGAGCATTCCACTGCAGTCTGGTAGTTCTTGAGAGATGTGGTTACTGGAGAAATATACCCATTGGAACACTTTTCCTTTGATGCTGGACCACTTACTATATCCCTTCTGTAACTAAACATTGCTCTTCTGCTGCCTTTCCTGAATAATAGTAATTTAAATCCTGAGTAATGCTAACCTGTGCTCTCTGGGACAGAATCTGAACCTCTTTTTCTTCTCCCTGATAAGATGCTTGCACTCATGGAGAAGCACTCATGAAAGCAGTTGGTACTTGGTAGAAGTTAATAGTATTTTTTCTTCTGTGTGTCAGTTGAGATTTCTAACCATTTCAAAAATATATTGCTAGTTCATACTAGAACTAGCATGTGGAAAGTCTTGCAAACTCCAGAGTTAAGGTTAAGCGATTGCTTTCACAGCAGAGCCTACCAGGGCTCCAAGGAGAAAGCACTTTCAGTCCCTAGATGGTTCTGAAGTGGTGGGAAAATAATACGCTACTGATGGATGTGGAGTGACACATTTTGACCCTTCATTAACTTTATGGAAAATGATCACAGTTGAGAGCAAGAATCATGAATCTTCTCTTCTTTTCCCTGTTCCTGAGAACTTTAAGAAATGGAACAGGCAGTATCAAGAAACAGAAAAGAATGATAATAAATACATATCTTGACCTGCAAATAAATTCCATAAAGCATGGTAGCAATAAACACCATTTATGAGAGTTTCATTATTGGCATCAGTGGAAAGTTCTGCTGTAAAAATTATGCACTCATGAGCAAATAGGAAGTTAAACTGCCTCACAGTTTCTTGACTTATGAACTAATGGGTATCCTGCAGGCCAGATTATTTGTTTTGCTTTCACCGGTGTGGTACATGTGCATCTCATTAGCATTAGCATTAGCATCTTATTAGCTGTCTTGTTGGCAGTCTTAACTTGGCAGTATTGTTGCTGAGTCTTAACTTGGCTTGAAACATCAGGGATTGCACACACAGACTGTAAAACTGCAGAAACAAATATGTTAGATTAAGAGCACAGAGAAAAGTATGCTGAGTAATGGGTGAAAATCATGTAATAAACTTTGAATGGTTATTTTATTCTGATCTGAAGCCTGTTGAGATTCAGTGATTTCTTTCCTCTTTATTTTAATAGGCCTTGGATCAGGTAACAACAACTCACTGTGTAGCAGTTTTGATTCAGGGCACAATAACAATGTACATACTAAAAAATTCCCTTCTACTAATCAAGTTTAACATATTTGTATTGAACAGCAGAATATCAGGTTGGAATTCAAGGATACCGTATATGCCATATTAATACCACCTTAGAGTATTTTTGTGAAAATACTTAGGTTTAGTTCCATTCAATAAATTTTTGAAAGCTTGCATCTGCAGAACCTGTGGATGTAGGAAAAGTTACAGGTGCCCAGTGGCTCTGAAATGCAGCACTGTAATGCATATGGTACAGAAGGCAGGCTAGAAAATCCTTTAATGTTGGTCAGCCTCCAAAAGGATCTGAGGCCTTTTGCACTGAAGTTCCCTGTGAAAGATGCCTCTGTTTCCAAGAGGCTCCATAAGAATGTAGGAGGAGGTTGAACCTGATGCTCAGAACACTGAGCGATTGGCCTGGCCATTCCTAGGACTATGTGTTCTTATACACCATTGTTATGGCCATTTTTTTGATGAGGCTGTTAGAAGTTTATCAAGATATAGTAGCACATAATGAAGTGTGAGAAGGTATGTTGTTGCCCATGTTGGAGGAGAACATTTGTAATCAGAGGTCAGATGCTGGATTTGTATTAATTGTGCAGCTTAGCTGAAGTCAACAGGGGTACTGTGATCTATGATCTTAGAGGCATTCTACATTCACATCTTAATGTGAAAGTATTGTATGTTAGATCCTTCAACTCTGGGGACTTTATAAAATTCTGCCAGGTAGTGCAGCTTGGATTTGCCTCAGTTTGAGTATATGCCAAGTGCAGCTGAAGGGTCTTGTGTTTCTGTCTGTTTTGAGCAGAGATCAGAACAGGAATGACTGCTGCTTAGGACTTGGGAGAATTAAAAAACGGTGAGGAAGCATCTATGTGATTTCAGTCAGCCATTTTCACCCGTGATTTTGATGGTGAAAGTTGTTGTAAATGCCCTTACTAGAGGATAAGTTACTTCTCTGAGCCTGTGAAGCTCCTCTTAAGATGTAAGTTATGCCTAAGGGAAGAGGCTGTAACTGATCTTGTAATTAGCTTTTGGGTAAGATGGATATATTAAAGTTTATTCTATAAACTGAAAATAAACTGCAAAGTATGCAGAAAACCAAGTAGTTTTGTGAGGAAGTTTCCACTGCTCTGTTATGTGGAAAAGAGAAAAGTGACATATCAGGACAACACACGCAAAAAAATAATTTTATATAACTTTTTTTTCATGTCTCTTCCCCCCCCCCCCCCAGTAACATAAAATCTGTTACACTGAATGGAAAACCTCCCATTCAGAAATGTGATATGTGAAATACCTGTCTATCAGTGTATTTTTAATGAAGTGGTGTAACTTCTATTATGTGTAACTTCTATTATGTAAAGTAACGGAACTTGTTTTAATTGTTTTAATGAAAGCTACATTAAGTAATTTCCTCTTACAGCTGTCAGAAGATCAGAAGAGATTATAATGAGAACATGTTTTATACCTTAGAAAGAATTCTTGTGTAAAGGGAGTGATAAACCACGAAGCTTTTATACTTGAAAATGTATCTGAACCCAGACCTTTGCAACCAAAACTGTTCAGTTAGTATCATACATAAATACTGTATATAATACTGTTTTAATACAGTTGCTGGGAATCATACATCTGTAAATTACTGATTCATTTATCTATTCCCTCTTGAACGGTCCCTGCAATTTTGCTCCTTCATCTGTGTGAAAACTGTCCTTAATTAACATAGTTTTATATTGACATTTTAAATTGACATTTTAAAATTGGCATTTTAAAAACAAAAGGATGTGAACGTTAGATACTTCATGAAGGAGTGAAGAGGTATGATTTCTGAAGAGGGATGTGTGCATGTTCTAAGGTTTTTCCATATCTCATTCATTTTGGTGGGGACTAGTGGACCTTTCAGAATTAAGTTCCATTTGAGGAAATACTAGACCTTTTTATGGCAGATGGAAATACCACTGTGAATTCCGTAGAAAGTAAAAACAAAGGGGAGACCTTAATTATATTTATATTTTAAAACTGTGACTTTTGTTCTTTTTAAGAGTAATTTGGAATGTGTTGTTTTTTGGTTTTTTTTTTTTTTCCGTACAGAAACGTTTTTTTATATATAAAGCATTTTTTATGTTTTATATATATTTTTATATAAAGAAATATAAAGAAAGTATTTATTAAAAGAAAAACATGCTCTGTCAAAGTGGCACCTTCTGAACTTTTTGCATATTAACACTGTAGAGCTATCCTGATAAGTAGGGGAGATCTGTGTTCTGTGGTTGTGGGACAGACCAGCAGAATTGTTCACTGAGTTCTAGTTGAAGAGATATCACAAAGCTAGTGAAGAATGTAGGAGCCATGAGGGTCATATGCAGAGAGTTACAAGGCTGTACATGTGTAACTCTTAAATACAGTCTTGCAAAACCACTTCCATTGGTAAGGATGTATCTGTAGGGAGGGACCTAACTTCAGTATTCAGAAGAAGGTTTCAGAGGCAAAACCGAAGAGGTTTTGCTTGTAAAAGAGCATATTTGAAATAAAAAAAATGAGAAATAAATATACATGGTTTCATAGCCACAGATTTTATTGTCACCTGTGGGTAGGGAGCTTGCTGAGCTTTCTTTCCTGTAGTCTGCAATAAATACTGTTGCTGTGTAGCTGTGTGTCTTCCATAAACAGATACATATCAATTCAGTGGTTTGACGAGTAGGTGTAACATAGCCTGAAAAGAAGGAAATGCATGTATAACAAGCATTTCTGTTGTAGTTTTTGTTGTAAAAGGTAATTACCTGGAGAAATCCTCACCTTTTTTTTTTCTGTCACTTTAATGATGCTTTGACTAAATGAACTGCCAAGACTGAGAGTTCAAGTGCTGTGGAAGTAATCTGGGAAAGACTTTGTAGCTACATTTGTAGCTCAGGTTTGCATATCTTGTAGTATTTTGCTGAGATCTGTCATTTGTTATGTAAATGAGACACTTGTTGTCATCCTGTTATGTCTATAATTTTCAACAATTATCCGCCTGCTTTAGCAGGTATCACAAACACGGCAATGTAAAATGAGTGCAGTGCTCCACAGTATGTCCTGATCAGATACTGTTGGGAATCTTTATGAAACATTTTATTCTTATTACAGTTATTTATTAATACCACTGCAACATCTGTAGCATCACTAGAAGTGTATGCAGACACACCTGCCTTACCCCTGACCTCTGACAGTAGTGTCTTTCCTTAGAATAATTCATTATGAAGCAATGCTTTATCTTCAGTCTCTTAAGAAAACAAAGATTCATCCCAGGTGGTGAATGGGCATTTCTTGTTTTGGGACAGTCATTGTGCTCTTAAGAATAAGAGCTATTGCAGCCAGGGAAATGAGTCATCTCTTTAATTAAAAATAAAAATTGCACAGTAGCTTTGATTCAGTCTATACCATTGCATCCATAGAAGTCGCATGCACAGAACTCTGATTTCAGCCTCAGAAAGGGGAGAAAGACTGAATGTTCAGGTGTGGATAGACAGCAAAAATAAATTATTTTTTACCTGAAACAGATAATAAATGCAACTAAGCAATAATGGTTACTGAGCATTCACTAATATCACCTAGGTTTAATGAAGTTTTTGTCAAAAGTATTCTCACTTCATTTCTCATTAGTTACCATTTTTACATCAGCCATGCACATTTGAGGTGTGTTTTGACTTTAGAGGAGAATTTGTATTTGTGAGTATCTAAATTAGTGGGATCTTTAGAGCCTTTCAATTTAGAGCATCATCCTTGTATGCGAAGGATTCAATCCTTAACATCTTTGTAATTATTAAAATGTCTTTTCAAGAAGATTTGGAAACTTTTAAACAGACATTGAATTATGAATAACCTAAGGATGCTCTTGTCCTGGTTTTGCTGCGATAGAGTTAATTTTCTTCGTAGCAGCTGGTACAGTGCAGTGTTTTGGTTCTAGTCTGAAAATAATGCTGATAACACATGGATGTTTTAGTTGTTACTAAAAGGACTTTTTCAGTCTCTCATGTTCTGCCAGTAAGGAGGGGCATGAGAAGCCGAGAGGAAGCACAGTCAGGACACCTGACCCAAACTCAGCAAAGGGTTATTCCATACCACAGCACGTCATGCCCACTATATGAACTGTGAGGAGTTACCTGGACAGGACTGTTTGCTGCTCAGGTCAGGCTGGGTATCGGTGGGTGGTGAGCAACTGTATTGTGCATCACTGATGGTTTGTTTTGTTTGTTTTTTTCCTTTCCCCTTTTTAGTTTTATATTCTCTTCCCCTTGTTATTTCCCTTATCATTATTATCAGTAGTATTAGTACTTTATTTTAGTTATTAAACTGTTCTTACCTCAACCCATGGCTTTTATATTCTTTCCATCTCACTCAAGATAGTTGGGAAAGGAGGGATGTGAGCAAGTGACTGTGTGGTACTTAGATGCTGGCTGGGTTTAAACCAAGGCTGCGCTTTACCCATTTTTCCTTTGCCCATGGAAGGGCTCTCTGCAATAGCTGTAAAATTCAGTTTGGGCTGTGCAGGTACTACATCTGGATTGTAGCGGGTTTGTTTAGTTGTAGATTCTTTTGTAGGATACTGCCCAAGAGTTATTCTTGGGCTCTGCATAAGGAATGGACTGATATATTGTATTCTTGAGAAATTCTTTTCCATCCACACTCCAGTATAGCAGAAAAGGTTTCTGATGACAGCTCTTCATCTTAATGGTGTCATGGGTAAAGTGGCTTCACCCTAAGTCTACCTCCTTCTCATTCAGGTTTGGGCTTCATGGTAAAAGCCAATATTCTGCATTCTGTCATGATGTGTGCATTGTTACAGTTTTGAATAACTAGATCAGTGCTGTAGGATAGACCTCTATTGGGCCTGATGTATTCCTAGTTTAGCTTCCATATGGTTTTAAGACAGTTTAATGGCAAAATGTATTAAAAACCCTATAAAATAAATAGAATCAATGGATTATGCATGGCCAGTCTGCTTTCCATATGTGGTTGTCAGATAGTAAAATGTTTGGCTCTCCATCTTTATGTGCAGATAGGTAAGAATAGATATTTGTCTACAACCCAGCATGAAAATAGGATGCAGCAAAGCATCTTAAATGTGGCTGTAAGCTGGCAGACCATTCTTTTCCCCTGCCATTTGGCACTTGGAAAGAAAATAAAAAAGGTGAACAAGTGTTTTATATCCAGCCTGTGATCAGAGATGTCAGCTCATTCAAAGTTAATAATTCTTGCATTTCACCGGTGACTTTTGCATTGTATATTGTGCCTGGTATCATCCTGTGTTAACTGCTAGACATCAGACTTTTTGCTGCTGTCTTGTTGAGTGTAATGTTTATGAATATAAAGATCTCTAAAACATTTTGAACAGAAATTAGATGTTTAAACTGTAGACAGTAAGGGGATTGGCAGCACTTACTGCAAACTTGTTTCATGTATTTAGTCTGTAAACTTCTTAGAAAAAGAAGTAGCTTTAAGGACAGAGCTTTAAGGACCAGAGAGTGCTGCTGTAAACTAGACAGATTTGATGAAGCTGTAACATTCATGTAAGTAGTGAGACAGCAACAAGTACGGTGCATGGTAGGAGGTGTTTTATAGAATAATAGAATGGTTAGGACTGGGAGGGACCTTAGAGATCATACAGTTCCAAATCCCCTGCCATGAGCAGGCACTCCTCACACTAGAACATGTCGCCCAAGGCTCTGTCCAACCTGGCCTTGAACACTGCCAAGGATGAGGCAGCCACAGCTTTCTTGGGCAACCTGTTACAGTGTCTCACCACCCTCACAGTAAATAATTTCTTCTTTATATCCAATCTGTATCCCCCCTGTTTGAACCCATTATCCCTTGTCCTGTTGCTGCAGTGCCTGATGAAGAGTCCCTCTTCGGCATCCTTGTATGCCCCCTCCAGATACTGGAAGGCTGCTATGAGGTCATCATGTAGCCTTCTGTTCTCCATGCTGAACAGACAGAGTTTTCTCAGCCTGTTTGACAGGATATACTTGAATTTGATTTTCTCCGGGGAGTTTGTTTTGTTTTGTTTTGTTTTGCTTTTTGTTTTGTTTTGATTTTCTTCTGAGGAAGTAGCTGCAGTTGTAATTAGTAGTGATCGAGTAAACCAGTATTTTACCTATAAAGAAATACAGGTATATAAATGCCTGTAAAGGAACTCATGACTGTGTTAATTTAAGCTGGTACTTAAAATTGCTCTTCTTAAAGATGTTTTAACTTAATCTTTGAAGCAGTTTAAAGACTTTATCTGCTATGCGGATTAGTCAGAAGCCCACTATAGGCCTTCAGGGGTAACAGATACTAACTAAATAGCTGCTTTATTACTGCTCCCTCCCAGTTTTACTTACCAAGGTGAATTACAGACAGTTCTTGCAGGAATGTCTCTATACACTTAGGATTAGTGTGTTGACTACATTTCTTAGGATTTTAAATACACAAGTACCTCTAACTCCACTCTGCTTCTGCTGCTGCCCAATTCTTAGTTTCCCTTACTTAAGTGGTTTTGGTTAGGACAGCGCTTAAATGCTTAGATACTGCATGTCTGTATTTGATATTATTTTCAACATATCCGTAAATGAAGTCCCACTTTAACTGTGTTTCTGAGAAAGTAAGAAAACTACAGGGACTGTACAATTCCAGTGGTGCTGATGTGTATTCACTCATTGTCAGTTAAATAAAAAATTATCCAGTTTAAAAACAAACACACAAACTCCCCCAAATTCCTGAAGTATTTATGTCATCAGTAAACAGTAAAGGAGGAGCTGAGAAGATTCTTGTGTATATGATGTGTTGCTACCAGTCAGCCCTTAAAAAAGGTTTCTAAGCTTAGAGTTGCTGGTAAACTCCTTTGGCAGGATGAATGAGTTAGCTCATTTGATTTAGCATCAAATTTAGTGTTTCTTCCCTCAACTTTTGCTTCCCCTATTCACTTGCAAAAGCATTGCAAATTTCTTCAGAAAATGCTGCCTTTTTTTAATTGGTTCTGGTTTTCCTAGGAGTAATGAAGCTGATCATCCTGAAGAGAGTGTGGCCTCTCTCACATTGGGAACAGTGACAGATGACAGACATTTTGGGAGATGGCATTTCTTCATGCAGTGATCTGTAGAACAGATTATTTTTAGTATTGAATGAAGGAAAAAAAACCACTAACTGAAGAATTGTAAAATAATTTAAAATTAAAACATAAAAATGTTGAAATGTGGATAGTTCTCCCCAGGTAGTTTTTGTTCTGCAAGAAGGTTCAAATCATTGTTTCCATCCCCATATTGCCAAGATCATTGTAACAGTTGTAGGAGGCTTGAAAGACCAGAAGTTTTTAAAGAGATTTTTTTAGTTGTTGTTTTAGAATTATTTTATTAGCATGAAAATTTGTTCAGTGGGGTAATTTTTTTTATAGTTGGGGAAGTGCATAGGGAACCTGAGCATTTCATCGTATCTTTCTATTTTAGATACAATACTGTTGGCATAGCTCATGTCCTCCTGCGCTCTCTGCTAAGAGAGTGAGCCAGAGCAGCAAGAGCAGAAGGTTGTGTGGTGGCTGATGGAAGCTGAGTTCTGAAAATGTTGTGGTTAGGTTAGGTTGGGTTTGTGCTGGAATGTTTCCTTAGGGCTGGCTACATCCAAATAACCTTGCTTAGTTCTTAGTTTCTGGTGGGGAAAAAAGCTATAGTCGGAAACGGTATCTTTTTCATTCCATTTCTGCCAATTTACGAAGCTGCTGTTCTGGATTGCTCTGGTCACCCAGCAAATACATTTGTTACATAGTAATGTAAATATTCTGTTTATTTTCTGTAAAGACCTTGTGGATCAATTTCTAATGACCTACTAGAAAGTTCGTTTTTAACTCTGGATGTGGGAAACATTCTGAAAAATGTCAGATCACCAAGTGCTCGTGTAATTTTGAGAAAAACATCAGTTGCCTTCTCTGCTTTGCAGGCAGAAGGTGTTTGATGTCTTAATGACTTCTTGTATGATTAATGTCTCTGTTCTGTTGTGTTGTAATTAGAATGAGAAGTACAGCAGCCCTCAGGAACCTAAGCAGGCTCTTCAAGCTTAAGAACAGGCCTTTAGATAGCATACAGACCGTTTGGTTACACGTCTTCTGATGATGGAAAAGGTCTTTTTTGTCCCCTGGTTAGGGGGAACTGTGTTAAAGGCTTGAGAAGTCTATCTCCCATCTCCAGATGGTTTTTAAGAATTTGTACTTGATGGGGTGCTGAGGGACAGTAACTTGGCTGTTTGGAGTAGTAAGGCAAAAGCAGTATCTTTGTCCTCTCTGAGTACCATGATATTATGGGTTTTTTTGTTGTATAGATGATATTTTGGGGAATACAAACTGTAGGAAAATGTCTGGCCAAAAATTTTGGCAAATCAACATCCCCAGAGACTATATTTTGCTACCCTTGAATCATAGCCCTGTCAGTTTTATTAAGGTTTAAGTGACTCAGATATTTAACCATATTAAATTTGGATTTTTAAATTATACAATTGGAGAGATTTGTTAAGTCACTTCCAGTACAGCTGAAGCTATTTTATCACTGTTTATTGCTTGCTGATTACCTCTGTGTTAACATACCCAAACAGTATTACAGCAAGGTAGTAATACAATTTTTAGATTGACTCTTTTACCCGCATTGTAAAGTCATTTACAGAAAATGGTTAGTTTCCTTGTTCTTTGCATTCACCAACATCCTTTGATAATCTGGTATAAATTTGTTTTGATATACTATTTATTTATGAAAGTAACTATTCTCCTTTTGTTTTATGTAGCTTTGAGGAGTCTGTGGTCTCAGCTGTCATTGTGTGCAGTCTGTCTACTTTGTGCATCTTTTTCTCATCCGGTGTTACATCAATTTAACAAAATGTTATGTAAATATACACATACCTATATAAATATCTATGATACTTTTATTTTCATGTTTGGGTTGGTTTTTTTTTGTGTGGCACTACAAATATCAAGTTTGTTTGAAGTTAAATATTCATTAATGTCTTAAATTTATATACAATGTGTCGAAAATACATGACAATTTCAGGTGAAAACAATTTTTCTTATGTTTTTCTTATGGAGTGTAGACTTAATAAAGGTATATGAGAGTTATCCATTTGGAGAGCCTTGCGGAACACTGATGAAGTACTTGCATTAGATTTCAGTGCTGAAGACATTTGAAAGCTATGAACAGGCATAACATCTTTGACCTTGACTGGACTTTGGCCTTCTCTGTCAGGTGCAAAGACTCAGTTCTATAGGAACAGTTTGCTCACTCTTTTGTTACATTCTATTTTTATTGCTGCCATCATTCTCCATTCAAACAGGAGTTGTATCTTGAACTTAATGAATGGTTATAACAGGATTGACTGAAAGCAGCTAGAAGGGTGTATGCATACCATTAAAATTGTGCTATTCAGCTGTTCTTTCTCTTCTTCTTCATTTACCTTCCTCAGTTTCTGAATAGAGAATGTACTTAGGCAAGCTTGTAGGAACGCACAAACACATCTGCATCTTCCAAATGAAAAGTGAAACTTGCATTTAGTGGGTTGCATAATTACAAGGATATAAAACGTACATGAAAATCTGTACTAATTTCTCTGTCATCTTAGTATGTCCCAGTTTAATTATTACTTACAGCCTGTTTCAGAGGCTCATATTTGTTCCAGTGTTTGAGATCCAGCACAGTTTTATTTTAGAGACACAGTATAGTAAGGAATTCTTCCTTATGAATATTATTTTGAAATGTTAATGTTTTTATGAAATAGAAATGTTTGTACTGGGTCTGTGGTGTTTTGTACCTTCTGTGTTTTCACCCCTTAAATCTCATTATATGACAGCTGAAGATAGTATCACCTTAAAATACTGTTTTCCTTAGAAGAAACTGGCACAGCTGAGGTCAAGGGAAGTTGACAGGAGTCTTTTGTATCTGCAAACATAACCTGTTCTAGTGAGCACTACTGAGAAACTTCTTTCTTTGTGGCACATTAGGATTTCCTCTGCTGGCAGGTAAATATATGATCAAGTATCTATTCCGCAATGACATCTCAAAGTTTTTTAAAAACTCCATGATTAAATAAAATTATCTCCTATGAAAATTCTAAGATCAAATTTTAATTGCTAACTTGGTGTTCTTCTATTCTCATCTTTAAATTGAATTGTTTTTCTTTAATTGCCTTTCTGGATATAGAATTCTTTTTGAAATGTGTGAAGATGACAGGTAAAAAGGGAGGACAAAAGACCACTTTTTTCATCAGATTTTGAAATTTTCTTTTTAAATGAAATTTTCATACACTGCCAGTTTGACATGTATTTGGGATATACTGAGAATTAAAATACTAGCTCTGTTTTTAATTTATTCTTTTCTTTGGAAATCCACACAGCATTTGAGAGATATTATTTGATATATGTATTATTTGAGAGGTTTAATATAATTTGATATTATATTATCTCTTTCTCAGTCAAGCTGGCTGCTACTCCTCTGTGTTCTGGGTGTTCTAAATATGTGGGCCTCTTCATAAACTGATGTAGCACTTCCGTGATAGGACTGATAGCAGTTACAGGCTAATCACAAGAATCAAATGCACTTGAGCCTTTTTGTACGCTAAAAGTTTGACCCTTCGTACCAAATAGTACATTCGCTAAATACAAACCAGCACTCCTTTGGTAATGCATACCTACACACATACATACTGTGGCTTTCCAGTATCAATTCATGTATCTAGTAATTGAAGTTTGTAGAATGAGAAAAGGTAAAAGAAAATGTATGTGCTCATGTTACATACATTGAATTCACTGAGTGTTTCTTTAGCTTAATTCAACACTGTGTTTTGTCTTTAATAGTATGGCATTGCAGGAAGGTAATTATGGTGGCTTCATCTTGGCCAGCTACCAGACCCTCACCCAGCTGCTCTCTCACTTTTCCTCCTTAATAAGACAAGGAGAGAATATAAGACGAAAATATTAATGAGTTAATATAAAGACAGGCAGATCCCTTACCAATTACCAGCACTGGCAGGCTTAAGTGGGGAAAAATAATTCATTGCTAGGTAAAAGCAGAGTAGGATAGCAAGAGACAAAATCCTTGCCCTGTTCCCCTCTTCCCATGCTCAACATCTCTCCTTTATTCCCAGCTCCTCTGTTTTCTCCCCCAGGAATGGCACAGTGGATATGAGGAATAGGAGTCTGTCCATGACAGTTCCTCTGTGCTGCTCCTTCGTCCTGACACTCTAGCTCTAGTGTGGGTCATCTCCTTGGTCTGTAGCCCTTCAGGATAAACCTGCTCCAACATGGGTCCTCTCCAGGCATTAGTTTTTGGAAGGAGAATCTGCTCCAGTATGGGCTCTCTGTAGGTGTCAGTTACTCAGGAAATATCCACCTTGCTTTGGTGTGGGGTACTCCATGGTCTGCAGTGTAGGTATCTGCTCCAGCATGGTCCTCTCCATGGGCTTCAGAGAGGTACCTTCTTCACTATAGTCCTCTCCATGGGCTGCAGGGAAATCTCTGTAGTGGTGCCTGAACCACCTCCTCCCCCTCTGCTCTGACCTTCGCATTTCCTCACGCATTTTTCTCTCAGTTCTCACTGCCTAGGCAGCATTTTGCACTTTCTTAAATATGCTTTTGCAGAAGCACCACCAGCTTCACTGATGAGCTCAGCTGTCTCCTGGAGTAGGACAGCGCTGTCCTCTTCTCGCAGATACTAGCCCTGCAGCTTCTGCAGTACCAAAGCTTTGTCACCCAATACAGGCAGCTTTGACACCCAGTACAGTCACATGGAGGGGAAGAATGTAAAGAAATGAAAAACAGGTCCACAAATGCAGGAATCTGTTTTGTTTCTTACCGTGGTTAACTTTCTTATTTCTTTTAGTATGAACTCAACTACAGTAAATTTTATTTGTAGTTATCACTTCTAGACAAATGACCGGAGCAGTTTTCTGAAAGACACACTGAATATATTGGAAGGACAATGTAGAGGGTGTTTTTGATCTCTAAAAAATATATACAGAGAGATCAGGCTTACATATTTAAACTCTTGCAAGATGGAAAGGGACAAAGAGCAGTGTAGATGAGTAATTGTTATTTTTGGCTGTATATATGTTGAAGATAGTTCTGTTACATTGAGAAATGCATTGTTTGTGTACTATTCCTTCTCACCCATTAGTTTTGAATAATCTAATTTTAAACATCCTGACAGAGTATTTTTATTTCCTCTTGCCTTTTTACTGAACGGCCTTGTCGAGATTCGAACTATAGTTGAAGTGATAAGAAACTATTCTCCTGTCACTGAAATTGTTTCTTCTTTGTCATTATGAGTTATGTTCCTTTTTGTTTAGTATTTGCAACTTCTTGCTTACCACTATACTCTACTAGTGACAAATACTGTTTTATTTATTTAGTAAGTAATAAGGAACATCATTTACTGAACAGTGTGAAATGTTTCAGTACTTTTGTTGCTGCATGGCAAATCAAAGGCCTTTGTGAAAGAACCAACATGTGCATTTGATTTTCAAATACGGCCAGAGTAGATGTCCTCTGGTGGCCTGGGCTACTTGCATGTTTACTGGCCTTTGTTTTTCAGTTTTTCACCATGAGATAACTTTTTTAGGCTTTGTGCAGTTTCTTGTGTAGTTTTGCATCCTACATTTATCTGTATTGGTGCCTGACGCTTGAAAAAAGCTGGCATTATGATACCCAAGCTGATGCATGGGTGTGGGCAAGGGCAGGCTTAATGTTGCATCATAGAAAGTATTTTCAGCTTGTAATTTAGATATCCATTCTACAAACACTTTCACACTTTCTTAAATTTTTCTCAATTTTATGAACATAGAGTAAGTAATTGATTTTGAAGGAAAAAGCTTAATTGTTTCAGAGTTTCGTTTTATCAAAAATGACAATTAAAGAAAATATGAAGAATTCTTAGTAAATAGTATGTGAAAATTCAGTTTCATGTTTAGTTTTTAAAATAGTGCATGAAAAATTCTTTTTGTCTTAATATTATGTTTCCCTTCATTGTGATGTAGTAATGTTGTTTTCTGAAATGGCATGTTTATTTTTATTTTTAGTGATCATTGGCAGCTCTGAAAACTATGATATTTTAAAATAGCATTATTAAAGGCTTTTTTAATGACATACTAAACTTAACTTTGTATTTTATTATTTCAGTTGTTCATGGTGGACAATGGAGCAGATGACTGGAGAATAGCCATGACTTACGAGCGTATTTTCTTTATCTGCTTGGAAATACTGGTGTGTGCTATACATCCCATACCTGGGAACTATACATTTACATGGACAGCCCGGCTTGCCTTTTCTTATGCTCCATCTACAACAACAGCTGATGTGGATATTATTTTGTCTATACCAATGTTCTTAAGACTGTATCTTATTGCCAGAGTTATGCTTTTGCACAGCAAACTCTTCACTGATGCCTCATCTAGAAGCATTGGAGCATTAAATAAGATAAACTTCAATACCCGTTTTGTTATGAAGACTCTCATGACAATATGTCCAGGAACTGTACTGTTGGTTTTTAGTATCTCATTATGGATAATTGCTGCATGGACTGTCCGAGCTTGTGAAAGGTAAGGTTGCTGTGTTTGTTTAGTTCTATCTTTCTGTTTTCTCTCTTGTTTTTACTCTTCAGTTTTGGAGTCAGGGGACCTAAATACTTAATGGAACAGAACTTCTAGATCCTTGATATTATGAATGTTGATTCTGTCACATATTGTCAGGAATGCTTTGCCTGTTGATCTGAAGGACTTCAGCAGAGAGGTTTGTGCCATGCTGTTTACTGTAGCATTGCAATTTGGTATCAGTGTTTTGGTATAACTTTAGGCATGCTTGCTAAAACACAGTGGATGGATAGCATAAAATGTCTTTAAAAGTAGTTGTTGATATTCTGCATTGATACTAGCTTTAATTTATTATGTTTGTAAGTTAAATTTATTGAGGATAAGGTAGATAAAATAGCCATGTAAAACTCCAGTGGAATATGAGGGGTTTTTACGTTGTTGATTTTTGTTTGTTTGTTTTTTCTAATTTGAGTTTGTAAAAAAAAAAAAGGGTGAAGTACTCTTGGGGAGTTGGCAAGATCAAGAAAAGGGAACATGCGGAACAATTACAGTAATACAACTTTTTTCTTCTACTAAAAATCAGAACAAGTGCATTTGAGAGGCAGATTTTCATTAATTTCAGGTAGTTTTCCTACCCTCTCTCCTACAGACTTCAGTGGAGCTGAAGTGCTAACAGTTGCTAACAGCTTGAAATTTGATTTCTGAAACATAGCTTTAACAAAAAAGAAACAAGCTTCTGATTGGATGGGATTGCTTAGGAACCTGAGATAGGACAATTAGAATGATTCTTTATGAAAGATTTAGTGCCTGGGACAACTGTTAGATCTGGAGTGAATTTCTTCTTACATGAGGTGGAACATCTTCAACTTACTGCAGTGTCCTGGGAATAGGAAGGGAGAGTTGGAAGCACCCCATTTCATAGTGAGGAAGGTAACATGAAAGAGCATCGTTATCCATGCCTCTGTTTAAAATCTTACAGAGACAGCTTATGGCTTGAGGCAGGCGAGTTGACTATTTGAATAAAGACTTCATTGTTTTAATGGTCATCTGACTGATCGCTTGATAGGCATTGAGCTGAGGCAGGACGTGTCTTTCTCAGTGCCTTAATGGCTGTACTGTGAGCTCTCAGAATGCTAATTATAGCAAGTGGGTTGGTGAGCAAGGTAGTTTCCAGGACTGCAGTTTAAGGTCATCCATGAGGGCAGAATGTAGTTCAGATAATGATGGTGGACAGCCAAATGAGTATAAACGGGTTGGAAGGGCTTCAGAGTAACCTGGCTGAGGGAGTTTGGGAGTAAAAGGTGGGAAAGTATGAGTTGTTGCTGTGCACACAATGCCAGAAACTGTTCCTGTTTTACTGCTCAGGTTTCTATGTTTGTTTAGAGGGGAAGATTAATTTACATAGGTTTTAATACCTGCCTTTTCATTAGTGGTATCAGTGTATTGCTCTCTGTCATATGTGGGCTTCATAATGAAAATCAAAGTTTTTATTGGATCTAATTCCATAGGTGTTTGTGTTTATAACATTTTCAAGGCACACTGTCTAGAGCACTTATGAATATGTTACTTTCATGTATGAATTACGAGCCCTGTATGCAGATTACTTTTTGCAGTTTCCCATACTGATCTTGTTACTGAGGTAGCTCTGTGCAAGGTTGTCAGTTGTTTATAGCTGTTAAAATAGAAATATTTGGCTTATAAAAAAGAAAAAAAGTAGAGCATTATGTCATTGAAAAGTGATAAATTTGCTTTGCTTTTCTAGAGAAGAGCTGTCTCTACTGTGAGAAGCATGCTGCTTTTCTAGGTTATGTAGAAGGTAGTCTCTTGCTCATCTTTTATTTTTTTCTGTGCAAAGGAAGAAAGTACCTTGCCTTCTGAATGCACAACATGGGTTTAACGTGCTCTTGTCATGTGTTTGGAGTTACTGTGGATTTACAGCAGCAGAACTGGGAAGAGAAATTGATTTTCTGCTTCCTCAGTACATTTTTAGCACCATTTTTTGTACCACTGTTTGTACCACTCTCTAAGTTCTGGCAATGAAGTCAGTTTAGACTGAGCAGTTCATTTAGGCATCCTTTCTTCTGCCCATCAGCTTGTGATATGTATTCTTTCCTTGTTTTAACAAAACCAAAACGAACCAACAAAAAAAAACACTAAACACATACACACAAATCCATCTGTGTGTGAACGTGAAATCCTTTTCTGCTGTCTGCGCATTCTTGTTTTCTACAAATAAGTAAACACCTGTCTTAATTCTTGGAAATACTATTCCCTCACAAAACTTCCAGTAAGCAGCTCACACATGAAGACGGCTAGGAAAATGTTAAGTATTTATTTGGTAGAAGAAGGTGGATGCATCTGCGTGTAATTCAGTTGTAATTCATGCAGGAGAAAAAAAAGTTTCTTAGCTAATCGGGTTTCCTCGCAGTATGCGTTTAGATTCTTTGCTTGGCTTGAGGACCTTATCTTAGACTGTACACTGTATGTGTAATCCCAAGGCCACACTTCACTACATTGGAAATTGCCTTAACAGTTTCTGCAGTGCCAGTATGCATGTTTTTACTGGTAGTTAAAAAAAAACAGCAAAGAAAACCAAGACAAAACAAAAAAAAACAAACCAAACAAAACAAAAAAACCAAAACCAACCAACCAAACCAAGTCTGAGTATTTAGTTTAAATCCATTTTTAGCCCCCAAATGCTGAAGCAATGGTGTCTTTTTTTTTTTTTTTTCCTAGCCAGTATGTTTAATTACTGTCAGCAGATCAAAAATTTTTATGTATTGATAATGCTGGCTGTTTATCACAGTTTCTTGCCCTCTCTTGGCACCCTGGATCTAAAGTGTAATACTGGCAGTCATGTTTCTCTAGTGGCGGCAGATGTTAACTGTTAAATATTCAATGCAGGAGTGATCAAAGATGACCCATCATCTTGACTTGAAGCTGTGCTATGAATGAATTCTTTTCTGCCTTCTAGCCTTAATTCCTGGTTTTGCAGACTGAGTATAGATTAACAGTAAATGTTAAGCTATTCTTTTGTAATACTTATCTCTCAAAGCTACTCATAACTAAAAACTGATGTAGTTGGTTGTATTTTCATTGCAAATGCTACTGACAGACAACAGATCTACTGTTTTATCAGACAATGAAGGCAATAAGGCAGTCTGTCGCAGAAGTACATCAGAGAATGTCTTATATGCATAAACCAAATCCAAAAAAGAGCAATTGATCCAAATGAGAAATAGGTTTCCTAAGTGTATTTGGAAACACTAATATTTAAGTGATGGGGTTTTCAGCTGTTTGAAAACAGTTTATGTACATTTAATAGAGGAAGCAGAGGCACTTATTCTAATGTGTGTAGAACTTGATTTCTTCTAAATTCAGATTTTCCTTCTCTTTAGAACAATGTTGTTTGTGTGTTCTCAGCAAAAGAATTTTGGGAATACACGTAAGAACATATTTTTCAGCTTGTTTGGATTTATAGAATTAGCCTTATAGATATGGAAAGTAATAATAACTGGTGCGGTAATGGGTATAGTCATCCCCTCACAAGAATTTGTCAAGCCAAGATAGACTGGTCCAAAAATAGTAGACCCAACTTGGGGGAAGGAAGTGCAAAAGACAAAAAGTTGAAAACAAGCACAAAAAACTCTCCTTGCTTACTTAAAAAATACCTTCTTTTTTAGGGTCATTTAACTAGAGCAGGAAAAGTTTTGTGTAGGTTAAATTCCCTTTTATTTACAGAGGATTTATACATACAACAGTTGTATGAGAACACAGAGGAGTGGAAAAGCTCATGTGTAGTTCCAGTGTCTCGTAAGAATGGTGAGCAAAGTGAAGACTGTTTCTCTAAATTCAAAAGTCTGAAGAGAATACCTACAAAGGAGGACTTATCTGCATTCAGAGACAAAATGCCTTTTTTTTTTTTCCTTCTCTTTCCTATTAATCTTGAATGTGTAAAACTTAATTCAGGCAACAGTCTTTCTTCTGTTCAGCAAAAATGGTTGTACACGGTCCAAATTCTTTCAGATCAGAGAGCAATTTATGGATTTTTTTAATTATCTCATTACTGGATACAAAGACACATCCTGTGGTCTTTGCATTTTTAAATGCAGTAGTTCATTTTTTTCCTCCCCATTTTAACCAACACCTTAAACTATTCAGAGTATTTTGCTGCTAGAGGAATCAAAACTATTTGCCATAATTTCTTAAAAACAGTCCTTAGAAAATGTGATCATACTGAAGCAGAAATCAATTTCTTATCACTACAAAATAAAATTTCTTGCTCCAGTAGCTTAACACACTTGAAAAATGCACCTTGAAATGGGGGTTTAGGCTATACTATTGGTTTTCTTTTGCTTCTTGGCCTGGGTATCAGGCCACAGTGAGGAGTTTGGGTTATGGTTGTTGCCTCAGTGCTAATGAATGGATGACATGGCTGACTAAACTCTGACCTTATACATTAAAGAATTTCTTTTATTGAGAATTTATAAATCAGTTCTAAAAATTCAAGTCTTCAAGGTCAATTATACGGGATAATGTGAGGGGAACTGCACAGTTTAAAGAAGTGGTTATATGGAGGGAAAAATTAGAAGGTTCTTTTTAAATATTTTACATGTTCTTTATTTTCCTTTTCTGTACTCCTTCCCCTTGCTGTCGCAATACCTGTAGGTTTTGGGTTTGTTTTTGTTTTTTCCTTAGGTAGTTTTTTGCCTTAGGAGGTTCAAAATCAGCTATAGTTTTCGCTGCAGTTGTTCTTTAGATGGTATGTGATTTGTAACATATTGGCTGTAAGTATTGTAGAGACATCACAGTAGTGGCCAGTGTATGCTTACAACTTCTGCTTAATGATGTAACTGTGCTCTTACAACTTCTGCTTAGTGATGTAACTGTGCAGTGTCCCAATATAGTTACCACATACATGGATTGCCCAGCTTGCCAGACAAATCTTTACTGTTGGTAGTTCCTGTAGCTTTACATGCTTGCAACTTACTTTAGTTTTTACTGGGTAATTTGGAACTGTTTTGTTTATGCACAGTTGAAAAAGCCTTACAGTAAAACTACTTATTCGAAAGATCCCCAAGAATGTTTCTTTTAGTACAGCTTGGGTATGTACACAAACTGATAATCCCTATGGAAACATATGAAATTTAAACCTGCCACAAAGTTTACTGGCAATTACAGAGAGCACTAATTTTCTGCCATGCTGCAGTCCAGTGCCCAGTGAGTGGAAAGGTCCCATCACCAGCCCTTGTGGAATATTATTAAGATACCATATCGGTATTGAGTTTAGAAATGGAAGCTTCATTCTCCTAGTGGGAATAGAAGAGGGCACAGCGCTGCCTGCATGACGGGTTCTGTAGTGCTGACTGTAAGAAATCAGTGCTACAAGAAATAGGCACTCTCAAACTGGAGTGATGTGCATGGCAGAGTTTAGGGAGACTTAACCTTGATGTGACACCCTGGTGTCAGGCTGTGAGATGGTCTACTGCTGTACGCAGGGCTCCCTGATGAGTCAGACCAAAAGCTGCATCTGTTCACTTGCCTTCTGTTCCAAGGAACTCAACCTTAGAATTTATTTTTAAGAGGTTTTATAGATTAAAAAAGATGGTTAGGTAAAGGAAAAGTGACAAAATGGTAGAGGGAAGGACATTCGGCTTTCTAAATTCATGCAAGCAAGAAGGCTGTTCCCCATTTTGGCCCAAAACACAGGAATCTCATACCCTGATACTAGTATTTCTGTAAAGTTTCAATGATATTTCTGGACTGAAACCCAGACACCCTTTTCACTTTTATTTGTACTGATTGTTGTGGTTTAAACCCAGCTGCCAGCTCAGCCCCACACAGCCTCTTGCTTGCTTTCCCCTGGTAGGATGGGGGAAGAGAATCAGAATGGTAAAAGTGAGAAAACTCAGGGTTTGAGGTAAAGACAGTTTAATAGGTAAAGAAAAATCTGCACACACACAAGCAAAGACGACCAAGGAATCCACCACTCCCCATGGACAGGCAGATGTTCAGCCATCTCCAGGAAGGCACAGCTCCGTCATCTGTAACGGTTACTTGGGAAGGCAAAAAACATCACTCTGAATGGGTCCTTGAACTTTTTAAACCAGCTTAACGTGCTGCTGATGACACCATATGGTGTGGGATATCCCTTGGGTCAGTTGGGATTAGCTGTCCTGGCTGTGTCACCCAATTCCTCATGCTCCCCCAGCCTACTCGCTGGTGTGGTGGGGTGAGGAGCAGAAAAGGCTTTGGTTCTGTTTAAGCACTGCAATAACAAAAACATCCCTATGTTATAAATACTGGTTTCAGCACAAATCCAGAACACAGCCCCATGCTAGCCAATACGAAGAAAATTAGCTGTAGCCCAGCCAAAACCAGCACACTAATATCTTTTAAATATTCTAATAAAAATACATTACACTCTAACATTTGTAATATGCTTTAGACATTTTTGTTTGGGGAACAATCGGAACACATTATGATTTGTTTTTACAAAACCCTTGTTCTTCTTTTTCCTCCCTTGTTAACGGTGGAGCATGTATGTGTTCCTGAGTTCTCAGTGTTCTCAGACACATAGTGCTCCCTAACAGGGAATTTGGAATTAGGGCCATGATACATGACTTTCTTTCTTAATCTTTATACCATACAAGTGTTGGTGTGTGTTATACTTCCCAAACCAGTGATGTTATACTAGTTCAGAGCTCGTAGGCTGATCAAGCAAGAACATTCCTGAATTAGAAAATAGAACATGAATCTACCTTCCTTTTTTTTTTTTTTTTTCCCTCTAAAATAGATTGATAGGCAGTATTTCTTTTTAAAGCCTTGTGCTATGTTAAATGAAATCCATTGGTGAAATTTCTATGAGTTTCCACAAGTGTAGTTCATTGAATGTTATAGAAAATTGGAGCTATCAGTGCAGTGTGAACTGGACAAGTATCTGAGATTATTTAAATTGCAAGACTCTGGGTCAGGGGCTGTCTTTTGTTCTGTGTTTGCACACTGCTTAGCAAAGTGGTATCCAAGAATAACACACATATGACATTGCAGTAACAATAAATGTAATAATTTCTAGTGAGGAGGGAGCTATCACTTGTGAAAACTGCTGCTGTTAGATGAAGACAAATGCCTTAGCTTTGATACAGTGGTTTAAGACAAATTGTTCAGTTTTGATCAATACCAATCATGCTGACAGCTTGTGCTGAGAAAACTGCCCAGGCAGGAGGAGCACCCTGATAGCTGGTTTGTTTTCCCTACAGAGACTTCACAGCCCAAACTGCGGAAGGCTGGGTGAGAGGCTCTGTAGTCTCTCTTGCAGAGAGGAAGCTGTGTGCATGCCAGTCTGAAATGGGACCTTAAAACCCACTAGATAGTAGGGTCAGTTAATTATACTCCTATTAGGTGTGTGCAAACACTGCACAGCACCATGCTGTGAACATACATCAGGTTGAGTTGGAATGACCTGGCACTAAATTAGGTCTCTGTGCTATACTTGCTTGCTAAGCTTGGCAGCAAAAGAGACCCGTCATTACAAAGGTGCAATGAGAGTAAAAATTACTCCAAATCTGCCAGAGTAGCAGCTGCCTCAGTTGGGTAAGAGCAGAAACAGTAAGAGATGGTGTCATTGCCATGGGGCTTACCGTCTGTTTTGGAACCCGGTGCAAAATCTGTAAAAGCCACTGGAATTGCATTGACTTCAAAATCTTTGATGACAGAGCCTGAATGATTGCATCCTGACCCTGTAATCACACAAATCATGCCAAGTTGTTGTGATAAGCCTCTGGTAAAAACATAAGTATCAGTTGTAAGGAATTACGTGCAGGTTTTGCAATGCTAGGAAATAGGGATGCATGTCAGAAAAAAAATCTGCAACCATTGTTACTGTCATCAGCATGAATGAAAATGGATGTGTTTTCATCACCTTGGAATATCTTCCTATGTCAGTATGCATTTATATGAGAAACAGGGAAAAGGATGTCTAGCAATAACTATGAATAAAACAGCTATTTATTTTAAGGGTTTTGTGTTGTCTTGTTTTCAAAAGACTTATTTATGCAATCAATTCATTAAACATTCACAAATAACTTTGACTTGTAGAAGACTACTTCCAGGGTGAAAATAGCAGTAAAAAACAGTGTATGCTGTCTTTGAAACAGTAAAACATATTGTAATGCATAAAAAACAAATGACAGAATGATTAAAGGTGTAACTACAGGATGGATTTTTATTTATATTAATGTTAATATATTCTTCTGTCATAATCATGATCCCCTAGAAGTGTAAATAGATTACTCACTTATTATAAACTGAATAGAATTCGTACTGTGAGTATGCCAGGATTGCAGGATCCTGTCCCAGTCTTAGGAGTGCAGTAATGTTAATCATTGCTTATTTTGTTGTAATGATATAATAAAGCAGGCTATGATCATCTTAAAGAGTGTTCTTAATAATCATAAACTTGAGTAGATACACATGTAGTTACATAGTGTTTGTTGTGTCTGTTGGACAGGCTACGTTAAAAATATTTTGACTTGTAGGCAACTTTGGAGTACAAAGCAGAAAGGTTTTAAAAACATAGGGGTTGAGAGTTGTGTGGGCTTAACAAATGAACATGTTCTTTCAAAGATCAGGATTTTGTGTAAGATGATTAAGAAACTAAAACCTAGTATCTCTGCAATCCAGGGGTTTTCACTTACTACAGCTATTATTTTATTTCCTTGCCTGTAATTCTGTGATCCCTCTTTTGAGGTAGGTTATTGAGCATCTTCAGCAGATGCAAAGAGACTTTGCAAGCAGGGTTTGAGACTTTGCAAGCAGGGTTTGCAGAACTTGAAAGTGCAAGGAAGTTATTACTTACTAACAGACCTGAAATCTAGCTGGAGTTTAGTGATGTACTAGATTTAATGTTAGGACACTCATCACCCCAGTTAGACAGTAGGTGGTGAAGGTCTGATGTCCACAGTAACCAGGGACAGTCTTTTGTTCTGCTGCATTGCCACCTCCTGCTGCACTGCTGGCATTGAGAGATAGGTGATCCTCCCTGGCCCCAGCCAGACCAACCAGCCTGACTGGCCTTCTGTTGTTTTTGTGGTTTTTTTTTTTGGGGGGGGGGGTTGTTTTTTGGTTTTGGGTTGGTGGTTTTTTTTCCCATTAGGACTTCATACCTTTCCATGATAGGGTGTAGTTCCTTCTAGTTACGGTAAAATTTAGTAATTATGACCCAAGGCACTGCTAGATTATACATACCTGTTTTGGAGCATGTTCTTCATTTGCAGAAAAATGGAACATTTGCACCTTGATGCTCAAGCAGAGTAGCTGATCTTCCATTTTATTTTGTCCTTGTATCTTTGGTTGGCTGTTTCTTTCATAGTATTGATAGCAGACCAACAAAGATATAAAGGACACAGTTTCAAAGTAATGTGCTTCTGGTCAGCTGAGCAAACAGTTACGTAGAGATGTGACTAAAAATCTTTAAAAAAATGTGGCTCAGCTGTCAAACCTATACAGGTTGAAGCCGCGACCTGGTGATCTCATGCTAAGCCAGCTGAGCCATGAAAGTCTATGTTCAGGAAGGGGTACTGCTTGAGTAACTGATGCTAAATTATCTCAGAGTTAACAGTTCTGTAATACGGGAGTGTAATTTTTTTTATAAGAATTAAACCAGTGCCTAATTGTTATCTTTAAAATCTATGGTCTTTTTCACAAATGTGAAAGATAATATAAAAAAAAACCTAGCAGAAGTATCTTGTCTTTGTTTGCGAAAAGGACTATGGGCCACTAATAGTTTTGTGCCCTTAATTTGCTGCATGCCAGCTGACTCATGATGTCTGAATGCTTTTGAAATGAAGCAAAATAACCAGGGGTCAAAAGGCATTGTTCGCTTAGCAGCTATGTAATGTTAAATGTATTTGATGTAAAAGGAAGAAAAAAATGTTTTAGTTCCATTGCAGCTTGATGCTGATTGAAGGGAGAGGAGGATATTGGTTGAATATGTTTTGGCTTGTTTTCTACTGATGCCATTTCTCTATCCATAGTATAGTATGGATATAGGACATGAAATCTAAAGGGGAGGAGCTTTTCCCTCAGTCCGGCTCTGGACTGAGAAGGATGGTATGGAAGGATGGTATGAGAAAGCATGGAAGGTATGTTCGTTAATAGTCATGTCAGACAAGTCAGTGGCTTTCTTTTGAATTCAGTATTTGGCTGTATTTGGCAGTTTGTTGTGCTCCAGCATGCAATCCTTGTTGCTAAACTGAAGACAAATTTGATAGATAGACCACACATCCATCAAAAGAATGGAATAAGGAATGGGCTGGATGGATGGCTGCACTCAGAGAGTTATGGTCAATGGCTTGATGTCCAACTGGAGATGGATGATGAGTGGTGTCCCTTGGGTCAGTGTTAGATCTGATCCTATTCAACATCCTTGTTGGTGACATGGACAGTGGGGTTTTTGCACCTTCAGCAAGTTTGCCAGTGACACTAAGCTATGTGGTTCAGTTGATACGCTGGAGGAAGTAACGCCATCCAGAGGGACCTTGACACGTTTGAGAGGTGTCCAGTGCCAGCCTCACGAAGTTCACCAAAGTGAAGGCAAGGTCCTACACCTGAGTTGGGGCAATCCCAGGCACAGCTACAGGTTGGGCAAAGAAGGGATTCAGAGCAGCCCTGCGGAGAAGGACTTGGGGATGATGGCTGTTGAGAAACTGAGCATGACCCAGCTTCAGTGTACACTTGCAGGCCAGAAACCAACTGTATCCTTGGCTGTATCAAAAAGAGTGTGACCAGCAGGTTGAAGGAGATGGTCCTGCACCTCTGCTGTGCTCTTGTGAGACCCCATGGAATACTGTTTGCAGTTCTGTTGCCCTCAGCATAAAAAGCTGTTGGAGCAAGTCCAGAGGAAGGCCACAAGGATGATCAGGGGGCTGGAGCGCCTCCCATTTGAAGACAGACTAAGAAAGTTGGGGCTGTTCAGCCTGGAGAAGAGAAGGCCCCCTGAGGTAGAGACCCTATAGCAGCCTTCCAGTATCTGAAGAGGGCCTACAAGGATGCTGTAGAGGGAATCTTCATCAGGGACTGTAGCAAGAGGACAAGAGGGAACAGGTTCACACTTAAAACAGGGAAAGTTTAGGTTAGATATAAAGAAGAAGTTCTTTACTGTGAGGGTGATGAGGCACTGGATCAGGTTGCTCAGAGAAGAAGCGGTAAGTACTCCATCCCTGGCGGTGTTCAAGGCCAGATTGGACAGAGTCTTGGGTGGCATCCCTTACCGTGGCAGGGGGTTGGAACTAGATGATGTTTAAGGTCAGTCATTCTCTGATTCTCTGATTCTGTTGTACATCTGAGGGAGAAACTTAAAGATGGGTTTATAAAACACTGTACACTAACTGCAGGGTTTGCAGTTGGGTATTGGTTGGAGAATGTGGAGTTTACTCTGATATGGGTTCTGTTTCAGGCTTGCTTTTGGTAGTTGCAGAGGAATGATGTTAATCTTTGTTCCGCCTCTTTCAGCCACTGCATAGTTTTTCCTGAATAAACTAAATGCATCAGTTGTGTAGACACTTGGTGTAATTGGCTTCACCTGAGAGTTATCCAGAATGTTCTCCTTTCTGATCTTAGTGTCAGTCCAGGGGCTGAACTGCATTATTTCTGAGCATGTGGGAAATGACCTTGCAAAAACGATTTGCATTAAGTAATAGTCTTCTAATAAAAATGTTCTATCACTTCATTGAGTTTCAGAAAGAAGATACTTTATGTTTTGATTTCTTGCATTAAAGGTGATCTCTTATGTTACTCTACGCTTTAAAGAATGCAGCAGATGTGACCTGCAAAGCTTCCCACAACCTGAAATCACAGAGATACAATACTGCCTGAAATTAAGTAGTGAGATTTCAGACCAAGTATTCATGCCCAAATATCTTTTCCTTTTGAATTTGTTTTTAATCATCCTATTTTCAGAAATCTTCACATACCTTCCGACTAATGAGTTTCTAAAATTGTAATCGTGACTGTTAAAACTTTGGTGTTAAATTTCAGCCTTTCACAGCAGATTCTTTCCAAGGTATTCAAAAGCAAATTGCATGTCACGTTTAGTTAATACACCAAAGATGCTTGTCAGCTTTCAGTCATACTTGCAGCATTCATTTTCTTCCTTTTCCAAGCAAACCAGCATTTAACAAAAGTTGTGCTTGATAAGTCTTGATAATACTGCTTTTAGAGTAGTATTTGCACCAAAAGTTGAATACCCTTGTTAGCAGATCACACTGGTTGCCTTCCTCGTTCTCTGTGTGCTGGGAAGCAGAAGACCTGCTGACACAATTGGTATGCCACAGCAGGACACTGTTGTCCTTCCGTGATTGTATTTCTGATATCAAGGAGTATGATTTCTCTTGAATTTTTTTTTGAAAATGAGATCTAGCACATATAGTTGGCCAAGAAGCAGATGCCATGGCCCCTGGTGTCTGCTGGCAGTGCAACAATCTGCACTAGGGACTACACATTTGATCAGTCTATTTTTACTTTCCTTCAAAGGGAAATAAAAAATCAGACTAAAATAACGTTAACATGGTCTTAATAGGGTCAACCCTAATGCTTTTCTGTTTTTCAGGTAACCACAGTAGTTTTGCTTGTAGTATAGAACACTGAAGTGAAGTATACCAACAAAAGCATGTGAAATGTATACAAACGATTTATAAATTTACAAAAGTATTAAAAAGTGGAAATTTTTAGTGGAAAAAAAGCATTATTTAATGATATAGAGTATGTTCTGTTTGTTAAAGCATGACATAGAAAATCTATCCTACAGTTCTGTTGTGACCTTTGACAAAGTCACTTAAATTCCGTGCAGGGAACTGTGTTTACTATTCTTGTTTGCTGTGGTGTCCTTATACTGAAAAACAAATTATTTTGAGTTTTCCTATTAAATTATAATTTTAATTAAATCTAATTATTAAATTATAATAATTCCTATTAAATTATAATGCTTTTATATTGTTTATTGTACCTGTAGAGATACCTCGCTATACCCATTCTGAGGAGCAAACGGAGGGATGTGAAAATGCAGGAAATGCTGTTAATTCTGTATGCCTGCATTTTGCTTTCTCATGCTTTAGGGGACGATATTCAGAAAACAGACTATCTCCTGCAGAAGGCTGTGTGGCTCTACTGCAGCTCTACACCTCTTCAATCACAACTCCTGAACCTAGAGGAGAAATTGACTGAAGATAGGTGGCATGGGAAAGCAAGACTGTAGATCTCATGTATTTTCAAGGAATTCTTAATCCATATAAATGGAAGTCTCTGTCCTCTTGCCTTTGGGGTCTCATAACTAAATTTCTTGAACTCAAAAGTTGCAATCTAGAGAAACCTGATTTTTTTTTTCTTTTAAAGGTAGAAGACAATTTTACTTTCAGTCACATCTTTTCTTGAGTTCTATGAAAGGTAGCACTCAGGTGTAGTTGAACTCTTATAATTCAGTCTGTGTTAAATACACCTTGTTTATAAGTTTTTATAATGAATGTTTTGTAGCTGCAGAAATAACGCTTAGGAATAAAGCGGTCTGAACTCTACAAGAATAACACACATCTACAGTTCACTGTCTACTCCTGTTTTTTCCTCTCCCAAACTGAACATCTTCTGCTAAGTATCCCTGACTTGTTTATTCTTTAATGTCACGGGCTTTTGCTGACAGAGTAAGATGTCTTTGACCTGTAACCTGGTAGTCATTACTCATAGGGGTAGCGTTAGGTTTAGGGTTAGGATTAGGAGTTAAAGCTAGGGTTTAGGGTTAGAGGTTAGGGTTGGGGGAAAGTCTCTTTTTGTTACCTTTTTTGTTGCTTTCAAATTATAATCTCATTTACTTTTTATGTAGCACGGCAGCTGAAAAGTGAAAGATAACCAGAAAAGTTGTAGCTCTGCAGTCACATTTGAAATTCTACAAATGCCTGTGATTTTTATTTGTTCAGTTGGATTCAGCTTCTACTGTATATGTATAGTCTTGCAGAAGGCCAGTTCTGCTAAGCCAGTGAAAGGAGGACAATTAGTAGCTCCCTAAGGGCAGCATTCTTCTCAGTAGATCTAGACCTGCTTCTGTACACTTCCCCATGTTTCTCCCATTAGTTAGCTCGTCTCATTCCTAGGGCCAATAGAGCACTGCAAATTAGATTTCAAGTTTGTTTAACATTTCATCTTCCACCTCATACTCTTTGTTGCTAATTAATACTAATTACGTTGATAGCCTTTAAGAACCATTTCACAGTCAGAGAAAAGAATAATTAGTAAGAGTTGGATTTAAATCTAGTTTTCGTATCAGGCCAGCAGTCCAAATTCACATGGTCCGGTCCTGTGCAAGCACATGATTCCGTGCTTGCCTGCCTCAATCATAACCAAAGAGTTACGTATGAAAGTCAAATAGATGCGTCACACATCTATGGTATGATTTGCATAGAAATTACCAATAGGACAATCAATAGGCATTAGATAATTTCTGTTTCTTTAAAGGATTTTCCAACATGTTCAATAGTTAGGCCTAAAACAGAGGAAATAAAACCATTAACTGCATCTGGTATTTTTAACATACTATGGTGAAGGTCTCTTAAGCATTTTCTTTTTGGGAGCATTTAGCTGGGCAATACTTCTGTCTTCTAATCTGGTACAGCAAAGGTTGATGTGTGCAAATGGGGATGATATGCCTTTACCATTATTACCGGAGTTAAGCACTACGTACAGCTGTATTACATTTCTGATGGAATTATGGTATTCTGTTGAGTTTACCTTGGAGAGGCTTGTGGCAGAAGTTCATCCCTTAGTTTATCATGTACGTACTCACTCCAGAGTAAGGCATACAGCACCAGAGACACAGAAATCTTTCCTCTATGTTTTTAACCTTTCTCAATCAATTTACGGAGTAAATGAACATTTCTAGGTTAACCACCAAAATTCATCCTGAAGGATTTTCCTAGCTGCCTGACTGGATTGATGAAAAGAGCAAAATTTAAGAATGAGAACACTTTCTTTTTTGACAGCCTCATGCTGAACTTTCATACATAAAAATAGAAGAGGAAAATATTTAGGTTACAAGTGCTTTCCTTGTTTCATTTGCTATACAGCAATATATAGTTATGGCTTTGTACTTCATGTTTCATAACATTAAATGTACTGACTGTCCCTAGTTCATTACAAATAAACTAATAGTGACATCTGGCACAACTTTCAGATGACTCCCAGAAGGACACAAAGTACGGTTTTGAAATTATAAATATTCAATGAAGCCTGTCCAGTTTCAAGCAGTGTGACTTAATAGAAACTAAACTCAATATGGCTTTTCCTTTTCATAAAGCAAACTAAACTATATTCAAGGAATAAGTATACTTTAGCTTGATTTAAGTTAAGCATATGGCTCCAGCAGGGTTCGTGATAGACAGTGTAAGCCTAGTCCAAAATCTGAAGCAGTCAATGGAAATTTTTTGCACTGACCACATGCTTCTGCTCTGATCCAGAGTCTGTTCAGAAAAAAAATCAGGTTTTATGGCCGTGAGCTTTTACTTCATTCCTTTTTATGAAAGGTGATACATCAGCTTCTGCTGTAGAAAACTAAGATATTAAAAAATAGTAATTTGCATTTGATAAATAGAATTAGTTCCATGAAAGAAGAATACCTTCAAAGTACTCAATTTGTCAGAAAGTAGTCTCTGAGATTCAGCATCATCTTTGCTGTATAATTTCCCCTCCTCATTTTTTATCCCCACTTTTTCAACATACAAGAGAAAAGAAAGGCTAACATTTACCTAGTTCGGCCGTTTTATGTCAGAAAAAAGATAGGTTTAATTTAAGTTCATTATGAGTAATTATATTTCTAATTTTGAAAACTTGAATTTCTGAAGGCTTTTTTTCAGCAAACTACATGTAGCTTGAAACTGATACTGAGAATTCTTACCTTTGATGCTGTTCTTCTTAGTAGAGTGCTGTATCACAAATTTAAAGGTTTTCCAATTCCCAGTTTTCTAATACTTGTAGAATTGATTCAACAGCTTCTCCTTCAGTTTCTTACACAACTAGTGAATGCAGGTTAAAAAAATAAAAAAAAAATAAATGTAAAGGTGAGATAACTCTTTTAAGGAGTTTCAGCAATTTGATATCTTTAGATTATGTTTATAGGTGAATGGCTTCTCTTGGAAAGATGGAAAATCTTTCCATCTACCATGACTGACTGCAGAGAAGTGTACTGATTTAGCAGAGCATCAGCTCTTCACAGCACCAGGAAAACAAGACCTTTACCAGCGGATGTCAAATGAGAGTTTGGTACCCTTTGCAAAAACAGCAGTTTGTCCTTAAACCTTCTCTGCTGGCAGGTTAGTCATTGCCCAGGCATTGAGAAGTAGATGCCTGACAGCAGCTAGGAGTCTAAATAATTTTATGCCTACAAACTTATATTTAGCTGTAGTTCATATTAAAGAATGTAAGTGTAAAATTTCTTAGAACATGCCGTCTACCTTTTTATGTGTATGTGTGTTGATTTCTCTTTCCTCTGTCCTCTTGTTTTCTTTTAGAGTATTTTTCTATCCATCTTAGCTAACAGAATAACACAAGCTGCTTATGTAAAGATATTGAACATTTCTCTGTTGGATTTATTAGTTTTCCATAAATAGTCTACAAATATACCTAATAGAAAAATCATTAACATTTTGACCCCAAAGAAGCAATTCAGACAGATTACTCGCATCCATTACTTTTGGTTGGGTTTCGAGCTGCTGCTGATGCGAGTCTTTATTAGGAGTCAGTTCCACCATTCCTTCATATTCCTTCTTTTGAAAAAGTAAAAAGGGATAAAGGAAGTGAGAACAAATAAAAAATCTGTCTATTATCATCACCTGTCTATTATTTTTATCTGTGTTAAGAGATTAAAAGCTTCCAGAACCTACCATCTAACTAAGACTAAAAAGGCACATAGTAACAGAATAGCCTGATACTGGGGGACCGAGCTCTAATAGCTGGTTAGATCTATCAGTGTCTCAAGAGTCTTGGCAAGTTTCTGCTTTAAAGGGCTGAGCCTGTTTCCAGCTGTTCTTAGTCTAAAAGTTCTAAGGTTTGACAAAACTAAACTCAGCCTGGATTGCCACTAAAGTGCAGGCTAGGAATTTCTGGATAATTATGGTAAAAGCATTTTCTTCCCTACAAAAAGAGGTTTTTTAGTTCTTTCCTTGAATTGTTCAAGAAAGCCAAAACAAAGATGGCAGTTACCAGAGGCTGTCCATAGAGTAAGATAAACTGAAATCAAACTCCTAAGTGTGAATTAATGTGAATATGGTCACGTTTCATGTTGTACTGGATTTTGTCTTAATCATCTCTTTTTAAGATGAATGTGTCTTAGGTGTCAAGATGTCAATATGTGATAACTGTGTGTAGCTAAAAAGATGATTTACCAAGTAAATAAAATGTCATCAAATATGAACATATTTCTGAAGGAAAGTGGTACTGAAAATCATGATACTGATAGAGAAGAAAAGGACTGCTGTTCGATAAAGAATCTGTAATACTGCTTTGACAACCCAGGCCACTGCAGTATTGTCAGCTGAGGAATATATTTATGTCTTCCTGAGATGAATGGTAAAACTCCCACTCAGTTTGGCTTGGGAAGGAATCAAGATGTGCTATTTTTGCACAAATGTAATAGTTCAGCTATTTTTGGTTTTAATTTAGTAGTTGCAGGACTTAACATATGCTGGTTATAGAGCAGTGGATAAGGGTGTTTCACAGGATGTGTATTGCCTAGTGAGTAGTAAGTTCCAGCTGTGCAACTCCCTGCCTGCTAGCACATTTCTTAGAAGGAGAGGAGTCATAGATCATACTTATGCCTGTGCGACTTCAGACAAAGAGTTTTCTACCCTGGGGGAATAAACAGCTTTTCTAAATTTATCCTACATTCTGCTGCTGTGTGAAGCTGGATGTAATCCAGAAATTCAGCCTGTTTATAGCTGCCATTTTAATGCAGTGAAATACTAGCTTTTATCGACATACGGCTGTTTTCTAGTGTTTGTTTTACAGTGTTTCTAGTGCATGTTTTAACTGACTAAGAGTAGTGGCTTTAAATATTTAAATAAATGTTTTTGTAGTTATTTGAAAGAAAATACACAAATAGCTATAAAAAATAAATGCCTTTCTCAAACTGAAGTTTAATAACAAAATGCTTATATTCTGGAGTCTGTTTGGTAGTGACTGTATTTTGTTTTGTGTGGAACTTGCTGCAGAAATTGTTTCTTTTTCTTTACTTACTGAGCTTTTGTCTTTCTGAGCTGTTCATAGTATGTTATTTTCCAGTCAGAGTTCAGTGCTCTCAGATACCGGATGAATGGATAGTTTAGGAGAACTGCAGTTGAATTCTGAAGTGTGTCATATTCCAGCTGTCTTTCACCGTCTGGTTGAAAATGAGATGTTGTGGATGCAGGGTAGCCTCATTCAGGCTTGCATCCCAAGTGGCGGTCATGCCTAATGACATAGTAGAGTGCTTGAAAGTGTGTGCTGGCACAACTGTAATCTTACAAAAAATCAGAAGGGTGCAGGCATGCACCAAAATTACCAATAACAGAGATTCAGAAATTATTAATGAGGTTGCAAAAACAAACAACCCGAAAAAAAACCAACAAAGGCAAAACCAATCTACCTCCCTGTAAGTCTGGCATAGAAACGTTGGGATTATCAGGACAATGACACCCCTCCTCCCCATCCCTCTTTTAGATTGTCTCTGTTTTACTTACAGATTTTTAACTTAAGAAATCACTCTTTCAACACGGATTCAGGGACTGGCTAAAATAATACCATTAGGGATCCAACAGCATAGCTAGCTAATCTAAGGCTTCACAGCAGCTGCAGGAATTAGTGCCACCTTGAGCTAGCACAGATAGTCTCTGTTGCAGAGCTACTCTCTCTGGGGAGCAAAATTCCACCCACTTTAGGCATAATAAGGCCTAATAAGGCATTCTTCCCCCCACAGAATGAGTCTTGGTAACAGGTTTAAGCCTAAAATGTGTCCTTATGTCTTCCCTGTTGACTAAATGTATAAATTATGTGAAGACTAGATTATTTATCTGAAGTTCTTTTCTTTGAAGGAGGAAATTAATATATTCCACTAGAATATTAAAACTAAGACAAGAAATGGTACATCAGGAAATCAGACCTAATAGCTGTCAATACAAAAAGAAGGTTTTGCTGTACAAAGGTCCGTACAAAGATTTTGCTGGTAAAGATCTTTTGATGATGAAAAATACAATGCCATACTTTTGTATTTATCTTGGGCACGTAGAAGGAGACGGAAGATCTTAGTCTAAGTAAGCATTTACAGGATAGTTCCTGATCAGGTTTCGGGTTATAGGCTTGCGTTTGAGCCAAGGAGGTGGAGATATGATCTGCTGTCTGCTTGCTCAAACATCCTTTTTTGACTTTCATGTTTGCCTTGGACTGCAGCAACTATAGTAGACTGGTGTCTTACACTGCTGCAGAGGATTAGCAGGACTTGTACCCCTGATGAAGAGACTTTATTAAATTATGAGGTTTCTGCTATTTTAATAACAGCAACATTTTAATAATAATAAACATACTGAACTATGAACCATCTGAGTAGCTCTACTACTGGTGCTGTGGTACCTTCTATTTCTTTATTGCTGATGTAATCGTATTTGATTTTTATTTATTTCCTTATAGCTGTTCTCAAAAAGGTAATAACAAGAATGGTTGTATGACCAGTTAATATGATTTTTTTCTGACAGCACAAAAGTTTAATAAAAGTTTTCACAATAACAAAACCATTTTCTTTTTCTTTTCAGGTACCATGATCAACAGGATGTTACTAGCAACTTTCTTGGAGCAATGTGGTTGATTTCAATAACTTTTTTATCCATTGGATATGGCGACATGGTACCTAATACATACTGTGGGAAAGGAGTCTGTTTACTCACTGGAATAATGGTGAGTGTTTCTGAATTTATTCACTAGATACAAGATTAAGTTTGCTGCAATTAATTGCAAAATTTATGGTAGTCATAAAGAAATATTTATTTGCTGGCTTGTAGACTATATACACTTGCACCATGACCATGGTCTTTCATTCCTGGTAATGGAATGGAGACTTTTCTTTACGTGAGGTATGTCTGCAAAGTGGACCTTTTCCACTCCCTCAGTGGATCCCAAGGGAAGTGAGCAAGAAATACAGGAAATGCCTTCTTTCAGTTACAGGCAAGTATAGCCACATTTTTGTGGCAATTGCAGCACTAAAGACCACACTTCATTTCCAGTCCACTAAACCGAAAGTGCCAGGGATTTTTCAGCTGAGACACTGACATGGAGTGTTGTTTTCTTTCCCACCAGTAGCACCCTCCAGGCATATATATGACCTCCAGGCAGCTGCAGAAATTCATCTCTGCCTTGTAAAGTTATTTTGGAACCTTAGCAAAGAAGGAACCAAGTGGGAATGCCAGAGGCATTTACTTAGAGTACTGAGTTTCTCTGCTGACCAAATGCTGTTTTCAGTGCAGATTATCAGCCAGTGATAACTGTTGTTTACCTTAGATAACCCTTCAGTTGAAAAGTTGCAAACACCTCTTTTTTGGTTATCAGTAAAACTTGGCCTTTACCAGTAAGTTAGATGTAAATACTAGACTTTATAGGAGCCTGAAGCAGCAGTTTTGCAATCACTGTGTATTGCACCAGTGTGAACCCTCAGTCCTGGCTCTTGTGAACAGTACGAAAGTCATGGCCTTGATTTAAATTCCATAGACTCACCCTCATTACATGCTTTGGGCAACACCTGCTTTTTCTCTCTAGCTGTCATGGCTTTATCTGTTTGGGTTTACCATAATGTAAAAAGCCTGTGTGGTAGTTTTTAAGTTAGTCAGCTTTGGTGTGGTGGTTCTGATGATAACAGCAGAAAGTTCAGGCAGGTCTGCATCAGCGAAGAGGACAAGGGACTGTGATTAGACTGCTGAAGGCATCTCAGCCGGTATACTATGTAGTACGTACATTGATGCATTATGTCAGCAAACCACATCAGGATCTGAAAGAGAAAAAAAAAAAGGCAAAGTCAGTTCTCCCATTATGATGTGTACTGTGTAATTGGTTAATACAGACCTACCTTCATTATTTATTCGTTTTTATGTTCATATAGGGCTTCAGGACTCTTAAGACCTGATTCTATTGATACCAATACTGTATAAAGATAGTACCAACTTGTAGTCCAAGTTCCTGAACAGTTTACCATCCTCATATAGCCAAGAGAGTGTGGAACAAGGAGGTATTATGCAGGATCAAAACAAATGATCTTGGCATTAAGTACCTTCACTAGTTTTGCTGGGCTTTGCTATCCTAAAAAGAGGGGGAGGAATTTGAAAGAAAACTATGCATTAGCTTTGCACGTGTTTCCAGGAAGCTTTTCCTAAGTCAAGAGACAATGCAAAAGGTTTTGTCTCAAGGGACCTACTGGAGTCATGAGAAGGAAGAGCCAGAAATTACAAAATATTGCAACTGGGGGCAAATGTTCTATATGTGATGCCATAGAGAAAGGAATAATAGAATCAACTGTGGTTGTAGCAGGTGCATTATACATTAGAAGTTTAAATGTTGCAATAAAATTCTAGCTGGGGTGCAAACTCCACTGGAGACAATAGTAGCCAGGGAGGCATTATGAATATATGAAGTACAAATAATGCAAAACTATTTTAGGTCACCTTTTCTGGCTGAGATGGCATAGTTGTTGTCCTATTACTCATTCTTAAATGGATTGTTCAGTGAGGTTGAAGTTGGTGGCTTTCAGATATACATATATCTAGCTGAAATTGTGATGCACTGATGAGGGAATGTTACAAATATTCTTTCATTCTCTTTTCCCTCAACTTTTGACACACTGGAAGTCCTAAGTGCCCTTAAAATCAGTGTGCTTACCAAGCCAAAATACACTCCAATCTCTTTAATGCAAGAGGTGGACAAGAGACTGACTGAAGAGAGCAAATTTGAAGTAGAAATAATTACTGCCTTGTTACTTGAAAATATATACCTGCATTTTAATTTTTTTTTTAATTATGTATAATTCCCCTGAAAGTTAAGCAGCAGCTTGAAGCAGTGGTTTAGTATACTCATAACAGGAAAAATAGAATTATGTTGGAAATTATAAAATACAGTAATCAAATATAAGACTTTTTTAAATTCTATTCTCAAAATAGCCCTCCTTGCAGTTTAAATTAATGCCATAGTGCTTTTGCTTAGCCTAAGTAATTTTAATAAAAAAGTAGATACTGCATTATAGTATTAATACAAGAAAAAAACCTGAGCCCATGAGCATGAATTAATTTAATTCATGCTACTGATTTTCATCTGAATCGGGATATTCTAAAACATGGAAATTTGATGGTTGCAGTTCTACCATTTTAGAGTAACTGTATTGCCTCTACTTCATTTCTGCAGTTTGGAATAATTCTCACTCTATTAGTATCTTTAAGGATGCTGAGATCTTTACGGAGCCATAAAATAGCACAGACCTTTGTAATATAAAATATTAAATAACACTACGTACTTTAAGTGGAATTTCAATCTTATTTCTATTAGCTGTTAGTCTATCACCATTCCTCTGGCTTTTTTGGGGGGCTGTGGGAAGTGGCATCTAATATTTCCCTGCCCTGGTAACTTGGCATAAACAGCCGTATTGTGCCACTTTGCCAGGGGTGTTGCTATGAATATTTTCATTCTGTTTTAGCATTCATGCTATAAGCAGGTAGAACTCAAGTTACGTCATTAATTTGATCCTGGTTATCCTGACATACTGGACCAAAAGATGTCTATTTTCTCTTCATGTATGGGGTAACTCATTTATTTATTTGCCCACAAAGGTCTTCAGCACTTCCCTTCTGCCATTTTTCACAGAAAGAAGACTAAAGGAGAGCTGTGTGTTTTCTGGGGAGGTAGGACATAGGGTAGAGCATCTCCTGACTTCTCAGAGGGCTTGGTGGATTTCTGAATTGCTCAGCCTTAAATTGCATTGTCCATCTTCTGCCTTTTTAACTTTTAATCTGGAGAAGCCAAGGAACTTACAGACCCATTTTGAGTCACCTCATGGGGAGAGCAAAACTTCAAGTAAATGTCCTCCAACAGAAAGAACAGAAACTAGAAAGCTTGGTACCAAGGACTAAAGGGAAAAAGGAAATGCAGCAAAATTACAAAGGACTCATTCAAAGGAATGTTGAATGCTCCTTGGGGATATGCTTTGCTAGGTGAGAATTAATTGTAGAGAATTAGGTGTTTGTGAGGGAGCAGATGGATTTATTGGAACAATATACCAGGGCATGAAGAATTAATTGCTTGGAGTCTTTTACAGAATTCATTGTGTGCCTCAGTAAGTAAGCAAAGAAAGCAGATTTTTTTTTTTATTTATTTTTTTTCTCTTGAGGACACTATGTGAATAAGGGTTTCCAATGAGTTAATTTATTTTGCAGTCTCTATGTGTTTATTACTGAAGTTTTATTGTGAAAGCTGGATTCAGGTATTTCTTCTGGATTTTCTGGAGAGAGTAAGGCACTCATAGAGGTGGAGAATGAAGAAATAGAGAAAGAATGGAAGAAAGCTCTGTGAATGAAAATGTGGTAAGCTTCAGTGTACAAGAGATTGCTTTATACTGGACAGTAACTGACACAGGTGCAATAATAACTAGATTGGGGTGAAACTGCAAGTTAAACACAGCCTGGCATATTTCATGTTCTTTTTGTACTTTTTAAAAAAGAACTTGTAAAGGATTGTTAAAAATAAAACAAAGCAAAAAATAAAACTAAGGCAGCAGAATTTATTCATAGTGTAAATTAAATGAAACCTTCAGATGTCTGTAATGTTGCTTCTTATTACCTACTTCATTTTGGCATCCTTTGCTTTCCTCCCTGAAAAAAAACCCACCCACATTTAAATTCGTTCTGGTGATAAAGTTACTGTCATTTCAGAGGCACAGGTACGTACTGGCTTTGGCTCTTCTTGCATAGATATACGCAACACAAATTAGAAAATTAATTGACACTTTCCCCATCCAAGTTTTGAAGAAATGGTCTTGTGTATGTGTGCTATTTTAAATTGTAATAAGATAAGCAGCAATACTGTAAGAAAAGATCATTGAAGGACTCTGAGAACAACAAGGAAATATACTAAGTAAGTAAATACTAAATTTATGATTATTTTTGCACCCTCAGAAAATCCTAAAAAGATTTTTTTTGGTATGCTTAATACTAATCAAATCTTATTTCTTCTTGGCAAGTGCTGTAACCTTTAGACAATTGTTAAAAACAGGCATTTATTTAGTAACTGTTCTGGAGTTTAAAAGTGTTGTTGTCAAAACAAAAGCATTGTTTGTGGACTACAAATGGAATGTGTTCAGATTTTCAACTCCTGCAGGAAGAAAAACTGAACTTTTAAATGATGCTGCTCATGAATATTTTGATGCCTTGACAGACCAGCCGGTAATTACAGACTTTTCCTATTGCTCTGAACTGAAATAGCTTTAGCATGTTCACTATATTTACCAGGGATGAACCACCTGGTGCCTGCCATACTTCTACAGAAAAGAAGAAACTGAAACTAAAACCTATGCAAAATGAAATAGTAACATCTTGGGGGTTTGTTTTATTATTTTCAGGGTGCTGGGTGTACTGCACTGGTGGTAGCTGTGGTGGCAAGGAAGTTAGAACTTACCAAAGCAGAAAAACATGTGCATAATTTCATGATGGACACCCAGCTAACTAAAAGAGTAAGTCACAATTTATATTCACAATTGAAAAGGAAATGTGTTAATTTATTTCTGCTTTTGTTTTAAATAGTTTCCTGCTCCATTATACTGAAATTTTTCAAGGGTGTGATTTTGCAAGGAGAAGGAATTGAATGCCTTAAGATTTTCTCTAAATTGAGAGAAACTGTCAGATATTGAAAATTTGAATATGCTGTATAGAATATATTCTCTTGCAGCTGCAATATAATTGGTATAATCAACAGCTAAATGCTGTAAAACTAAAGACTTATGTTGAGCTAAAAAAACTTCATGCCACACATGAGAAGAATATGCAAATTTTTTCTAGCTAAAATAGGTGGAATGAGTGATACAGGAATTACAAGATATGAAGGGTGTTCTTAAGAAAAAGACATATTCATAGACTGAGTGAAACAGTCTTTCCAATTGCCTTTTGCACTCAACACAGGGTTCACTTAGCAGCACATAATTATTGAAGTACCTTGAACAACATCTGTGGATAATATTATTAGAAGGGACTATTTTTAAAAATCCTTTAGAAATCATTAAATTCATAAAAAAGACTGGAATTTTTTTCTTTTCAAATATAACTTCAAGTATTTGACTGTAAACGAGTTACCTTTGAAATACAGTAGCATTTGGGAAAATGAAAGAATGTGGCAAACAAGCAATAGAAGTCCTTTATTGAAATAAAACAGTCCATTTTTGAGGATACAAAAAAAATTAGTGGGATCTACACAGTCCTCTCAACTTATTTGATCTTCATTGTTGAGAAGAGCCAATATGGAAAGGAAGGTCCTTACAACAGAACTCATCAGAACTTATCCCTGCTGATGGGTGGAGAGGGATGTTGATGCCTGAGCAGGAAACCGTGTCTCTGGTCCAGGTGGGAAGGAGGTTGGCTGCCTAGCACAGCGCCACACATCGGTGCAGTGCTGTGCTGCTGCAGGTCCTCTGCTTGCAGAGAGCTGTGTCATGTCTCCACATGCTGTTTCCAGGTTATGCTGGCAGGCTACTCTGTTTTTGCTGGTTCCCTCGTTTCTGTGCCCATCAGCACTGACAGCCTGTATCCACCCTATGAAGTCATGTCAAGGAAAGTCTGAGTGGGATGACAGTTCTTATATAGGTACAAAGGTGTTTGACTTTAGTTCTCTGTCTGTGCATGTTGGTTTTGCACTCCTGTTACAGTTAAGTTGATACTAAACCACAAACAACTTGTTCATTCCTAACATGGGCACTTTTCTAGGGTAATCTGACAACTGAGTTCAAACTGTCTTTCAGGGAAGAAAAGGGTTTTGCAAAGATTGACCAGATTTTGAGTCTGGTGTTCATCTGTGCCTTTTAAGGTTTTTTTTATTCAGCTATTCTTCATATAAATCTAAATATTGGTCTAATACTATATCCAAGTGGTGCTTGGGTAGCTTCAAACTCCTGAAACTCAGAGAACATGAATAACAAACCTAGGGAACAAATCTGAGATGCACATCAGGTCACAAACTGATTGTGCTTTGACCAAAAGCAGGACAGAGGTTCTCCAATGCTTCCCCAGGGACAAGGTGGGAATCTCTTGCTTGGGAGAGCTTCTGCATGGCATTCTTGTGGTGGCTTTCATTCAACATTGACTTAGCTCTGATGCTGCAGTGAGTGGCATGATATAAAGTTGAAGGGAGAGAAAATATAGATGAATAACGACAGTTTTCCTTTGCAAGTAACTAGCTATTCTGACTTAATCAACATTGCATTGAAGTTCTGTGATGTTCTTAAGCATTCTTGAAAGTTTTGGAGGGCCTGAAGAACTGTAGGTTCTCTTTTACATTTAACATTCTATGGAAAGCTTCATTAAAAAAAATAATCAAAGGACTTATGAAACAGAACACTGGCCATATTAATTCGCAAGATCTTTTAAATCTCCTGGGAAAACAGTAAAAAAGAAACAGCAATAAAAATATAAGCAAAATAAAGGATAAAAGTGTGTTCAAACCACTCTGTATATTTTAAAAGACTGTTAAATTGCTAAGAGATTGAAGACGTGTTAACCATAAATAAGAAAGTGAGAAATTTTATGATACTATTAAGCTCATTTTAACTTATTTACCATATAGATAAAGCGTTAGTATTTCCTTACTGTAATTTATATTGCCAAAACCACCAAACAGTGCTCCCTCTTTGAAGAGGGAGAAATTGTTCCTCAATGCAAAGAGAGCTGGTCCCTTTTATAAGTAACATGGAAATTGCTCAGCAGTCCCCTTGGTCCAATTATTCTTTCTGCCCTCGGTGTTGCACTTCCTGTGTATCCACTTCCCACATTTAGGCAGGGTCTTAAGTGCTTTAGAAGGAGTTTATTCCAGAAAAGAGGAAACATGACATAATGCTACTTTTGACCGCCTGTTGTTTTCTTTATCAAACAGGTGAAAAATGCAGCGGCCAATGTACTCAGGGAAACATGGTTAATTTATAAAAACACAAAGCTGGTTAAAAAGATAGACCATGCAAAAGTAAGAAAACATCAACGCAAATTCTTGCAAGCTATTCATCAGTAAGTACTATTTTGCTTTGGCTTTTCTCCCCAGGTTTCTCTTAGTTTCTCTTTCCCTCATAGTCACTCTCAGTCTCCGTGTCCCATCCTGCTCCCTCCCACCCTCCTTTTTCTCCCCACCTTTATACTTGAAATTGCTCTTGAGGTTGTTTTTTTGCTTGGGTAAACAATTATAAGGTTTTACTATGTTACCTGTTTACAAAAAAAATAATAAGTGTGCTGGTTGTGTATGCCAACAGTAAATAGAACTTGTTTGTGTTGTTTTAGAAGTTTCCTATGCTTCTTGAATTATCTAAGACTTTGTCTTTTGCTGCTGAGATGATCCTTTGCTGTTGCATATTTGCTTACAGGTAGTAAGATACAAGCTACAACAGACAGAAGAAAATGAAGAAAGTTTCATTAGTAGTAGATGTTTTAATAATTAATAATCAGAATGATGTGATAGAAGAGAGCCTAGGAGTAGGTATGTTGTTTTTAATGAAAAGAATATGCATCAAGTGTTATTGGACATACCCAACAGTTGTCTCTCTCCATCATATATTCTCAGTGTCTAAAATCAGATGTTGGTATGTCAGCTATGACCCCCTGACATGGGGAAAATGGGAGTACGTGCCAACAGTCATTATGTTAGCACCTTTGAGAACCTCTGGCAGGATTCAGATGAGTTCTTCCCCTCTACTGAAATCTTCCAGGGTTGAAAACCTGAGAATTGTAACCAGAAGGATGATAAAGCTGAATTACAGTATTGAGAGATTATAAGTATTCATCTAAAATTCATAATACATATCTGTCATGAAGCACATCAAAACCAGCAGCATTGTACAATGATTCAGTTCCTTTTCCTTGGACTGCATGAGGGAAAAAAAAGAGACTTTTGTCCCCAGGAACCATAGATACTTTTTGAGGAATGGTCAAGACCCATGACACAATTTGTCTGCTCTATTCAATGGCCCCATCCAGCCTGAGGCAGCCATTTGTACAGCCTATGCAATTAGTTCCCATGAGACACAGGGGAGATGTAGATAAATTAAGTGAGGTTAATATCAAACTGATGTTTTGATAAACTTTCAGTGTAGGTCTGTGTCTGAGCCATCCTGTGAGGAGATAACAAGGAAAGGATCCATCATGAAAAGAACACCTTTATGTCATCTTGCAGGAAAAAACAAGAAGGAAAGGCCAGGTTATTTCCTGTTATAAATTTAGGCTAACAGTATCTCCATTTCATAGCAATGTTTTAAAATAATAGGTTGCTAAGCTTAAGGTTTGAAGTATCCTGTAAACCTGGGTTAGTGTATTGTATTTAGCAAACTTACAGGATTAAATTTTATTTAATTATTGTGCTATTGCAGAAATACTTGAAGGAATGAAAAGATGACAAAAGTCACGCATTTTTGTGTGGATATAAAAAAGTTTGGCATCCTTCTTAGCTTAAAGGATTGGGAGGCAGAGAAGAGTAGCAGGGGTTCTGGAATAGAGGATGGTATGGCCTGTTCATCCTTTGCTGGACTTAAATCCTTGATTGCAAAGGTTATTTCTTCATATTTTAACTTCGCTATTTATTTTGTGTGTCTGTGTGTGTGTCTGTGTGTATGCATGTTCAGAGAAGAGTATGAATATTCAGAGAAGAATCTAAAAAGCACAGCAGGCTCTATCTGCAACATTATATATCATTCAAGCCCAGAAGAGCTTCACAGAATGTAAAGTGTTGTTCTACATCTGCCTTAAAAATTCGTTAATCAGGTGGGGTGAAGAAGGTGACAGCAGTAATTTTTTTTTAGCTGTGCCAGCCAAACTTTGAACAGCTATTTTAATAATGAATTTACCTTTGTCCTTTAGTTCTGTGCATCCCCTTTCTAAAAATTTTGTATTTAAACAAAAACCAACCAACCAAACAAAAAATAACAAAATGAAACCCAGCAAACAAAGAAAAACAACCAACCAACCAACCGAAAACAAAACCAGGATAATTTTCTAAAAATGCTGAAGAAAGTGCCATGGATTAAAACATTGCTGTAGCACTTTTGCATTTTCTCAAGTGGCTCATGATGTGTATGTCTCTTTTCCATTCTTTTTTTTTTTTTATTTGTCACCCTCCTTCACCTTTTCAACCATTTCTCTGGAGACAGAACTAAAAGGAATGAAGTTTCAGGGCCAGTTTTATACAAGAAACCACAGCAGATCATGGTACCAGTATCAAACTCACGGTCACAGCTCTAAAACTGCCTTCAGCTAGTCTGGATCTTTTTTTTGCTTCTCATGAAATGAGAAGATGGTGAAATCATCACTCTAAATGATAGTATCAAAAAGCACTCTGTGTATTGTATGAATAGAAAAATCTACAGATGATAGTTAATTGGAAGGTTTGAGCTGTTGCAGGTTGCAGGTTTCTTCATCATAAATGGAAGTGAATTAGACTCCACCTCAGGCAGTTACTGACTGAAAGAAGTAGCAACTCCTTAGGACTCCCACCTGATGAATCGAGCTCACTGTGCTCATTTGATTGTTTTAGTATATTTTACAGTTTGTTTTCTTTTGTTTTGTCTTTTTATTTCAACAAAATGAAAATAGAGCTCGGAAGTAAGTTGCATAAGCTGTTCCTTTCTAAATTTGCAGAATTTACCACTGTCTGCATGCAAAAAATAGAGTCTTTATTTGTGAACTTCAGTGGTCTGACTGCTGCCATGGAAATGTGATCCAGAATCATGATCTTTTGCTGTGATAAGTGAAGTTTCATAATAAGATGTTTCATATTTTCTCTTAATGAATTTAGGAACAAAATTCTGACAGTTTTCTTTAAATCCAGCTGCTGAATCTAAAGACTTGCCAAAGATACACTTTTTACAGTCTGTGATAAATACTGGGTTGGTTATCATGAGGAATTACCATGTTGGTGTCAGCTTGTACTTGTATCGCTACAATAACTATGGATTTCTTGGTATTTTAAAATTAAAGTACTAACGGGCAAACAGATGAGTCAGTGAATGCTGAGAAATGCAGATAACATATATTCTGTGAATTATTTGAGAGATGCTCACCAAAACACTAGGGTTATCATTCTCCAGTCAAATCATTCATGCTTACCTTTGAGTAATTCTTCAGAAGTGAGATTGTAATGATATAACTGCATTCCTTGGAGACTCCTCCATATTTTTTACTTTATGGTAGCTCCAGCATTGCCACATGTTGTGCTCTGAAGGATACCTCCAGGGGAAGCAGTAAAAAGCTGCTGGAATGTAAATTTTATGTGAACAATTGATTTCTAGCTTAACAGTGTTATTTCCATGTGTTTAAAAAGATATTTCACTCTTCACAACTAATTTTGTAATGGTGGTTAGCTTAGATAAGAAAGGAAATGCCCTGTAACTAAAGATGTGAAAAGAAACTTCCTGATTTGGGGATATCTCCAAGAATGCTTTCTTTAAACTAGCTTTCAAAGTGACACCATCCCTGAGAAATAAGCAGATTATGCATTAGCAAACCACCTGGCACAAAATGCTGCCGAAATTATTTTCACTTGACAGCTAAACAAATGGTTAGCTTGCTTGGCCCTTGAGGTACTAGTAGACTGGTATCTTAACACACATTGTTTAAATATTTTTTATGTTGTTTTTGAAAGCTGCTATTTCCTGCTTAGAACAGCCACCAGAAAATACATTGAAAGTCCAAGTGTTTCTGTGCTGGGAAATGGTGAACAATAAACTTGTATTTAAGGAAGAAATTTCTTATTTGTGAAAAATCATTCCTCTGGAAGTTAATCTGACAAACGTGAACTTTGTTTAGGAGAACAGAAAAGAAAGGTCATGTATATGTCTTTCAAAGAACATGCATGAATAATTATAATGCACAAAGGTAGGCAAAATATATAAAAATACACCTTTGCTGCTTTTTTCATAATTTTCCAATGCTCTAGTTTAAATAATGCATTGAAAAGGAATGTATTGTGTAAGTTTAAAATGTATTTAGATTCACAAATTGTGTGCGAAAATCAAATGTATTGGCAAGTATGTTGGTTATTTAGCTGCTGGTCAGATCAGAAGTTCTGTTTAAAGTAATGAGAAACTCACTTATCACTGTATTTCCATCAGGTTCAAACACCTGCTAACCCAATCCATTTCCGACAGAACAGGGCTAATACCTGTATCTAGTCATGTAGGCATGGGAAGATTCTTGTTTGCTACAACATAAATGACAAAAACCAGTTTTCTATGTTTCTTCCTATATCTACTTGTCATGATACTGAGGCTTCGAGGAATGTTATGGCTTTCTTTCGTGTAGCCTGGATAAACTGTTATCTCACTTTTTGAATTCAACTTTGACTATGGCAAATAGTATTCTCAAGAACATCACATTTCCTTGCTCTTTCCTTATTTGCGGTGTTGAAGAAGCATGCTTCCCATTATAGCAGGCACATGACCAGTTCTGACTTTACACAAAGTACTCAAGGCATTGTCCATGCAGTTATTTGCTCCTGTAAGTTTTGTGCATGCCTTTTAGAAATACTAATACGACCACTTGCACAAAAAAAATCTGACTTAAAATTCCACTTTTTAGATTAAGAAGTGTAAAAATGGAACAAAGAAAACTGAATGATCAAGCAAACACTTTGGTGGACCTGGCAAAGGTTAGTGGGCAATTTCTGTTGTTTCAACTTTCATCCTTTCAAACTGGAGAGTCTGTAAGTGAAAATGTTATACATAATACATGCAAATATTGTTAACGAATCTGCTGTTTGTGGAAAATGAAAATATGTGTGCGTTTCATGGTAATACCAACTGAATGAAACATCTTGTTAATGGCTCTGACCAAATTTTGAATGCACCTTTTTTTATATATATAATTTTTTAATTTTTTTACATTTGAAAAGGATTTCAGTGTTGAGAAACTGATCTTGAGATCTCCTGAACTGATTGCAGTGGTGATGGTGAATGCTAAACTGTGAGTGCGCTGTAGTAGTGTAGTGCTGCATAGTGAAGAGGTTTCCCACCCAGTGATAGTGACTGTACTGGGAGAGACCATAGTACACAGGCTTTTACGCAGACTGAAATTAGACATTCTGGTTTTGTATTCTGCTTGTCTTACGCAGCAGTGTCTTTAGACAAGTAAATTTAGGTCTGCATTTGTATAAGTTTTTGTAATGAATAATAGCTGCCCCAAAAAAGAGATTATTCAGTTGCAAACTGTTTGTCTACTGTTGCTGGTATTTCTCATTAATATAGAATAGTGACTACAGAGTTAGAGGGCTGAGGTGATAGCATTCCAGGTTTCACATTAGACCTCAGTATTTAACTGTTACTTTGATAGCAATTTGAGGCTACATTAGAGGCGTTAATGGTCCTTTCCTAAGGGCTTCTTGTACACCTCTTCATGTACCTTAAACCCTTCCTCGATTTAAAATGCATCAAAACAAAGATTAAATTCTTCAGTGTTCATTCCCCTTTTGCTTTGGAGAACCACCTGACAACTTCAGTTACTGAAAATACATTTCAGTCTAGTGCTTCTGGCAACTGATAAGGACTTTCAGATACTATTTAACATAGACTGTTTCACTTTCAAGGGTTGTGCTAGTATCTTGAAATATGGGGCAGAGAAATAGGTTATCAACACTCATCTGATGCTGAAGTGCTTTATACTTCAGGCTGAGTCATTCAATCAATTTTCATTCCCTTAGGGTGGTTTGTAAACTTCAACTTTGACTCTAATCTCAGTCTATCAGGGAGAAATTCAGTAATTATTTTTAATGCATTTCAAGTCTCTATGAAATAACAGATTTCATCAGAACAGATCACATTTTTACTGAGCATTATAATGTTTTAAATTACACCCTATATACTTGCTAAAACCAAACACTGTTTTGTAAAGGATGGATGTATTGGTGAATGTGGAAGGAGGGAAGCATGAGGTTGAAGTTTGCCTCCTTACACTACATTTCAAAAATAACCCACCCAACTACTATTGCTACAGCCAGTTCAGGAGTACCTGTTCAGTTTAAGGAGAAATCAAATAAACATTTGTGTACTGCTTAGAAGAATGAGGGTGTTGAAAATCAGAGGAAATACAGAAGAGACAAGGATGGATCACAACTTTGGAGCCTTCAAGCTCCTGGTGGTTTACACAATTGACTGTTAACAAAGAATTTGTTTGCAAACAAATGCATGGTTCATTTCTAAGCAGCTGATCTTCCAAAAAAGGCCTGGTCTTTTGAGTGATTCATTTATATCATAACAACTGAAGTGCTACTCAAAGCACATTGCATTCCTTCTCAATAAATTTAGTAGAAAGTTTATCGTGAATCTACAAGGAAATTTTTTTCACAACATTGGATATTGTTACAATGTTTGTAGCCTTTTCTTTTTTTTTTTGTCTGTGAAGTGCAGAAGTATCTACAAACCCTTTTAGAGTCATGCTGCTTGTTGAAATATTTGCAAGGTCTCTCTAAACCTTTGCTTATATTCTTCTACTTTCAGACTCAAAACATCATGTATGACATGATTTCTGACTTAAATGAAAGAAGTGAAGATTTTGAGAAGAGAATTGTTACACTGGAAACTAAACTGGAAACTTTAATTGGTAACATTCAAGCTCTCCCTGGACTGATTAGCCAGACAGTCAGCCAGCAACAGAGGGATTTCCTCGAGGCTCAGATACAAAATTACGATAAGCATGTTGCCTACAGTGCTGAACGATCACGATCTTTGTCAAGAAGAAGGAGATCATCCTCTACAGCACCACCAACTTCATCAGAGAGTAGCTAGAAGAGAATAAGTTAACCACAAAATAAAGACTTTTTGCCATCATATGGTCAATATTTTAGCTTTTATTGTAAAGCCCTATGGTTCTAACCAGTGTTATCTGGGTTCTGATGTCAGAATCCTGGAAACCTGAATATGCTTTAGGCCAAAATGAGTTGAAAAGTCTTCTTTTTTCCCCCCTCCTCCTCTCAGATACACAGTGAATGCACCTATTACTGCTATATTAGATTGTTCCTTCTGTAATTTCTCTAACTTTTTAATCATGCACTTCAAACAAATTTTACTACTACAGTATATAATATAATAAAAAGGTTAATTTCTGCACATAGTTGCTTGGTTACTTGGACTTAACAATTAAAAAAAAGATCACAATCAAAAGGCCTAATTATCAGCTTTCAAGAAGCAAAATTGAAGCTTGATAAATATTTCTCAGTATGAAAAATAACTCTCTAAACTTTGCTTGCAGTGGAGGGGGAAAAAAATCAATATTAATCTGGCAATGTCCTGTATACATATAGTCATTTTAAAAAGTCACTGATAGCTTCGATTTCTGAAGTAAAAATATAGTTTATCCTAAAAAATAAGTTATGAAGTATGCTATGGGTTTTTTAAATCATCATAGGGCTTTTGTTTAACATGTGTTTGTACACACACAGATAATATATATACATTTATATACTTATGTATATAAAACTATTTATGCAATGCCCATGACAAAGATCTTTTTAAACTGGCTGTTTCTAAAGATAGTGGCATGCAAAGATGACAGATGAAGTCCTTTTCATTTATTCAGTCTTATAATTATGCCAGGTAATTATGCCCAGACAGAAACATCACTTCCAAAATAGAAGGCTCCCATTCATGCTATTTGGCTCTTGAAAGTATTAGGTTGCACCTTTCTCCACTCCATTTTTTGTGTGTAATATTTCTGGAATGATGACTGACACAAAGATTTACAGTATACACAGCTGTGCGATAGCAGCACAGTGTTTTGTATACATTACATTTGGATAGTCCCCATGGTTTCTGCTATGCAGTCAAGTTTAGCAAGACACTTCTAGCAATATTTCCAATAGCTGTTATAAAAAGAACTGCTGTGGATGATTGAATTTAAACAGTGGGATTTAAATAGTGGATTTAAACCTGTGGGATTTTAGTTCCATGCACAAATAATAAGGTCTCCTGTTTTCTTAAAAAAACTCACAAAGCATAGTACACACATTTGTGAAAAAGTTCTGGCTGGCATTTCACCTAGTTTATATTCTGGAGTAGCAAAACTAGGCAAGCTTAAATGTTCAGCATATGCAATTTGCCTTCACAATTCCTAATTATAAACAGGAAATTACTTGACTTTATGACATATTTTATAGTACTTGCTACTTATGAAATATACTAGTCCCATCCTTCCCCCAATTTACAGACAAGAGTGATAAGGACTTTTCAGATAGATACTATTTAATATAGACTATTTTGCTTTCAAAGGTAATGCTAGCATGTTAGCTATACTAAGTAAAAAAAGTAGGCGTGGCTGACTGCCTCCAAGGAATACTACATCTGCATAGAAGTAACTAACATGGATGTTGAAGGAATGCTGATTGCTCCATGAGGTATTGTGAGTTATGGTCTGTAGCAACAGGCAGGGAAGACAGCGATGCAGAAAGTCAGGGCTGAGCCATGCTGGAGAAGAGAGAAGAGCGGTTCTCCGCAACACCCAAAATTCTCGAAACCAAACATATAATCTGAAAAACAGCAGACATTTTAGGCCTATTTAAAATAGAGGATCTCCCCTGGGAGATCAAAAGCTATAACAGATGAATGTGTACATTATATCCAGAGGCATTGCTTGCTTATAAAGAGTTACCCCAACACTTTTTATGTCCTTGAGAAAGATGATGACTTTGCAGTACTTTTCCCACTAGGTAAGCAGGACAGTTGTATGCCCTTGGAGTGCCTTGTTTGTAGTGTGTGGTATTTTGTGACAGGAAATAATAAGCAGTATGCAGAGTGTTTGAAGTACTGCTTTTGTTTTTATGAAGTTCATTTCCAAAGAAAAAGATGGGTATTATATAGTATTAATACTGTGCTAGCCCAGTCCTACTCTACATGAGATTTTGAGTGGTCATGAGGCCACCTGCCTTACACTGTTGGCAGGATTAGAAGTAATGATTAATATAGGAATTTTGTAGCCACATTTCAAAATTCTTTTTCTGAAGACTTTTATGGGGTTTTGTTCATTCTTCCATTGTTTTTTTTTAATTTAGAATATTTTTTCCTGTCACTGAATGTGAAATGCACTTGCTGTAGCTTCAATAACTTCCTTTTTGTCCTGTCAGCTTGAACTAGCTCTTTCATTGTTTACATCTTTTCTGTATTTGTAAGACCTATTTTTTAACTGTGTTTTTAAATAACTGTAGCTCTACATTGAAAATTGTTGCCAATCTGTCACAGTTAAGGTTGAAGATGTGAAGGAGAAATGGTCGTCTTTGACCTCTTGATTTCTTTTACACAGTAGGATGGGAGCCTGAACCCACGAAACCCTGCAGCAGCTTTATGCAAGCAGGGCTGTGAGATGAGATTCAGGAGAGCACAAAGCATATGGGTGTGATTTTCTTACTCCTGATACAAGTCACTTTAATCTTTCCTTGTTTTGAGTTTTGTAATACCACAAATTCCATTCCTGATTTTTTTATTTTCAAAGCTTGAGCTCCTTCACTATGTTCAATGTATAAGCTCACAAAAGGAAAAGGTAGCATTATGACAGATCTCTGAAACTGCTTGTGTAGTTTAATGTAGATTTGTCTTTGAAAGATTGTTTAAAAATATCAAGGAATCTTTCCTAAAGCATGTGCCATGTTTACCATGTTACAGTTGAAAAGCTTCATGTGCCTCTTGCTTTAGTTTAGCTTACAGGAAAATTCAGCTTTTGGTTGCAATTGAGCTGCTTTACACTGCGTGCCAGACATCAATTCCATTTTTCAGTTACTTTGAGTCTTGTTGTTAATCACTGCATTTCTAATAACACCTAGCCAAGATATATTGTGTGAAAGGACTGAAATCAAATATTGCCAACAGGCCTATTCACCATGCTTAAAACTAAGCACATTGATTTAAACAGTAGTTTTTAGTTACATTTAAGTTTTTGCAGGATTGGAATAATACATTCACAGATACTATACTTGCAAATGCTCTGCAGTTCTCTATTCTGCAAATCATTGTCTACTGAAAGGCTGCAGGTCTTCCCAGACATACTTGTGAGACAGCCTTTCTTTGCCTGTTGCTTCCCCATACAGATGGATCTGATACAGAAAGAGCTTCAATATATAAAAGCTAAGCATCCTGCTTAGAAGCTTTAAATGCCTTTTGGAAGTCCATACCTTTCATTGTGAGCTATTTGAAATTGTGGCTCTCCCAGACTGAATCATCACTAGAGGTCAAAGTCAGGTAATAGGCATACTGCCTCTCAGTTTGTAAGACTCTTTCCATGTCAGATCATATGTGAACATTCAAATTATATGCCACAAACTAAAAGCATATCTAAGCATAAAAGAATAAATGGTTAAATATGAATGTCTAATATTCAGAATAAAATCTATTACCATGTCAGTACTACAAATGGAAATGGTCTGAAAGCTCTTTTCCCCTAACTAAAAGTTATTAAAAATTCTTAGTAAGTTTCATCTATGGAAGGAAGATTTTCTGATTAGTAGGGGTTCTCACCATCTGCCAGGTATTTTGTTGCTTGTATTGTTTTTTTTCTAGAATAAGGTCCTTAAAGTCCTTTTGCCCTATTAGTCCTCCCCTCACAAAACACTATTAAGTGGTAAAAAGAAGCCAGATAAAGAGGGAAAGGAGGAAAGAGCTAGCACTGTTGTATTTCACTTTCAGAAACCTACCCCGCATCAGCCTGTCCAAATGCTCAGGTAGAAACGGCAACAAATTTTCTCCAACAGCACTCCTAGCTACCTAGATAGAAGCCAGCTGTAGCACAGGAAGAGCGTTGCTGTATCAGTACAGTCCTGAGGTGAAGCTTGCTTACACACATTCAGACCCAACCATTTCTGTTTGTGGAACTTTATTGATGCATAATAAAATTAACCTGCATCTGTCAATCAGGGTTTATTAATCTCATCCTATATCTGTTACCGGAAGTGCAGAGAAGACTGAGCTGTAAAGCCTGATAGCCTTTCTTCTCCAAAACTTGTAATGAGTACCTGTGAGGATTTTTGCCATCTCCATGAGTGAGAGCATAAAGAAAAAGATAAGCTTAGGAGATACTTTGCAGTCAACTGCATACAGGCATGGCTCTCACCCGAGTGCCTTACCCTCTGCATATCATCTCTGGTCCACAAGTTTCATTCACTATATTAGCACAGCACTGAGCAAATAACCACCTCTAAAGAACAGCCTGATATGCAAGATGATTGCAATATACAGGAGAGTTGTGTTAATTGATGCAACTCTTGCTTATGATTCATGGCTTAGCATAGCACCAAGCCCAATGCAGACACTTGAGTCCCTGCCATATTGCTTGCATATGGGTGGTTCGGTATATGGATGGAACAGGTGCAGCGTAGTCTGGACTATGGTGTGTAGATGTGTTCTGAGGAAACTAAAATGGGGGCAGTTGTCAGAATTAGCACAAACATATATTAGACTATAGTGATAGATTTGAACCTCCATTAGGCCAATACTTTTAGGCTTTTATATAAAGAAGATTCCCCTGCAGAGGACTTCAAAGTCTTTCTGCATAATGCGTAACACAGCTACAATGTGAGAAAAACTGTAAGCCACAAACAAAAACCTGTTTCAAGGCAAGTAACCACATCAGGTGGCAAAGTGAAGTATAAAATGCTTTATGCTAATTTCCCTTACTTTCAGATTCACTTAAATCAATTATATTTTCAAATATTTAGGAGAATCTAGAATTTTAAATTATACACGAAGCAAGCAACAAGCTTTTAGTTAGATTAAAAGGTTTTACTTTAAAATTAAACCTATTCTGATTTCTTGTTGCCTTCCAAACCTGCACTTCCAAGTAAGTCTAAAGAGGAGTTGCATGTTCTACTACATGGCTACAACAAAACAGGTCTTTCAGTGGAAGAGTATTTCCAGTCAAGATAAGTGATCAAAACATCATGTAGCACCAGGAATTGTTAAAAGTATGTGAAGCTACAGGCTTCAAAGCCTTAAGAGGTTAAAGAGGTTTAAGTGAAGCCTCACTCCAGATCTGAAAGGCATGGATATCAGTGAGAAGTAACAGACTCTACAATTGTATTTTCTAACAATGAATAATAGGGACACACTGTGTTTAATACTATCACCTTATATGGAGAAGTTGTCAAGCAATTACAGAAATATGAGGGCTGCTCATCATACAGAAATAAAGTAGGATTTTTTTTTCACAAAGAGCTCCATATTTTGCAATAGAAATTAGGAAAAATTTGAAAGAGCTTCTGCTAGATTAGTGTTTCAAAAGACCTGCACCTACCCACAAGAAAAATTGCAAGAAATGAGATTTCAAGTGGTCTCAAGGAAAAATCTATCAAACAAAAAATACTTGGGGAGCAGTTTTGCAGACTCACTATTTTCCTTACAAACAAACAAACAAAAAAACAACAAAGCCCTACAAAAAAACCCAAACAAAAATACAACTACTGAGTGGCACAAATCTGTGCAAAATGACATGTGGCAGTGCTCTTCAGAGTGACTGAGCCCAGATACCTGCTGGAGAAGTTAGAGATGTCCAGTGGTCAGCAGATGAACCTGCAGTGTGTAAGAGAACAAGAAATCTGCCTTAAGAATCACTGCAAAACAAAACCTGCCTGCAATTTCAAATAGTTGTAGCACACTGGGTAGTATTGCACTAACGAATAGAGTTCTGAGTTTTTATTTTTGTAAACATTACTTACCACACACGTGTTTTGGTTAGAAGGTCTTTCGATAGTACATGCCACCATCACTCCCTCCATTGCTGCAATCCACCTGCAGCCCTTTGATCTATGCGTTCTCCTCCAGCGGCTGCTGATCAATGGGAGCCATGGCTTTCTCTGTCAGTGACAATGGTACAAAGCCACCAGTAATAAACAGAAAGCAAAGGTGTCCACGGAGCACTTGAGAGACCACTGATCCAGGGCATTTAACTGGAGAGAGCAAATAGCACAAAGTTTGCTGCTCCACTGTAAGTACAGGACAACACTGTGCCACTCAGAAGGACCCTTTTTGACAAGTGCCTGCTTTTGAGATCCACCAGCCCAAGCTCTCCAGATTCAAGGGGAAGAAAACTTAGTAAGGTATTTTGGCTCAGCCATGGTGTTTAGGAGCTAAGCGTTTAAGTGGCTAAACATTACAGCCTACTTAAAAAAAAAAAAATGGGGGGGGGGGGAAGTGTGGTGGAAATTGATGCAAGGAGAGGAATCAATTAGCCCTTGTAAATAACGATGTTGGCTGGAGTTCAGAGTCTCACTTGTGCTGTGTGACAGTAAGAAATGCAGATTAACTCCTGAGCATCTGAGTTCAGAAGACAGCCCCAGCACTGTGAGCAAGCCACCTAGCTTCGTTACCTTCCTTTGAAACACAGTTTGGCTAATGATGGCAAACAAGTACACCACATTACCTGTGGTTTCACCACAGTGTGAAATCCCCTCCTGCTGCTGGGCTTGGCTCCCACACTTGGAAATCTGCAGCTACTTTAGGTAGCTGTCCATGACTGCTCCCATGGATGTGCCAAAAAATGTGTCCATCAAATGTGGAACAGGTTGTGCCCTGCTGACCATTAACCTGGTCAGCAGGTGCTCTAACACCTTTTACTGTCTGCTCAGCAAACTATTCCCTGTTGGGTATGGAGAGAAGCAGATTTCCCATTATTTCCCAAGGTACTTTTGAAGTTGATGCAAGAACAGCTGTAAGGGTTTCTGTTCTTGCAGACTTTTTAGTTACAGTCTACACACAGAGGAAGCTAATCAAGTATCAAATATGCAGTGGTAGGATATTAGGCCATATTTAATTTCTTTTATCAAGTGCATGAAACAAAACATAAAAATTGTATGTAAGAAATAGCTTTTAGAGCTCTCAAGAGTTGTATTCACTGCCTTGCTCTACTGTTTTCACCAGCCTATAAAATATATTCAGTGATTCAGCTATATTTATTTTCAATTTGAAGCAATTGCTAAAATACAGCAGTAAGAAAAAAATGCGTTTCCATAACTGCACATATTCTCTGCTGCTGAAGGGAAGCAGAAGAGAGATGGGCAACTTGCAGGTAGGCTTTCCAAATAAGTCTTGCCACAAATTTCAGAGAGCTTTAATTAGTACAGTGAGTGGGCTTGATCCTCAGTGGGCATAGCCTGTGGTCTCTCTGTAAGTGGTCAATGGGTGCATCTGAGTTGTCCATTGGAAGCCATGTACACATCTGCCATGGGGAAGACATGGGCCATCTCTGCGATGTAAGTATGGTCTGGTGTCTGGTGGCAGGCACCTCTCCTACACTTCACCCATGTGAACATCTACTTCCACTTTGAAGTAGATGGGCAGAACAGCTTTCTGCTAAAAGATCTCTGTGAATGCATTCAAAGAGGACTGGGGGAAAAAAAAAAAAGGAAAAAAATGCATATAGCTAGACTGCCACAATAAAAAATACTTGCTTTTAACTGTATAATATTTGCCTTCTTTTTCCTCTGCATTGAAAAGATTAAAAAAAAAATTGAAACACAGTACTGCTTTTATTCAGAAGAATAGCTTTTTCCCATGTCATTTATACATTAAGCTTTTTCTAAATGACAAGGAGGTTGGCAAAGCCTCTCTCTTCTTTTTAAAGCTGACTTCACAGTCTGTTCCCCCCCCCCCCCTTTTATCTTTGCTTAGTGGATGCAAAAAAGATATTGTCAGATGCAGAGGCCTTTTGCAACTTTTTATGCTGGTGGAGTGAATGCCTCTTACACATGTATGGAATGTCCAGCTATTTGCTGGTGGAATTTGAATGCATAATTCAGGAGAAGTTACACCTCCCTTAACTCATGCTATTTGCCCTGCAAGGAGCTACAGAAAGCACACCCGTTACTGCTCCACAAATTGTTTTACAGTGGTTTGAGAAGTTGTGGCTCAGTTCAGCTGAATTCATGATAAATAGGCAGAGCACCAAGTTAGGTACAGGGCAACTGCACAAAGGAGCACATTAAAGGATGTGGTGATTTTAGTCTTGTGAATGAGCACTTCGTTGTTCTGTTTAATTCTCTTGAACAGAACCGCAACCTTTGCTGAAGCTGCTTATGTGTTACTGCTCCAAGTAATTTCGAAGATGACACTCAAAAATCTTGATAGCAAATAAATTCATTTCTGTTGCAAGTATTTCTGCTAGATTACTCTCCCATGGAAGGGAAGTCACTATGAAAAATAAAGTTATCTATCCAAAGTAATTATAGGAAATATCACTTTTCCCTAAGGCTTAATTTCGAACCCTAAGGGATGACTGTACATTATCTAAACCTGGAGTGGTGTGGAGGTACTTTTCTGGGAAAAATATTTGAATTAATCCAAAACCAAGGTATCAAGAAAACTAGTAGGAAAAAAAAAAAAGGTTTTCATTTCTGCATGCTGATTTAGTTCAGCTGTCTAGTTTTGTGTATGTGCTCAGATGACTCAAATCTAAACATACTTACAGCAAGAATTGGCAGGCAGATTTATTCTCCTGCTCTTTTCTGAGTGCAGTCTGTAATGACTACGCAACCATCAGCTTCATTCTCCCTGTGACAGGGTGCATGACCCTTGAAAGCAGAAAGGCTACGCTCAGGTCCCCACAGAAAGTACATATTTCCCTGCAGCCTCTTCATTGTCTTACTGGCTGGGAGGTGTTTTGCTCCTTCCTCTTTGGAATCAGAGAAAATATGAACTTCTGCAGCAGGCAACACTGTGAAAGTGTAATATTAAAAAAAAATTGGAACAGTTTCCTGCAAGATTTAGAAGCAAATCAGAGAGTAACTCAATCCTGCAAATTCCAGAGACACTTTGAGAGTTAGTGCTGTTAAACACCTCTTGTGTAGTTAGTCCTGGTCTTTTTCTATACCACACTTTTGTTTTGCAGGAAAAAAAGAAGAAAAGGCCTTTTAACATTTGTAAAGGGAAAGGGAATTGCTTTTAAAGTTTATTCTTTATAAACAAATATTGGTGTTGGTTTTGTGCCCCCAGAAATAATTGAATGATTCTGTGGCTTAGCAACTAATTCCCTAGGAAGCCGGTAGTGAAACAGAAATGATGGAGAGCAGCAAATCAACTTATGTCATCTATTTGGACTTGTACAAAGTGTTTGATACTGTTGTGCACGACATACTTGTCTCTAAACTGGAAAGACATAAATCTGGTGGATAGACCACACAGGGGATAAAGAATTGCCTGGAAGGCAACACGCAGATTGATGCAGCCATCGGTTCAATGTTCAGCTGGAGATTGCTGACAAGTGGTGTCTCTCAGGGGTCAGCATTGGGACTGATCTTATTCAACATCTTTGTCAGCGACATCAAGAGTATAATTGAGTGCACCCTCACCAAGTTTGCCGATGACACCAAGCTGTGTGGTGCAGTCGACATGCTGAAAGGAAGGAAAGCCATCCAGAGGGACCTTGACACACTTGAGCGGTGGACCAATTCCAGCCTCATGAAGTTCAAGAAACCCAAGTGCAAGGTCCTGTACCTGGGTTATGGCAATCCCAGGCACAGCTACAGATTGGGCAGAGAAGGGATTCAGAACAGCCCTGTGGGACTTGGGGTGTTGATTGATGAGAAACTAAACATGACCAGGCTTCAGAATGGGCTCAGAGCCCAAAAATCAATCGTATCCTGTCTGCATTGAAAGGTGCATGACCAGCAGGTTAAAGGAGGTGATCATGCTCTTCTATGATGCTCTTGTGAGACCCCGCTTGGAGTAGAGGGGCAGTTCTGGTGTCATGAACATGCAAAGGACATGGAGGTGTAGGAGCTAGTCCAAAAGAAGGCCACGAGGAGGGTAAGAGGGCTGGAGCACCTCTCCTGGGAATACAGGCTGAGAAAGCCGGGGCTGTTCATCCTGGAGAAGAGAAGCTGCATGGAGAACTCGTAACAGCCTTCCAGTATCTGAAGGGGGTCTAGAAGGATGCCAGAGAGGGACTCTTCATCAGGGGATGTAGCACTAGGACAAGGGGGAATGGGTTCAGATTTAAACAAGGATATTAATGGTTAAAGTTCTTCACTGTGAGGGTGGTGAGACATGTTGCCCACTGAAGCTGTGGCTGCTCCATACCCGGCAGTGTTCAAGGCGAGTTTCGACAGGGCCTTTTAAAAATTGGTCTAGTGTGAGGCATCTGTGTCCATGGCAGGGCAATTGGAACGGAGTGATCTTTAAATGTGCTTTCAAACCCAAATCAGTCTTTGATTCGATGAATCTGTCAGCTTTTTACAATGACTTAGTTCTGTTATTTTCCAAGATGCTTTGTATCCCAAACCAAGGTCTGAGTATTCCACTGGACACCTTGATTATTTTGGAGGAGGTATGTAAAATACTCTAACTCTTTTGAGTGTCCTGGTTCTAAAATATTAGGGAAATTATTTTTTAAACTTCATTTCCTATCAGTCTAACTCCCAGAGCATAATATAGAAATTTCTGTAGTAGACACACCAAAAAAAAAATAATGTTAGTAGAATACTTGGTTACATGTTAAATAAAGCTAAAGAGCTAAACCAGCACTGTTAAGGCTGTTCACTTTTTACTTTAAACATTACAAGAATTTAATTATATGTAAAAAGCTGTAAATGATTTCTTTTACAGTATATTCAACAATTTCAGGTGCAATTTGTAACAAGCAACCATTTGGGTGTTAACCAGGTACTTGAATTGCGTGAAGATTTCCTTCTCAAATATTTATGGAACCTCACTCTTCCCAACTATACTAGACTCTGAAAGAAGCATATGAAATAAGTTGAATGTTATGCTTCTCCATTCATATTTGCATTATTTCAATATTCCTTGAATTACTGCTAAGGGATGAGCAATGTGTTTTGAAGAAAAAGGTTGATGCATTTATAAAATTTGTTATAAATATGGATACTTGTTTCAATACTTGTGCAAAAAATGGATCCTGCTTCACTGTTGATGATCAGCTTTCTTCTGGAATTTCACATTCTTGTCATTAGTATTTTGAGTAGTGACAAACAGGTGTTAAGTCTAACATGGGAACTAGTGGCACATGAACTGATCTGGAGTCATGTATTTATTTCTCAACAAGTCAGTCTGTCCACCCAGCCAAGAAAGTTCAATTCAGTGGACTCCAGAAAATTCACATCTCTGTCCAGTTCCTATCAGTTCTGTGACAATGACAGCTAGATGAAAAATATCCAGTATGAGAATACAACAGACAAGGGACAGAATTACAGGAAGGTTTAAAAGGTTATGATTAAAACCAAAGCCACAAAAAAGCCCACAGCATTATTTTGGAATCAAAATTAGTCTAGATTAATGGTAGATTAATGGTAGCCTTTTATAGCCTTATATGTTTTAAACAAAGTCTTTAGTGGTTTAATGGGACCGGAAGGAAGGAATACTACATTTCATCTGTGGTTTGGGGGCTGAGACCTAATGCTGTTTCATCTGCAGCAGCTGCAGCCTCCCAGCTCTGAAAAAATTTACTGGTTTCTGTAAAAGAGTCGATTTCATTCACAGTGAATAACAGTGTCCATTCTCAGCTGTGCTGGGAATTTAGTTAATTACAATCAACCAGTGAACTCCTTTACTACTCTCTCAAAGGGACTGTCTTGTTTCCATAAGTTGTAAAGGGTTAACTTTAGCAACAGCTACCCACTTGCTAACTAGAAATCCTCAAAGAGGTTTTATCACCTTTTGAGAAAGTCATGTAATGTTGAGAGAGAATGATGGAACATCAAATAGCTGGCACCCTAATGGCGGGCCTTTTCATGTTACAAGCAAAGAGAATGCAGCTGTGCACTGACAGAGAGAGAAAATAAAAATTAATGGACAATGTGCAGCCAAAGTCAATTTTTACATATAGTAACACTCACATATAAATCAGTCAAGGAATAGTTTTAACTTTCTGAAGCACTTATCACTGTTGTAAGATTAGCACACTTCCGTTACTATATAAATTCGTCTGGGCTAGCATCAACCATTTCTTATGTCCTATGCAAATTGAACATATTTACACATTAAACCTTCATGACCTGTTACATCTTCCAAAGGAAGAAGGTATTTGGCTTCGTATTTTTGCCCCAGGAGAACAGATGGGAATTCCACTACTATTGCAGCTTCTAGCAAATAAGAGCCACCAAGGAAAAGAAATCAAAGCACTGGCTTTCGTGTGGGGATGCAGTAGGTGATGGCACATATGTCCTGCCACCTTGATACTGCTATCTTCGCAGCTGAGAAATCATTTAACTACAGTGAAATTGTTTAGCACCACATCAGCTTCTAACAATTTTGTTGTTTATGGGAAAAAAGATAAAAAAATAAATTAATCCTTTCAAATGTATTCATAATGAAGTGAGTCCACAGTATACTGGTAAGAGTCTGGGTGTTCCTGGAGATGCTGGCTCAATTCCTGCTTTGCAGCACACATAAGGGTAGCCTTTTCCTACAAATCAAAAGTGAGAGTTTATAATTTTGTCATGCTTACCAGCAAGTAACTCAGAATCATGCAGCTGCTTACTCACTCTCCCCTTCTTCCCTCTTCCCCCTGCTCCCAGGGGGATATGGAGGAGAATCAAAAGAATGTAAACCCCATGGGTCGAGATAGGAACAGTACAGTAACTAAGGTATAATACAAAATTACTACTGCTACCATCAATAATAATGATAAGAAAATAAAAGGGAAGACAATAGAGTTGCTCACCACAGGCAGACTGATAACTAGCCCAACCCAAGCAACAGCCTGGGCCTTCCAGGTAACAACTGATGTGCTGTGGCATGGAATATCCCTTAAGGCAGTTTGGGTCAGGTGTCGTGTCTCTGCTTCTTCCTGGCTTCATATGCACCTCCTCATTGGCAGAGCATGAAACTGAAAAGTCCTTGATCAGGGTGTTATTTAACAACTGAAAACATTGCTGTTATCAGCGTTGTTCCCAGACTGAAAGTCAAAAAGCACTGCACCGGCTATTAGGAAGGAGAGAAATGACTCCTACTGATGAACCATAGACAACATGTTTTAAATGCATTTCAGCCATATAATCATTTGAAATTCAGCAGAAGTTTCTTTCACCATTTCCAAGTCATGAAAGAGAATAATACTTCTTCCATTAAACAATCTATCCTCAATGAGAAAACTAATTTCCCTTAAAACACATTTGGCCAACTTCCTCCTACAGAGCATGCACCCCTTCCCATGCCACAGTTTGTTAGAGAAACACAGTGTCAGTCAGTATTAAGTTCTACGTGGAAAGGCAGGATAGCATCTGTAGGTAAGATCAGCATATCAATTTTATTAGTACCAGTTTTACCTTCTATCTTGGCCTTTGGCTCAAGATATCTTTTTCTCAAAGTAACCTCTTTTACCCTAGCAAGTGATAGTGCAAAAAAATTCTAAACTGTTTTACTAAGGCTTTGGATTTTTGTGCCGCTCTTTCTGAGGTTCCCATTTCAGTTTTCATTTTATGTTGCCTTTGAAGTTTTTTGTTGGGTTTGGAGTTTGGCTAGAAATCCACTGCAACTTCCTTGGCTGTGGTAACTGGGAAGGGTACATAACACCATCATAATTTGAAGACTGCTGTCTATCTAAAATTAAGAAAGCTGAACAAAAAGCTAAGGTTGTAGATCACCAGTTTGCAAGAATTAACATGAAAACCCCAGATATTTCTAAGATTCATTTACCTGCATATTTCATGCTTAGATTATTGCAAGAAAGATGGTGTAGAATTCTAGACCAGAAGTCTCATTTAAAAAATCCAAAACCACAAACTACTACCACCAATGCCAACAAAAAGACACTCAAAGACACTTCACCTTTCTTCAAGCACAACATTCAGTACTCTTGATGTGATTCATACTCACAGTTAAACAGTTCTGTAAGTGAAGACAGTACAAAACTGGGTGTCCAACAGAATCTAGCCAAGGATCCACGTCTTGTGGCATGGATGCTGCCGTATCACAGCACTGCCACCAGCAGGATAGTAATAGATCCTCTCTTCCCCTAGCTAGAGGTTTTGCAAAACATTCTGGTTTTACTCTTGTTTTGTTTTCTTCATTGTTATTTTTTTTCTGAATTTAGTCTACTTTTTCAACGGGAAAAAAGGCATTGATTGATTGCATAACCTTGCATGCTGCACTGCTTTATGAAGCAAAGTTTAGGTCAAAGCACTTTATATATTCGCAGAGGTAGTAATCTCTACCAGAACTAGCTACCAAGTTCACTACTGCACAGTTATTGCTAACACATAACTAAGAGGGAATCTCTTCCTCAGTCACAAAACCTGGTAGTCCTATAACTGCAGAGAATCCTAAAATGGATGTCAAACTCTGATGTCTCCACAGGGCTTTTTTCCTGTGCAGGTATTTGTTAGTTAAAGCTCCTGGCTCACCTATGCTAATGATGTGCATGCCACGTTTCACAGGTAGCTAGTGTGTGGAGGTGTTGAAGAAACAAATTTTGCCTGTAGATTTCTAACATATGCTTCATGAATAAACTGCAAACTAGTCAGAAAGCATTGGCAGTTCATTCAGAGATGGAGCCCACAGCATCTGGGATAACTGAGACTCCCTCTAGCATATGGCAGCTTTTTAAGCCAGAGCAATCTAGCTGCATAAATATTAAAGCACAGCATCATTTGCTTATGTACACAGAAAGGAGTCTACCTTCTACTCTCAGCCCATATTTGCCAGTGATATTTTTATATCTCCTCAACATAATGTGAACTTAGCTGTCAATTCTGGTTTTCAATGTTTGTTGATTCACTGTACAGTACAACACCTCAATCCACCCTGTCTTTAAGACATGAATCATAGGTTTACAGAGTCATGCAAATATTACTTTGCCACAGCAATTATCACATTTGTTGTTTAGGACACTTTCACCTCGAGAGTTTTTTTAAATTGCCCAGTTCATAAATCTGAGTATCTGTCGGACATCTATTTGCCACATACAGAAAAAAAAATAATTGACAACAGGATGGTATGTGAAAAATAATGTAGAGAAACATGACTACAAATAAGTCATCTACTTGGTGCAGTACAAAGTACACCGTGATTTTCCTAAACACAGTAAATAAATTTTAAATTATTAATGCTGTTAGAACTTACTAACATTACTTTTTAAATGTGGTCTCACATAAATGGATTGGTCAGCCTGGATTTTATCACTTTCTGTCCTGAGCATCATCTTTACGTGGCAGTTCTCCTCAAATGCAGGAATTCAGTGGCTACGCATGCCAAGAAGTTGGTGTTGCATTTACCTACCGAAAATGGCTTTAGCACAGGTGAGCTCCCTTGCACTGATGATAACACAGTGCTATAGTCTACTCATGAACAAGAAAGCAATCAATCTAAAAAACAGAGCTCAAGAGTGAGTAATAAATCTTGATCTTTTACCCCTGCTCATCCTAACCAAAATGCAGAAGATTTTTTCTGTTACAGCATTGAGCATCATGGCTCTCAAAAGCCACAGAAACAGAGCTATAGCTTAAGTAGGTAGTTCATGGAAAACTTCTAGAGATTGAGTTTGGTGACTATCATTAAACCATTGACTATGGTCATTTTACTGTCCTTTGTGAATATGGAAGCATTAAAGAAAATGGAATAAAAAAGCATGACTGGTGCCTTAGGACAGACACCAGTTGTAGATCACCAGTTTGCAAGAATTAACATGAAAACCCCAGATATTTCTAAGATTAATTTACCTGCATATTTCATGCTTAGATTAAACTGAAAAGTTTGCCCTGGTTTCAGCTGGGATACAGATAATATTTTTCCTGGAAGCTGGTTCAATACTGTACTTGAGCTTCAGTCTGAGAACAATGCTGATAACATAGTTGTTGCTCAGTAGCACTTACCCTGATCTAGGTCTTTTCAGTCTCTCATGCTTTGCTAGTGAGGAGAGGCACAAGAAAACAGGAAGAAGCAGAGACAGGACACCTGACCCAAACTAGCCGAAAAAGTATTCCATACCAGAGCACATCATGCCCAGTATATAAACTTGAGGGAGTTACCCAGAAGACCCAGATCCCTGCTCATGTCTGCCTGGGTAGCCATCAGTGGGTGTTGAGCACTGTACTATGCATCCTTTTTTATCTTTTCCCCTTTTTTGAGTTTTATATACTGTCCCCTTGTTATTTCTCTTGCCACTATGACTATTTTTATTAATAGTATTAAATACATAGTACTATTGAATTAAAATATAAAAGCCATGCAATTTGCATTCTTTCAATGCTCCTCCCCTTCCCTCCCTGGGATCTGGAAAAGAAGGAGATGAGTGAGCAGCTGCGCAGAGCTGAGTTACCAGCTGGCTTAAATCACAACACAGCTGCAAATATGTTTAAATAAAGTCTGTCTTTCTGCATCTATTCTGGAACATTCTGGAATTGTTTTGTCTTTTTCACCTCAGAAGTTCTTTTGTAAGTTTATGAAGAGTCTGTGAAAATGTTCTGCTTTAGACAGAGAATATCAAATGTCAACAAGAGTTTTCTGAAACAGCTTAAAGGTAACCAGTAGTTGAAAGGACAAGGTGAAAAGGCACCTAAATTTATTTAATTCACAGACCTCTAGCCATACAGCACAAACACTCCAAACTTTCCAGAACTGATTCTCTAATTCCAATACATTCTAAATACGTTTTTCCTGCCCTTAACATCTATTGTTGAAGAAAGGAACATCTGATAGCAATAGCTGTGTGTTGAAACAAATACAGACACTGCAATCCTGAAGGTATCAGGAATCTGAGTTACATCAATAGCACCCCACATCAATTTTCTGATTTGGTTATGTTACTAGGGTGTTTTGTCTCCTTTCAGCATTGCCAAAATGAAAACAGAGTAGCTATAAGAAGGAAAACACGGGGAGAGGTTTGACCAGTAATGGAAGCAAAACAAAAATTAGCTGATGACTTTCAATTGGCATTTTTGTGATAAATATGTCTGTAGTCCTCCATGAAAATTAAAAGGAAGAGACCCAGCAGAATGGAAATGAAAACTTAACTTAAAAGACATTAGACAAGGAAAGAACGGAATGTTCCGATATTTTTTGAGCAGCTTCCTTATTCTACATAAGAGAAATTTCAACCAAGGCAATTTCCTTCATACCTTTGATAGGAAGAACCTTCTTACTTTCTTCCTACACACTAACAAATAAGGCTGGTTTAAATTCTGTTTGCATTTACCACGAATTACCTTGCTGTGTAACAAATCTGTTTCTGTACCTCAACACATCACATCAGTAAAAGATAGCACGAGTACACTGAATTTGACACAAGAGCAAACCACTGATGGGAAGTTAGCTCAAAAGCATGAAGATCTAAGTCTGTGCATGTACATGGAGCCCCTTTCAGTTCTCTGCTTTTGCAGAGATGTTGAGACTTGGCTCCTTGAGTCTTGGCAATAGTAACCGCACGCTGAGTTTCATCAACTCAACTGGGAAAAAAACAAGGTCTTGGTTTCTTACAATACCACTTCTTGGTATGCACTTCCTAGTACAGACTCAGCCTTGCAGAGGTTACCACTGATCTTTTTTCCGCAGTTCAGGGTCTAATCTGTTTAGACTTTCTAATAGCCCTCCCACATATTAAAACTGAGGTGCCTTGATCTTGAAACTTTTGTCTTTTTCATACTCCTGCATAACTCCACAATTAGGTTTTGAAACCTACATGCCAACATAGAAGGACTCAGCATTTCAGGAGGTTTCTTGCTCCTTGCCTTTAGAGTTATAAATATTAATAGTTCTTTTGTGGGCCTAAGCTTCTGCTTGTTTCTGGTCACAGCTTTCCACAGCACTCTGAATGGTGTCTTTGCTGTTGCATTCTGCACTGCTTGTAGCATACATAAAATGTATGAGTAGACGAAATAAAATGTATTTATTACACTGGAATGCAGTCATCATGGTAATGACCACACAGGTTATGTTAGGTTCATGGTTTCCAACATGAAATCATCCTGCAATAATCTTTTAAGATTAAAGGTATGCAAAATGTTTAGTCTTACACTTAATTAAGAGAAGCTTTTTAAAGACAAAAATAATAATTAAAAAAACAACCAAAACCAGACAACTGAAAAAAAGAAAAATATGAATGGAAAGAAAGCATTCTTGAAAAAATAAATTCATTCTAATGAAACACAGGCACTTAATGTCAGGCTTAAATAAGAAGATCTACCTGTGATTCTGGTGGCATCAAATACATGGTTAACAAACGAGTTGCTGCCCTGCTAGGAAGATGGTTCCTTCATCACTCAGACTCCCTGTACTGGACCAGAGGATATTGCAGTTGTGTAGTACATGGCTCTGCTGTGGTATGTCAACATGCATAGAACATATTCTCAGAGATTTTGCATAAGAAGGCTTCAGGATAGTTTTATTTTGCCTGAAAGAAAAAGAAAGAAAGACTTTAACATATCTATTTTTTTTACCACATTCTTTTTCAAATTCTACAGAAGTGCCATAACTGATTCATGTCAGGTATTTATCACTGAGTGACCTGGTACTGGGCTGAGTCAGTTTTATGGTTTAGGAAACATCAGCTTAGAAAAACAAAGAGGCTCATAAGACAACAAACTTACACTCCTGAATAAATTCTGTTCCATGTGTAGCATGTTGAAAGTTACTTGGAGATAAACAACTCATCTTTATCTTTCTATGAGTATTTGGTTTTGTAACTGTAACCAGTTCTTTTGTCTTGGGTCTTCTGCATGAATGTTAAAAAATACAAGACTGTACTATTTATACTTAGAGGAAATTGACAACAGCTCCAGGTCCTAACATTTTTAAAGCCAGTATCTGTCAGCCACTCAGCACACCAACGGGCTCAGATCTTGTCTCCCTAAGCCACGGGAGTTTAGTTGCCTTACATTCAAGCTCAGTACTGCTAAGATGACGCCTTGGAAGAGATTGCTGGAAAAACAGCTGTGTGGCAAGAAAAATCTGCTTCACCAGTGGGGCTGGTGTAGTGGACTGAGATCCCTTGGCCAGCCAAGTCTGTCCCAGCCCTGAACCGCTCTCATTGGTGCGCAGTGTGTCTGCAGTGGTTCTGTACTCTGGCAGGCATAGTTCTGCTGGCCTCCTTACTACCCTCAGCTCCCACCTCCTGCAGAATATCAGCTCCCTGAACATACCCTACACTTATCACTTTCCTTTTCTGCACTAGAGTTAAATAGTGCTTCTGCTTTTCTTTCAGCTATTTTCAGCTTTTTAATTGGGTCCTTCTGTTACCTTTTTTAATCTTCGTGAGTCTTAGGGAAGGTTTTATTTTTTTATTAGAACTTCTCACTAAATTTTGTCAAGGCTTCTTTTTAGTTAGGGACATAAATGTACAAATAATATTTGCGTGAAAACTTGTCTAACACTCTTCGACAATGGCAGTCTGATAGAGACAGGTAAAAAGTACATGCTTCGCAGTTAAAATCGTTCATTATGGACACTGGAATCCTGGATTTCTCTTGCACCACACTGAATGATATATGACTGCTTAAACCTCGCTGGTGATAATTTGACTTTGGATTTTATGACTTTCATCATATGTCATAAACTCAGGTATCATGAATGCAAATCGTAGTGCAAGAATCTGAGATGTCTGGTTTTCCAGTGTTGCAGTCTGGCCATGGGCACCATTTTCAAATGCCATTGCATATTTTATCATGGGAGTTAGTTCTCTTTAGTTGTGTTTATTTAGTTCTTACAGTAATATTTCACTAGGCTTAAATATTCTTTTAATTGTTTTCTAATGTTTCATCATCATCTCCTAGTGGGTTTCTACTCATTTCATGGCAACCAAGTCCCCACTGCCTCTGATCTTGTCCTCCGGGATACTCCGTGGCCTCAAAACTAGTCAGTATTTGAAGAAAGAAATAAGGGTAGCAGAAAGTGAAAATAACCACCTTTTCTAAAACAGTTCAGTATAGAATTGATTACAACTCTATGACTTCTATTCAGCTTTACCTTACAGTGAACTCAATTATGTGCATTCTTCTCCTGAACAGTTATATGAGCCAGTGATTATATTTTTTTTGTTTATTCAAAAAATTGCTAAAATTATTGTGCATTATAAAGTGAGAAATTGCTCTGATACAGTAGCATTTCAATTGTGCAGTGAAAACGGAGTGAAGAGAATTACCTTTCCTATCACACCCTTCGGAAAGCAGGGAGGCTGAAGAGAAATTATGTATACCATGCAAGATCTTGTTCGGCAGAGCAGCATTCTTCCTGCTTATTTTATTTGGCTTTTAGTATAATATTATTTTAATCCAAATGAGAGTAGCTCTTTTATACTCACCTTAAAGACATAAAGTAAGAAACATTAGAAGTGAAATTTAGGACAGATCACTTATGGGCTCCAATTTCATTATCTTTATGCTCAATACAGACATTATAAGAAGATCTCAGGAATGTCATCCTCACATTTACCTGTAACAATAAAACAAACATATGCTAGCACCCAACGTGAAAGTATAATCCTTTTTCCATTTACATCTTCAGATGAGCAAGGAAAGTACAAAAGGAACTAGATGGTCCCATAGACAAGGTCATTTATTAAATAGGTGTACTGGTATCTTTTCAGTACCTACTTTTGTAAGTTTCAGGGATGTCAACTCTCATTAAGATCTTGCCTCGTGAAAGCTGTCCATCCATCCATACAATAAGGTCTTGTAAACTGCTTCTACGTGTTTCTTCTGAACCTTGGCCATCCTTTTGCTGTGGGCCTACTTTGACTCTTCCCATCCCATCCATGCCATCACTCTCTGACATGGATTTCACAAATCTCAGGAAACAGTTGTTTGCAGTCTAAGGTGCTTACCTAGATTCTAGCAGGATTGGGATCTATTACAGCTTCTAAAGTCCTTTGCCTCGGGTATAAATATTTCAACTATTTTTTCAGTGAGGTGGTTCAAAATTTCACTTTAAGGCCATAGATAAGCCAAACTGCTGAACTGTCATGGTGCACAGTTGGCTTAGTAAATTTCCCTTGCTCAGGAAAGGCTTTATCTTTGCTACTGTCTTTGCTTTAAAGCAAACATTTAACTTATCACTTAAGCTGAAACCCTGATCTTACTCCTAATCATAACTTTTAGTTCTGCTAGAAGGAGCTTGTGTGATTTTGTTCCTGCCTGGAATTCCAGAGCTGAATTTCTAAAATAGGTAGAGGACCAATATTATTCTGATAGTTGTCCTAGGAGTGAGCTCACACCAGCTTCAAGACCAAACTTTCATCGTCCTGGATAGGAGCAAGACTTGCCTAGCAAGAGTGGCACTGAAACAGTCTACATGAATTTTCCACAGCAAACTAGCTGCCATTAAGATCTTCTCAACATTATCTTCCAGAGATACTTTCCAAGGAGATAAGATCTATGCCACTTCCTTACTGGAAATTTCTGTAACAGTCAGGAGCATTTAAACAATTTGTTATTTATCTTTGTATTAATAAAAGTTTAAAACAGCATTTTCATTTTCTCTTCCTTTAAGACTTCCATTTATTTATTTTTTTTTTTGTGGGAAGAAAACCTCAAAATCTTAACCTTTACTACATTTAAGGAGAATTTCCAGTACGGAGCCATAATTACTGGCATACGACTTGTTAGGTAAAAAAGTATGAACTCCTCCTCCTGCTAGACATGTTCTGTCACCTGTGGTGCGCTTCCTTAACTCAGCACAATGCAGGGACCACATGGATTGCAGGGCTGACACCTCCAATCACAATGACTCAAGTTTGTATCTCTAGCTGCAGAAATATGCATTGCAGTTATAGTGGTGAAATAGAGGACATTAATTATAACTGGTAGCTATTCACTCCAGCAAAACCGTGTTTGTACTTTGTTATGATTCTAGATATTCATGCATTGCAAAGAATTACTGTCGCAGACTTATCCTTGCATTCTTCTCTGATTTTTGCCTCACAGATATAGAAGGAAGGATGGGATGAGGAATAAAGCAAAAGCTATTCTCTGTGATTAATTAGGATATCCTTAACGCTCTTTTCACTCCTGCACAGTGGTGCCTTGCTGAAACTGAAATCAAACTGTACACTGCACTCAGATTTATTTTTTATAAAATAACTTTCAGAATACATTTAAACAAGAGGTCATTCTAACTAATCCTATTACCGCATGTTCAGGCAATTTGAAAGAAACATTGTGGATGATATTTGTGAAGTTAAATTCAGCAAAGTTGAGTTTTGTGCGAACACTGTGTAGCAAAGAACCCAAGAGGACCAGGAAATTTTAATGAGTTAAAAAATGCCCTTCAACCTGCATTTTTAAATTTAGCTACATATTTATATGGTGAAGTAGTACACTTGCTACAGGCTGTCATTTTTCCAAGGCCACCATTCAAATGCAAAATAGCAATTGCATTAACATTAATAAGAACGATTAATTTAGAAATACCTTAATACAGAATAAATTACCTCACTAAGATGCATTTACTGTTTGTCCTGGGTTTAGCAGTGACAGTTGTTTTTCTTGGTAGCTGGTGCAGTGCTGTGTTTTGACTTTCGGCCTGGGAACATAGCTGAAAAAAATGATGTTTTGGTTTGGCCAAGGACTTTGTGAGCCTCATGCTCTGCCAGGGAGGAGGGGAAGCTGGGAGGAAGCAGAGACAGGACACCTGACCCAAACTGACCAAAGAGGTATTCCATACCACAGCACGTCATGCACAGGAGGTAACTGGGAGAGTTCCCCGGAAGGGCTAGGTGGACTGCAGGGTTGGAGGAGGTATCGGTCGGTGCTTGGTCGGACTGGGGGAGCAGGTTACCAGTCGCCTGGTGATGAGGTGTTGTATTCTCTTCCCTTGTTATTTCCTTTATCATTACTATTATTGGTGGTAGCAGTAGTGATTTGTGTTATACCTTAGTTACTAAACTGTTCTTATCTCAACCCGTGGGATTTGCATTCCCTCTGATTCTCCTCTCCGTCCCTCCAGGAGTAGGGGGAGGGCAAGAAGTGTGTGGGGGGGGGAGTGGGTGAACAAGCTGTCTGGCTGTGGGTTAAACCACGACACTGTTGTAACAAAATGCAATATTTATTAGTTTTAGCAGCTGAAATAGTTATTATACAAGAAATTTAACTAAAGATGAGCACAACTTCCACTAGGGAAAGTTCCTCTAGCGCCTGTTCAATCTGGTCTTGAAAACTGCCAGGGATGGGGCAGCCACAGCTTCTCAGGGAAACATGTTCCAGTGTCTCACCACCTTCAAAGTAAAAGATTTCTTCCTAGTAGCTATTCTAAATCCCCTCAGTTTAACACCAGAACAAGCAAGAGATGGATAAAGCTGCTAAGATTGAAGTGGCTCAGATGTACTTATATTGGCAACTCAAGGGTGAATTATTTTTGGCCCTGTGGGCCAATGACACCTCATGCCATCAGTGCAGAGATGCAACATACATATGGGGTAGTAATTGAGGGCTGGACTTAACAAAAAAATATTGGCCAGGTTGTCCATGAGTGTGAAACATGTGCTGCAATTAAGACCTGAACATACCTTAGCAATAGAATTGCAAAAAACTCCTGTAACTAGATGTCAGATTAGATTCTGTTGAATATTTTTCTTAATTTCTAGCATGACCCTATTTTCCATCTCCTCCTAGAAAATGTGTATTCGCAAATGTTGCTTCCAAATTTTTGCTGAATACCTCTTATTTCTAAAAAATTCTTGAGAGAATTTACAGCCTTTATACGATATTTCTGAACAAAAGGACACCAATTGGCCATTTGTTTTTGAGAATGATCCATAGCACTTTAAAAACCTAGTTAGTTTATATGTATATTTACTGTCTAGTTCCTTGTAATTAGCTATCCTAATGGAATCACAGAATCACCATACAAACATCTAGAAAATACTTAGAAATTCTTCTGCATACAGTAGAGGTATATATTAGGCATTATCCGGTCTTTTTCCGTGTTTTATTTACTAAGAACATCAGCTTTCTGTGACTTGTTCCCTGTCCATCAAGTGAAAATCATTCTAACAGCATCTCGCTGATGCTGCAAACAGTGAACGAAGCAATATATAAAACAAAGAATCCCAACAGAAGTAGATAATCCCTAAAGTCATAGAGATTTTTTTTTCAGGGTAATATTTTTTGCCATATCGAATCAAACAGATTTCTCCTATTGATGGTAGAATTAAGATCAAAGAACAAATAATGTTCTATGTCAAATATTTAGTTTTCTGGAGCTGCCAGGTCTCGAGATAAGGTAAGTAAACCTCATAAATCAGTGCCTTTCAGCTTCTGTAAGGTTAGGTCATTAATGATTTCTGTTTAGTACATTGTATTTGATCATTTTACTTTCTTCCTTATATACATGAGCATGTATGTACATATATATGCTTATATACACATACACACTCGTATATGGAGCGATGAAATATACAGCTCTATATAATCAGCTCTCCCTCAGAAAAAATAGCATAGTCATTTTTTTACTTCAATTAGAAATTTTATGTTGGAAATTAGTAATTATTACAGAGCCACTATTTGCCATGTGGCAGCAATGGCAAGAAAACTCTTTCTTTTGCATCCTCATTCTGAAATTGCTGATGCATTTTCAAATATCCACATGCGCACATTAAGGAGTCGACAAGAGAAATTCTTCCTGCTCAGGTAACAGTGAAAATTTCAAAGGGCATTTTAAGCCTGTGGGTGGCCTAACTCAAAATTACAATATGCATAAAAAACCAGATTCAACATGTTGACATTTTGAATTTCCAGGCCTGAAATATGACCTACTTATTCTTTATCTATGACTTCTTTTCTGTCCCCCACAATACTCTTCCTTTCAAACAAAACTTCCTTTCATACTCTTTATTCCCACAGTACCGTGTTGAACTGTACTCTTCGTTCTTGCCATGACTGAGATTTTTCCCTAGATATCAAATGACAGCTTTCTGTGTGTTTTTTCATTTATCCCCAACCAAAGGAAATTTAAAGCATTGAGCAATCAGAATAGTGGTATTTTATACTATGTTTGCAAGTAACTAGAAATGGGTAGAAAAGACTCATGGCAGTATGTATTCAGATGTTCGTAAGAAAAAAATATTGCAGGACTAGGTCCATAGTATCCTTTTCTCTGTTGTTACTGGAGCCAACATGAATTGAAAATCCTGCTTCTTTTGGGGGATAAATAGAAAAGTCAATTTATTAACACATACTGTTTAAGAGATTAAATTATGACACACTGTCCCATTTTCTGACGCGTAAAACTTATGAACTTGTTCAGCTAGAGGATGCATTTGGGATGACATTGCTTGGAGATGTTTCTTTAAATGTATTTTGCTGTTTGACCATTGGAGGTGTGACAGCTGCAAAATACATGACTCCAAATTGTGGGAAACTGTAAATAGGCATCTACACAGAGAATGACATTCAGTTACTTCAGCCTCATATTCTAAACTTCGCATACCTAAGCTATTTGTTTAGACTCTCTCTGTAGTCTTCAGGCAGAAACAGTTGCTTCCAGGTGCACCATATAATTTCACTACATTTTCTCATGTTGGAAAAACCATGTGTTGGTGTAGCTATTGTCTCTCTATGGGTTTTGTTCCAACTTTGGACAACTGAATAGATGAAAATACCTCCATGTGAACAGTCTCCACAGGTACCTTATACTCACTGCTTTTACTGACTGCATTCCTCAGCTGTGAAGTACAGATCACACAGAAATGTAGAAGAACATGGACCCACTAATTACCCGGGTAATTTTTATATGGCAGATTATCTGGTATGCCATGAAATGTAGCAGAATTGTCAGAAATAATTTATTCTCACAACTTAGATAAACCCAGAGATGTGGGAGCAGTGGAATGGCAGTACATTATTATACTAAATACAGTATAATTGAAGTTTCATGAACCTAGGGAACAAGGAACACTATCAAACAATCAGTGATTCCCACAATGACTTTTTTTTTTTTTAAAAATACATCAGAAATAGGAAATTGTTCACATTCACTTGGACATCATTGTCCATGCAACAAAATTAATTATCTCTGAGGACATCTGGCATCACACAGAGGTCCAGTGAGCACTGGAAATAATTTGTCCGGTTATACTCATTTTGCAACTTGATTAAAAAAAAACCCTGTTTTTATCTGGAAGCACTATGCTATGAAGGCATATTAAAAAGTAACTGGAACAAATTCTACATTACTTATTAGTTTTGGAGAGATCCACTTCATGCAGAGCTATTTTGCAAGTTCTGATTGGATCTTCTGCTAAGTTACACCTAAATCCCTTTGCAGATGGCAGGACAGGGAATTCTGTTTTGAGACCTCATATGACCATGAGTTAGCACAGACTTCTACAAAATAAATTCACTTGATCTATTATTGATTATGGCATGCCTAGAGACTCTCCCCAGAAAGGAAATCCATTAAAGTGCACTAGAATGCACCAGCATCAAGTATAAACACTAGTAACTCAAAAGGCATCCTGAGCAGAAAATGTATTTTCTGAAGCAAAAAACTCAGGGGAAAATAAAAGAATGATTAAGCACTATGGAATATAGTAAGGCTTAGCACTGGATTGCAGGAAGGCTGGTCTAAATAAATATTTCCCTGTTCCTTATCAATGTTGCAAAATTATGTACCCTAACTGCTAACTATATAAACATTAAACAAGCTTGGTGTTTCTCCTCCCTGCTGCAAGACTGATCAGCTGTGGGGGTTGAAATGTATCAAAACTGTCAGAGACCATGAGAAGGAGGAACTACAGCAGGCAATTAATAGGAACCCGTCCATGACTGGTATTTGGAAGATGTTGGAACTGGCAAAGAACAAGGACGTTGGAACTTGAAAGAGGATTTGTAGACCTTTCACCTGATGTAACCTCAAGGCAAACACAGACGTAGGGAACAGTTTTCTTCTTGCTAGTCTTGTAGTTAAATTATACCGCAGAATAGAATAGGTAACCAAAGCACGTGCTTTAAAATCAGGGACCTTTTTCCCTGAAGAAGACGAATGTCTGACATTTTTCAAGTAGTTTCTAAAAGACTTGAGGTTGCAAGCAGGTGAAACTGTGCCAAGGGTGAAAAGTGGAAGGAAGACCTCTTCCTTCATGCAGAAGTTCCACCATATGGCAGTGCGCAGGCATAGAAGGGAGGGGAATGGTATTAATGAGTTATTGGAAGTAATTGTAATAATCTCCTCCTATGCTTATGAAAGCTGACAAATATGTATGTGTGGAATAAACACCTAGATTGTTGAGCTCTGTGTGTGCAAGTTAGGTGGAGTGATCCCCCTAGCACGCTGCACCACAATAAACATACCTGCGTTATAACTCTTTGAGGGTTATGAAGTTTTGTTTCGTAAATTAAATATCCTGGGCCTTGAGAAACGATTTTGTGGTGACATGGCACCCCAGAGAGAAGTCAGACAATGGAACTCATTTCCAGAACAGACTTACAGACACCTGGGATAAAGTGCATGGCATTGAGGGGTTATATCACATCTCCTAACATGCACCAACCTCTGGGAAAACCAAAAAGTAATAGGTTGTGAAAAACTACACTGAGAGCAATGGGTGGTGGGACTTTCAAACATTGGGATACATGTTTACCAAAAGCCACCTAGTTGGTCAAAACCAGATGATCTGCCAACTTGGTCAGCCTAGCCCAGTCGCAAGTTTCACACACTGTAGAGTGGTGTAAGGTTCCTTTGCTGCACATAAAGAATTTGCTGGCTTATTCCTGCTTCAGGTAAAGGCAAATACACTGATGGGATTGCTTTTCTTAGGGACCTGGATATGCTTAGTGGGTAACGTGGAAAGATGGGTGAGTCTGATGTGTACCTGAATGGGATTTGATTTTAGAGGAGAACAGCCAGTTAACTCAATTGTATGCTGTTGCCTGCTGTGTAGCACTTTTATAGCCCACAAACTAGATGTCTTCAGGTCACCAGAAACTGGCCCTGACTTTCCTGCAACCATCATCCCAAAAAAGAATGAACTGTGACAAAACCAGCCAAGCACAGCAGTGACCACACGAGTCCCTGTCATCAGCAGACAACAATCCAACACTGCACAATCTCTCTTTCTCTGAAAGAGTGTTACAAGAAATGGAGCCCGACATCATGGACCGGATGAACTCGGCAGCTTTATAGGGATTTATCCATGCACTAAGGAATGATAACTTTCTCTGTGTGGATGTATAAATATATATACGAGACAAGAGTGAAGGTGTACTGAAAAATCTGTGTTGTGAGCATGATGTGGAAGGTATGGAATAGGGGTGGATACTGTGCTGGGTTCAGCAGTAGTAGCCATTTTTATCCTTCTTAGTAGTTGGTGCGGTTTTTGACTTTCAGGCTGGGAACAATGCTGATAACACCGATGTTTTAAGTTGTTGCTAAGTCATTTTTACTCTGACCAAGGACTTTGTGAGTCTCGTGCTTTGCCAGGGAGGAGGGGAAGCCAGGAGGAAGCACAGACAGGACACCTGACCCAAACTAACCAAAGAGGTATCCCATACCACAGCACGTCATGCCCACTATATAAACTGGGGCATTTTCCTGGAAGGGCTAGATCAGGGTTGGGCGGGACTGGGTATGGGTCAGCAGGTGGTGAGCAGTTGTTGTCTCTGCCCTTGTTAGTTCCCTTATCATTATTATTGGTGGAAGCACTAGTGGTTTGTGTTATACTTCAGTTACTATACTGTTCTTATCTCAGCCGGTGGGAGTTAGATTTTTCCAGTTTTCCTCCCCATCCCTCTGATACTGGTGGGAGGAACAGGTAGGGCAGTGAGTGAGTGGCTGATGGCTCTTGTTTGCTGGTTGGGCTTAAACCACAACAGTTAAGCAGCTCAGCATTCATCCATAGTCTTCTATGACATCTGTGTAGCACCATGGCGATGCATATATAGCTATTAGTCATGGCATAAGTTATTCTGTTTGCATTGTAAATACCTGCAAAAGCCTTGCTTGAAAAATTATGCTCGCATATGACGAGGCAAACATCAGTCCACTCTTGCGTTTGGCAATATCTCTCAGAAGTCCTTTTACAGCACTTTTACAGTAACTTCACAGACCATACAACACAATTACATGGAAATGTCATATAGTGAAGTCTCAGCTTCAGTTACAGAAATGTTCTGGTATCATCATTGCCTCTAAGCTTCTAGATTCTAGCACAGTGTTTAAGAGACTGCTTGGCCAAGTTTTTTTATGACATTAAGAATGCAGTCTGCCAGCATTTTAAAAAATATTCCTGTGGAGTACCTAATTTTTAGCACTTCAAACCGAGAAGTCTCATTACTATATAGTTTTAGTGGTATGATGCCACATATTTTTCCTCAGCTGTCAATGCTGTCATAAAGAAATATAACCTGTTTGATGATCTGAAAGTGAGATTTCTAAAAGCAAGACAGCACCATCCTTGGAGCCCAATGGTCATTTAAAAAACTTGATTCAGGGCCTAATATAGTGGTTTAGTAAAATTAGGTTACCTGTGGTAAAAAGCATGATTAGTGAATCAGAGAACTTTTGCCATACAATTTTTCATTAGGCCTGCTTAAGGAATGGTCTTGAGAAATGCTCCCATAATGCCCTCTCAGGAAGGATTATCTCAGAAACTTCACCCTCAGAATTTTTAGGATAATTGTTTGTAAAACCAAGCACTTATTTCATTTAAATCAATCTCTTTTTCTTCCCTTTCTCCTGAAGGTTGGATGTTGTGAATTAAGTTTAGTTAGCTGACTCCTACAAATGAAAACTTTTGACTGTGTGATCTTACCATAAGTAGCTGCTTAGCGTGGGTACCTGAAGTTTCTGGGGCCCTAGGCCACACCAACCTGTGCTTAGGTGTAAATGAAAACCTGGAGGCCAATGCAAACTGGAAGGTAAAGGAGATGCATCCTTATCAAGGTGCTATAAGTGGAGAGATGAGAAGGAATATATAGCCTGCCTGGAAAGAATTCAACGATATACCAGGAGACACCAGAGCAAAATTCACCATTGGACCAAAATATATGCAGGGTGCATGAACAGCATGTGATCATCAGGTGTGTAGAATGGAAGGGTATAAAACCCCAGGAATTTCTTTGCTGTACCACTCCATTATTCCTGTACCACTCCATTATTAAATTATTTTTCTAAGAATCTGGTATTTAATTCTCTGCTGTGGGAAACCTATCAAAGAATTTTCTTAAACAAAAATGGCTCTCTGTATTTCTTTTCCTTTTAGATCCTAATGAGAAAGGTCGATAAGGAGAGTTCACAAACTAATGAGCAAATTACTCTCGAAACTCAGCTAGGGCAAGAGTTTTAAGGATGATTCTGGGTTATGCTGGCAGAGTTTTGGAAGCCAAGCTGGAGCTCTGAATATTTGATTGTTCCTGTTTTCAAACAGACAGGACTGTGTGCACTCTTGTAAAGAAAGATACTGCAAAATTTTTGTCTGTTAGGCACAACCTGCAAGAGTATGGGTTTTGCATACTTGTTCCATCCAGAAGAAAGATACCCAAGGACTATGCTCTTTCTCGGCAGCCATTGGGTGGCAAATATCAATCAAATCACCAATCAATCTTGTTACAAGGAGATTAACAGATGAGTCTACATTCCTATCAAAAAATTAGGAAAGAAGCCATGCTTTTTGGCCAAAAAGTTCACATACAAAGAAGTTCTTCTTAAAATTGGGGTTTTTGGGGGAAAACTATGGCAGTGAGATTGACATTGCTACTGGAAGTACGCAGCAATGAGATTTGACAGAGAACATTCAGATTTACAGAAACCACACAGGCAGCTCCTGCCTGAAACTTTCCGATTCTCACAAAATTGCATTATAGGTTTCGTGATGGCAAGTACATCTGCAAATCAGCTTTTTTTTTTATTAACAACATGTATTACATTCTGTATTTGTACAATTCTCCCCACTGTTTTTGTTTTTTGTTTTGTTTAATTAAGGAAGCTTACATACAGCATACAAAACAAGTTATCATATTGCACTATACAAAACATTCCAGAGTCACAATTGCTTGGCACACACCCAAGGTGAGTCTTCAGTGAATGGTGGGTTGAATGTTTGACCACTGTTGCCTCTTAATCTAATACATAAGACCCAAAGAAAAAGGGAATCGCTTGTTCATAGTATGCCAGTGATCTGGCTATCAGACGATGTTTTTGACAGAAACGTTGATTCTTCTTTCCAAAAGAAAGAAATACCATGTACAGGCACTGAATTAATGACTCTTTAGCAGCTGTTCAATACAGCTACATGTGTAGTCCCATACAGTAGTAGACACTAGTTTCCAGTATGTTACCCCACAGTGGCAAACAGAAAAAACTGCCATATCATTAAGGGCGATGGTATATCACAGGGTTTGACAGTACATAAGTTCACACTCTATCACAGAGTAACTTGTAATGTTGAAAGCAAGTTTGGATGTGGGAACAGTAAAGGCTGGACTTGACAATCTTAAAAGCTCTTTCCCAACCAAATTTGTTCTCTGATTCTATGAGTTCACATTTTATGTTAACTGGAGTTAACTTTTCATTTTTCTCCTCTTAGTATGAGCCAAAAATATTTCTGGAGTCAAGAGAGATCTTGATTTCTGATAAAGTGTTCAGCATGCATCTAACTACATTCAGCTTTACTATCAGCTCACAAAAGAACACTGTACTTTGATTTAGCAGAATTTTAACCAGAATTTAAGTATTGCAGAATGGCTCCAGGAGCAAGGCCATGGATCCTTGGAGGCCTTGTGCGAGCAAAGCAAAGTGTAGGCCTCACAGGTGCATGACTTAAGCTGAAGGGCACACTGTCCTTGAGGTCTGGGGAAAGTCCCTAGGGGCTGAGCTGTGGTTGAAGACCCTTGTAAACAGGGACCGTATATGGGAGGGGAATGTAAATGAAACCGTTCAGAACTAGCCAATGCTGTTATGACTAGTGGGCATGGTTAACACTCTGAGGATATAAGAAATGTGAAACACAAATAAAGCAGAGCTTGTTTATCACTCATATTGGGTTCTCATGTCTTGCGTCTCCTCGCCGTCGGCATTTAAGTTTTGTAAAATATCATTAGTTATCCTCAGAAGGGCTGTTTCTGTGCTATTCCAAGGTCTGGATATTCAGATGAGTTAGAAGGAGACCTCAAATTACTAAAAGACTATGCAGCTGGAGAGAGAGACCTGCTCATCTTTGCCAAAAGACAGATTAGAGCGTGGCCCTTTATATAATATGAGATTTTAATGATAGCCAGAGTTTGATGATAAAGTTTTCTAAAATGGATGCTATCAGCTCAGCTTGTGACTAAGAGCAACTGATGTGAACTTCCAGATACTCTCTCAGCTGTCTTTACTCTGTTGTCATTAGACTTACAGACCCTAAGCATTTTGATTGGAAGCGATGATGTGCGCATGACTGACTCACAATATACTGTGTATCTTAAAGTTTGCATTATGGGTTCTGTCTTTGGAATCCGGGGAGGCTTTCACCTTGCTTAGGAGACAATTGGAATTTTCCAGCACTTTCTCGGCACTAGATGTGTATCGCTGAGGAGATGAGTCAGCCAGTTTTCACTACTCCTAAGTATTCCTGCAAGAGTAAGATCCCAAAGCAGACTGTAACATCAGATGCAGATGATTAGGCTTTCCAGAAGCTTGTGCACTTTTTTCAGTGATACTAAAGGACAGGATTGCCTCTGTCAGTAGGGTCAGGAGACTGACAGTCAGTATAGAATATCCAGTACTTGCTGTAGAATCACAGAATACAACTTGCTATAGATACTCACATTGAAAAACTATAGATGCTATAGTAGGTAGCTGAAACGTTATGGGCAGATGCATTATGTCCTGTTTCAGAAGTTTTTTTCTTCCACGGAAATAGCAATCCTGATTGTGTGCCTAGAACAGTACTGACAGAGAGATCATGTCAGAACATCACCCAGGTCAATATCTGTACTGCAGTCATCAGTCTCTCAGAGATAATAAGCAAATTGCCAACCCTAGAATCATGCAACATTCAGCCAACTTACGTGAAAAGTCAAGGTCTCAGATGTCTGAAATCACAGGCTGGGCTTCATTTATCTGCCAAAGCACACTTCACCATTCGGTACCTGCAAGATCAGTATGTGTCACTTATTTGTAACAGGGTAACTCAGCTGCAATATGCTCAAAGGAAAATCATAATGAAGAAAATTTGTTTGAGCACACATCTGTGGTGGTTGAATGTTAGTCCAAATGCTACACTTCAACTAGTATTTACTGTATTTACTGTTTGTGGTTTAAGATCTACATGTCCTTACCTAAGGACATGAGAAGAGTCTTCATGTCTGAACTCTATTCCTGACACATGGACTATGGGATCCTGAGAAGCTTTTTCAAAGGCAAAGCAGACTCCGTAAAGCCTGGCTTTGCAGATCAGGCAGTGTCATGCTTTTTCTACCTTTCTGGGTTTACAGAAAAATATCACGTATCATTCCTTGGCAGTTGAAAGATGTTTCTATTTACAACATATGCAGATGTGTATTCTCTGGTTAGTCTAACACTCACTGGTTTGTATCTTCTGATATTATTTCAAGCATGAACTTTGATTATAGTACAGTTCCTTAAAATAAACTCATTAAAATAAATGTTATTCACAGCTGCATTTAATTCTGTAGTTTTCTGTCATAAATTTCTTAAACTGTGTCTGGAAATGTCACCATTAATAAGTTCACATTTTAAAAGTAATCTGCTTTGTCCTTTTTGAACTCAAGACAAATTAAACAGAAAAGAAACCCAAACTTAATAGCAACCATCATCCTGAAGTAACTGCTGTTCTTTTCACATCCTTAAAGATTCTTCTCTCCCCTCCGCTCATACACTCTTCACTTCTTCTTCACCTCTTGCCTCCTTCACTGCTTTTATTACACAGCAAGTGAGCTCTCAAAACACAGAAAGATAAAATAGGCATGATTATAATAGAAGCCATTTAATAAATACCACACCTTCTGTCATATTTCAAAGTATTGCAAATGACGAAGTGACATGCAGACTGTAAACTCCCCATATGCCACTACTTGCTGATTGTAGTGGGTCTAAATTACCCCTCCTAGTTTGATTTTCTTTAGAGAGGGAGACAAAAAGAAACATCCCTCTTGCCTGTACTGTGCAGAGAGCTGGCATCAGGAAGGAAACTAATTCAGCTTGTAGAATACTTTTGCCTTTGTGAATTTTTAGTTATCTCCAACTTTAAAAGCATGTATTGAGTCATTTTCCTACATTGCATATCTGACCTTTCGAAGCAGTTCCCTTGTCGTGCTTATATTATCTTGCACTTTTTGCCTAGTGGGCTTCCCCACAGACATTAACCTAACAATATTGGCCCTGATTTCACAAAGTTGTGTGATATGAAGGTTGCTTAAGCTAATCTTTGAATATCTGGTCAAAGGAAAGCTGTGGGGTTTGGGGGGAGGGGTTGGTTTTTTTTTTAATACCATATTTTTAAAACTTACCTAATAAGAGTTGTTGATGCTCAATTCATTATCCATTTTACTGGATCACAAAAGTGCATACAAAATGCAACAGGTAGACTGGCTCTGCTAAACCTCCAAGAAAAGCTAAAATGTATCAGAAATGGTATTTGTTAAGGCCTTATTCTGAATATTTGAATGCATGCATGAACCTGGATCCAAATTGCTTCTTTTCTTTTTTTTTAATTCTTTCTTTTTGTTCTTTCATTTTTCATTTCTGCATCACCTTACATTCACTGCAATGGACACACCTGCTTATTATTCACCACAGCAAAAAAATACGGTGCATAATCAGAAATACATCTCTGCATTAAAAGGAAGTTCCTTGTATTTAAATCCACTTGAGCAGGAATTAAAACAGATGCAGTTATTCAGCTACAAATCATTAAAGAGCATTCCCAGTACTCCCCACTGCATCCCTGTATTCTTCCCAGGCCACCTGTCCTTGCTTCCACATTTTGTAAGCCTCTTTTTTCCTTCAAAGTTTCCTCAGCAGCTCCTTATCCATCCAAGGAGGTCTCCTGGCCCTCCTGCTGCACTTCCTTCTAGTTGGGATGCAACACTCCTGAGCTTGTAGTAGGTGATCCTTGAATATTAGCTAGAAGTCTTGGGCCACTTTGCCCATGGAACCTTACTAAGCAGGTTCCTAAAGAGGCCAAAATCTGCTCTCTTGAAGTCCAGGGCAGTGAGCTTGCTGGCACAATCCAAAGCTGTTTGTTCTTTCACCCCTCCCCATACATCTCCCTTGTGATTGAAGTAGTCCTAAATTTGTGACTTTTTCTATGTTCATTTTCCTTTCTGGACCCTGGGTTTTGACTTCTTGTCAATCCAAACACCATCCAATGCTTTCAAAAGATCTCTCTTCTTTATGAGTAACTCAACAACCACATCTATCAAAACCCTTGCTTCTTCAGCATTGATGGTGATGATGATATTATTATAAACCTGGTGTATCTAAAAAGAAGATTGGGGAGGGAGGGATAAAGTGGGATAGTAATCAGTCTTTATATAATCTTAGTATTTATAGCAAAACGCATGTCGGACTGGTGAAAGGCTCAAAAATCCCAATAATAAAATTAATATTACTGAAAATAAGAGACATAGCTATCCTGAGATAAGTACAACTGCTATGTTTCCTTAGGCAGTGACTCCCAATGTAACAGTCTTACTTGCAACTTTCAGGACAACACAGCAATGGAGAAAGTTCCTGACATCTTCAGAGGGAGTTTTCACAAGCCAGATATACTCTGTTTTGTAACATGGAAGCAGAAATGCACTAAGTCATTTAGCGTTTACTGTGAAGACATGCTTAGAAATAAATGAATCCCAGCAGGAAGATCACAATGCCCTGGCGTGATATCGCCCATTGCACCTCTTAAAGCCAGAAGGAGAACAGTGGTGACATCTCAGATATTTTGAAGTTGGAGACACAGTCCAGACAGTATTTATTTTCACAGTATCTGGTAACTGCAAATAAAATTTATTTTTCACGATAAATCATTGCTGCCTGGTTAGCACTCTCCTACATGCTCCACCATCATATTCAATGGTATCCATTGACGAAGGCAGCTGATTCAATGGGTTTATTATTATTTAGTTATCAATCTCTATCTAAAGACATGAGCAGTATTGACTGTTCTGCCTTAAACATCTTTTAAAATATTATACTATTAAATACTATATAAATATGTTTTTAAACATTATGAATCTTTTTGACTAGGAAGGATCTCTTCTGAAGTGAACACTAATGTGGTTTTTAACGTCTTTGTATTTATCTACTAGGCTACATGTCCTTTATCGAGTTTGAAGCAAAAGCAGTGGAAGACAGTGGGCAGTTGTGCAGCAGGGCTGTGTACTGGAAAGGAACAGATTTTTTTTTCTGGCTTGAAAAAGATCTCTTTTCATCTTTTAGACACCTGTTAGAGTAATCCTAACAATAAAGGGAAAGATGAAAGGTAAGATAGTAGTGACTGGGTCTGTATGCTTTTATGATGGCTGTGATCCTGCCTGTGCGAGGCCTTCTCCTTCTGGTATTAATATTCATTCCTGTGTTTTCAATCATCAAGGAAGTATATGGACTGCCGGGAGAATGAATTTCCCATATCCACGCTGTGTCAGGAAGCAAGCTAAGGGGCAAAACGAAGTTGTCATAATGCATTTTCAGACACACATCCTTTTCTTGGTCAGCTGAATTACTGAAATATTTTTTGAGGAAAATGAAATTTTCTGATAATGGATTGCCATAGTCCCTGAATTAGGAAACAGGAGATATTAGCACAAAATTCCACTTTAAGCAGGACTGGGAGCAAGAACAAAACTTATTTTTTTTCTGTACTTGAAAAGGAGCTCCATAATACTGCCAAATCAAAAGAAAATTCAGCATCTGAAGAATATGCCATGGACAACCACACATTAAAAAAATACTGCCAAATTCACTGTTGATCAAAGTGGATGCAGCTATTTCTGTGTTAGCTGATTACTTCTCATTTAATCAATAAAGTGTTCTTAGTGTCATGGAGAAATACTCAGCTCACAACCAACCATCTTCTCCAGCATCCCTTGCATGTTTGTCAATTTAATCCTGCATTTAAAATTAAGTAATCAAAATTAATAAAGCAAGTATCTTTCCTCAAATGGAAAAGCTGTCACAGATCAGCACATTGAAGAGCTCTGCCTCCTCTCATTGGAGTGTTGGTCCAAACCCTTTGATCTCACCCCTTGGCTCACTTCCTCTGGCTGGCAAGCCTAGCACTGGGGCAGGTAAGCCCTGAGCTCACTGGGAATCATGGACTAGGTAAAAAGGAACTGATTGCACTCCCCACCCTCACCACAATATTCTATGAGAGGATGTCCCCCCCAAAGTGGCAGTTAAAAAAAACGTGGTGAGTTGGCAACTTCATCACTAGCTGAATTTGTGTTGGATCTTATGACTGCAGGTACTGAGTTTTAGGCATATTCTGAACTTTATAGAAAGTTTTGTGGATCAGTCTTAAGCCTGAGGGAATACTGAGTGTAGCTGCATAATGACCCATGTACACAGTGCATTGTAGCAGGATAGATACTACTAGGGAGAGTTTACACCACCTTCACTGTCAGGAGAAACTTCATGTGGAATGGTACCACAGGACCGCCAAGGAGGGAAAACTAAGGTACAAGCATGAGCATGGAAGTACGGGAAAATTTTCTGCTATTCTTCATGGATGTTGTCCGGGAAGCTAGGAACCAGGTTAGGAAACCTAAGGCCCAGTTGGAATTAAACTTGGCTAGGGATATTAGAATTAAACTTGGCTAGGGATATTAGGGATAACAGGAAGGGATTCTACAGGTACCTAGCAAATAAAAAACAGATTAGGGAGAATGTAGGCCCCCTCAGGAAGCTCTCGGGTGAACTAGCTACACAGGATTTGGAGAAGGCTGAGGTTCTGAATGACTTCTTTGCCTCGGTCTTCTCTAGCAAAGGCTCTGACCGCACCACCCAAGTCTTGGAAGGCAGATGCAGGGACTGTGAGAATGAAGACCTTGGGCCCACTGTAGGAGAGGAACTGGTTCGAGACCATCTTAAAAATCTGAACGTTCACAAGTCCATGGGTCCTGATGAAATCCATCCGTGGATCCTGAAGGAGCTGGTGAATGAAGTTGCTAAGCCGCTGGCCATCATATTTGAAAAATCATGGCAGTAAGGTGAAGTTCCCGATGACTGGAAAAAGGGGAATATAACCCCCATTTTCAAGAAGGGGAAAATGGATGACCCGGGGAATTACAGACCAGTCAGTCTCACCTCTGTGCCTGGCAAAATCTTGGAGCAGATTCTCGTGGAAGGCATGCTAAGGCACATGAAAAACAACAAGGTAGTTGGTGACAGCCAGCATGGCTTCACTAAGGGGAAATCCTGCCTCACCAATTTGGTGGCCTTCTATGATGGGGCTATAGAACTGATGGACAGCGGTAGAGCAGTTGATGTCACCTATCTGGATTTGTGTAAAGCATTTGACACTGTCCCACATGACATTCTTGTCTCTAAATTGGAGAGACATCAATTTGATGAATGGACCACTTGGTGGATAAAGAACTGGCTGGATGGCCGCACACAAAGAGTTGTGGTCAATGGCTCAGTGTCCAGCTGGAGACGAGTAACGAGTGGTGTCCCCCAGGGAGCGGTGTTGGGAACCGTCTTGTTCAACATCTTCATCGCTGACATGGACAGTGGGATTGAGTGCGCCCTCAGCAAGTTTGCCGATGACACCAAGCTGTGTGATTTGGTTGATATGCTGGAGGGAAGGAATGCCATCCAGAGGGACCTTGACACGCTTCTGAGGTGGGCTGATGCCAACCTCATGCAGTTTAACCATGCCAAGTGCAAGGTCCTACACCTGGGTCAAGGCAATCCCAGGCACAGCTACAGGCTGGGCAGAGAAGAGAATCAGAGCAGCCCTGCAGAGAAGGACTTGGGGGTGCTGGTCGATGAGAAAATGAACATGAGCCGGCTTCAGTGTGCGCTTGCAGCCCAGAAAGCCAACCGTATCCTGGGCTGCATCAAAAGGGGCGTGACCAGCAGGTCAAAGGAGGTGATCCTGCCCCTTTACTCTGCTCTTGTGAGACCTCACTTGGAGTACTGTGTGCAGTTCTGGTGTCCTCAACATAAAAAGGACATGGATCTGTTGGAACAAGTCCAGTGGAGGGCCACGAGGATGATTAGGGGACTGGAGCACCTCCCATATGAAGATCAGCTGAGAAAGTTGGGGCTGTTCAGCCTGGAGAAGAGAAGGGTGCATGGAGACCTCATAGCAGCCTTCCAGTATCTGAAGGGGGCCTATAGGGATGCTGGGGATAGGCTCTTCATTAGGGACTGTAGTGACAGGAGAAGGAGTAATGGGTTCAAACTGAAACAGGGGAAGTTTAGATTGGCCATAAGGAGGAAATTCTTTCCTGTTAGGGTGGTGAGGCACTGCAATGGGTTGCCCAAGGAGGTTGTGAATGCTCCATCCCTGGCGGTGTTCAAGTCCAGGTTGGACGAGGCCTTGGGTGATATCGTTTAGAGCGAGTTGTCCCTGCCTATGGCAGGGGGGTTGGGACTTGATGATATTAAGGTCCTTTCCAATCCTAACCATTCTATGATTCTATGATTCTAAGTCATTAGTCAGGGGCAGGAAGAGGGTGAAGCTTATGTACTCGTTATGCAAGTCGAATGAAATGCACAATGAGGAAGTACTTCATGATCCAGAGTGTTTTTACAAGAATGAAAAATCCTTGTATGACACTGAACACTTAAAAGGCATCTCAGCAAAGCAGGAGTCACACTCTTTGAAAATTCACCTTTCTATAAAGTCTCTATCAAACACTTCAGTGAGAAAAGTGTCTTTTATCAGCAAAGTGGCTGAGAAACAGTAACTGAGAAGCGCTGCAGCAACCCATTTCTGAGCATGGGTATACAGGTGCTTGGTACACACAGATGCCAAAGGAAGTACAGTCAAGTACATGGGACTACAGCTATATAGTTGTGTAGTCTGAAATAGTCTTTTGTATTTGAGCTGTGAATATACTCATTAAGAAACTGATTGGATACAGTTGTGTATTTGTCCTTCAAAAAAACAAATTCTTTGTGAAATCCTCCTTTGTGGAAGCAGTACAATGCTGATGGAGGCTGGGACAGTTCACTGCAATTCAAAACAAAGAGCAGCACATCATGACACAAGAATTTTATTAAAATATCTAGTCGTATTCCTCTTAACAGTCACCTTAATAGAGCAATAACTGTGATAACAACAAGTCCTGAAGCAGAGAAATATGTAATGTTTATCAAGTCTCCTTTGCCTGTCATTCTGGAACTAGAGAGAGTTTTCCAGAGTTAACTGAATGACAGCAAATAACCCCAACTGTTAAAGCAAACAATTTATAAACTAATGATCATTATGGTGGTATCTTTATAAACGTCCATGAAGAAACAGAACTTGCAGAATTCTTTTCTTAAGTGATACACACTTGTTATCACACAAAAGCATATACCTCATTAAACATCTGCATTTATGTACAATCTTTGCAAATATGTGAGCGAAGTTGAAACCTGACAAATATTTAGTTGTTTTCTGCTGTTATTGGCTCTAAGGCTCCCGTCATGATTCATGCATGTGGGAGCTTGCCTGTCAGAACTCTCCTGAAAACAAACTCCACATTTCTGTGCGAAGTCCCAGAATGAGATGTGACCGGTCAAATTTATTTATAAGTTTTCTGTTTAAACTCATATATATACACTAGATGAACCTCTCCCTGCTATGGAGGATAAAATATCTCTGCAGCCACCCTTGGCCAGCCACCACTCACACAGCCACCCTGCGACAGCTGCTGCCAGGAGTCAGCTACCTCAGTTTACACTGACACACATGGGCAGACAAGGGTCCTTGGGATGGGGACTGTAGGAGACTGTGTGCTCTCTTCCCACTTCATTAGGATTATTTTAGTTATACTTCCATGGTGGGTTGACCCTAGCTGCATACCAGGTGCCCACAAAATATGCTCTATCACGCCACTCTTCAGCTGGACGGAGAAGAGCAAATATCACAAAAGGCTCATGGGTCAAGATAAGGACAGGGAGAGATCATTCACCAGTTGCCATCATGGGCAAAACAGATTTATCTTGGTTTAATTTATTATGAACCAAAATCAAAGTAGGATAATGAGAAATCAAACCAAACCTTAAAAAACCTTCCACCTGTCTCTTCGTTCTTTCTTGGCTTAACTTCACTCCCAGTTTCTCTACCTCCTCGCACCAAGTAGTGCATGAAGGCAGGAAATGCGGGTTGTTGTCTGTTCATCATCGTCTCTGCTGTTTCTTCCTCCTCACACTCTTCCCTTGATCCAGCCTGGGGACAGTCCTTCACAACCTTCTCCTATATGAATCTTTCCCAGGGGCTGCAGTTCTTCATGAGCTGCTCCAGTGTGGGTTCCTTACATGGGGTGTAGCCCTTCAGGAACAGGCTGCTCCAGCACAGGCTTCTCTCTCCGTGGGGCCACAGTTTCTGCCAGGACCCTGCTTCAGCGTGGGCTTCCTACAGGGTCACAGCCCCCTTCGGGCATACCCCTTCTCCAGTGTGCTGTCCTCTAGGGGTTGTAGGTGGAATCTCCTCCACCATGGACCCCCAGTGCTCCAGGGGCAAAGCTGCCTTACCATGGGCTGCACCATGGTACTTTTGCTCCAGTACCTGCAGCATCTCCTGCCCTCCTCCTGCACTGACCTGAATGTCTGCAGGGCTGTTTCTCTCACATGTTCACATCTCTCTCCAGAGATAATTGCACGGTTTGTCTTTTTTTTTTTCCCTTTCTTATATATGTTATCCCAGAGGTGCCACCACTATCACTGATGGGCTTGTCCTTGACCAGTGAAAGGTCTTGTTGCCACCTGGCACTGGCTCTGTCAGACATGGGGAAAGCTTCCAGCAGCTTCTCACAGAAGCCACCCCTGTAGCCTTCCCTGCTACCAAAACTTTGCCACAAAAACCCAGTACAACTTCCCAACTTAAAAAATTACTCAGCCATCTGTGGAGTAAATCTGCTCCTGCATCCTGATTTAGAAGCAGGCAGAGACCATAACAAATCTCTCCACTATTTGATGGAGCATCAGTAAATCAAAAGGGTAAGCAACACAGTGCTAAAAATCACTGCCGGAAGAGACTTTTAAAACCAGTACAGAAACAGTATGGGAGTGAAATCAATTCCCATTCTGTTAATCAATGTATAAATTCCTTGTTTTTAGTAAATGATGGGCTTTCAGACTGCTACAGGGGACACCGCTCTGGAGGTCAGTCCTGATCATTAGTGATTCCAGTAGGCTGCTCAGGCTTATCTCATTGAGTTACAGAATCCCACAAATCTGGCAAAGCTGCTTGCAGTCAATGCCAACCCAAAGAGATAGCGGTTTAAATAAGTCACACAAAAAAAAAAAAAAAGAAGTGAGAATGAAGAGATCACTGTATGCCTCTTGCTGGTTTTAGAGTATCTAGCATATCACTGCTTGTTATATTTTCATAATATGGTTTTGTTGCTAAAGAGGTTATCTCTTTCCCACGGTGTGTTGCTCAATCTCATTCATGCAGTATCGATCACCATCACTTTGAAAACAATGGGCTGAGCATATAAAGAAGGAGCAGCTGGCGGCAATGCAGCCAGAGGTGGTTTAGTTCTGCTTCTGAAAACTATACTACAGAATTAAATCATTATTCTTTACAGAAAAAGTGACTTAGCATCTTTGATCTGAAACAAATCCCTTCTTTACTTGGCGCAGTGCTGATGGTATAGTGCCCTTAAATAAGACACAGACGCATTAGAGAAATGAGTATGCATGTGTCAGAAGAAGAAATTACTACAATAATTTCTGTGGTAACTATGGGGTAAACTTGTGATGCTCATAAGTAGGGCTAAGAAAGTAAGCCACAGAAAAAGCACAAAGAAAAGCAGGTAAAACACATTAGGAAACGCAGCATCAGCATACTGGATCCCATGCCAGTGTGACCAATGGAAGATGAGGGGGCATTGCAAAAGCTGAAGTTGTCAAAACCAGCCCATTCTTCTCCTTCAGCCCTCCAAACACACAGTTTAATAAACCAGGATTATTCCTGGATACTGAGAGACTTGCTTGGTAATGCCAGGTGAAATAAAAGTCTTCTTGCCAACTCCTTCAAAAATATTAGATTTATAACTTCCATGTGGAGAAGGACTTGGGGGTGCTGGTCGATCAGAAAATGAACATGAGCCAGCAGTGTGCACTTGCAGCCCAGAAAGCCAACCTTACCCTGGGCTGCATCAAAAGGAGCATGACCAGCAGGTCGAAGGAAGTGATCCTGTCCCTTTATTCTGCTCTTGTGAGACCTCACTTGGAGTATTGTGTGCAGTTCTGGTGTCCTCAACATAAAAAGGACATGGATCTGTTGGAACAACTCCAGAGGAGGGCCACAAAGATGATCAGGGGACTAGAGCACCTCCCGTATGAAGATAGGCTGAGAAAGTTGGGGCTGCTCAGCATGGAGAAGAGAAGGGTGCGTGGAGACCTCATAGCAGCCTTCCAGTATCTGAAGGGGGCCTGTAGGGATGCTGGGGAGGGACTCTTCATTAGGGACTGTAGTAATAGGACAAGGGGTAATGGGTTAAAACTTAAACAGGGAAAGTTTAGCTTGGATATAAGGAGGAAATTCTTTCTTGTTAGGGTGGTGAGGCACTGCAATGGGTTGCCCAGGGAGGTTGTGAATGCTCCATCCCTGGCGGTGCTCAAGACAATGTTGGATGAAGCCTTTGGTGAGACGTTTTAGTGTAAGATGTCCCTGCCCATGGCAGGGGGGTTGGAACTATACGATCTTAAGGTCCTTTCCAACCCTAAATATTCTATGATTCTATGTGTTTAACTAACTAGAAGGTTTCTGGTCTGACCTGTTCTTAAATTAATTTTCTTTCCTGTTTAAGAAAAAAGTTGCATGTATCTGCTGAAATTTACAGTCAGGAATACATTAAGAGTGTAGAAAAGAGACACTGGTAATTCAGACTCCTACAGGCTTGCATGTACCAGACATGAAGCAGTTGTCTGCTCTCCCAAGCTCTGTATTCAGTTTTGGGGCTTTCTACAAAAACAGGAGCTGCTTGAAGGGGGTCTAGAAACAGTCAAGATAGAAAGCATGATTCTGGAGATAAAGAAGTTGGAGGATCATACTTGAAAAAAAAAATTCAGAGAAAGGGATGTGATAAAGGTCTTAAACTCAGAAGACTTCTGTATAGAAACAGGGTTGATTCCTTCGAGTCCATCAGACATAAAACTTAGGCAAGCCCTGCTGCTGCAGGAGAGGGAGACACTACCAGGACTAGCTAAGGAATCTGTGGAAATTACCATGCTGGGGGAGGGTTACGGACATGTTAGGTAACCCTTTATCAGGACATAGTTACCAACGGTCCCTACCTCACAGCATGGCTGGGACCCTTCTGGGACAACTGTTCTGATATTTGACTCTTCACTACGAAACCATCATTTACTGAACTGATCATGGAACAGCTTTTATCTTTAATGATCTGTGAAAAAGAAAGTAAAAAATTCATAGATATTCTTGGTAGATTCTTTAGGTGGCTACAGACCCATTAGGCAACAAATTTAGAAATTGTCCTCTTGACTGAGGAGCCAACAGTGTAAATAGGTGTTGGTCCACTTTCCACATATATTTCCATTAGCAGTTTAAGAAATGGTACCATGCTCTTCAAGTTCTTTGGTTTTACAATTTTTTTATTATCTCAGGCACACAGTGACTGCGAATTAAGTGTTTAGTATGAGAACAAGCTGTGTGTCCTCTGAAAATTAAAGGAATACATGCTAAGAACAGGCTCAAGCTAAGGACAACCAGAGCGCAGTCTGTGTTTGCTCAGCCATAGGAAGGTTCCACTTCAACTCACCACGGACAGCTTGCTGCCCACAGACCACGTTGCTCTTTTTGCTTTCGGCAAGCACAGGGCTGGGGGAGCAGAGGCAGCATGTAGGTGCTGCAAGAACTGGCACTGTGAACAGGATGATGTACCTCTGGATGGGATGCAGAAGGGAAGTAACGTGGTACCTGTTAAACTTTACACTTGTGTGGAAAAAAGGGATTTCAAAAGTATGCTCAGAACTCAGCAACTATTAGCATGTGGCCAGGTATGTATGCATATTTTTGTCTGACTCATGTACTTGCACAAGTAACCCCTAACAACCCGCTGACTCAGCAGTGGAGAAAGCAGACCTCCATGTATGGTGGCACAAAATGCAGCACTGCAACACCACTCCTGTGTACAGTAGCACAAAGTTGAATACATTTGTCATTTCTAAATAGTAGGTCTGAAGCATGTTTAAATCACAGAATCAACTAGGTTGGAAAAGACCTTTAAGATCATCAAGTCCAACATTTACCCCAGCAGTGCAAATACTGCTACTAAACCATGTCACTGAGGGCCTCATCTACATGGGTTTTGAACGCTTCCAGAGACAGTGATTCTACCACTGCCCTAGGCAGCCTGTTTCAATGCCTGATCACCCTCTCTGTAAAGAAATTTTTCCTAATACCCAATCTAACCGTTCCCTAGAAGAGCTTGAGGCCATTTCCTCTTGTCCTATTGTTTGTTAGCCCTGAAACCACACTGACTTTCAGGTAGAAGTACCACAGACATGATATTTGTTCTCAGACAATTGCAAGAAAAGTGTAGAGAACAGAATAAGGGGTTATACCTAACTTTCATTGACCTCACCAAAGCTTTTGACACTGTGAGCAGGAAAGGCTTGTGGCTGATCTTAGAACTATTAGGTTGTCCCCCCAAGTTCCTCAAAATGATTATTCTGTTACATGAGGATCAGCAAGGCCAAGTCAGGTATGGCGATGCACTCTCTGAGCCTTTCCCAATAACCAATGGTGTGAAACAAGGTTGCGTTCTCGCACCGACCTTATTCACAATCTTCTTCAGCATGATGCTCCAAAGGGCTACAGCAGACCTCGACGAACAAGACGGCATTTATATTCGATATCGTACCAATGGTAGCCTATTCAATCTAAGGTGACTGAAGGCCCACACTAAGACCCTAAACCATCTTGTCCGTGAACTGCTCTTTGCTGATGATGTCGCCCTTGTTGCCCACACAGAAGCAGCTCTGCAGCGTTTAACATCTTGCTTTGCGGAGGCGGCTGAGGTTTTTGGGCTGGAAGTCAGCTTGAAGAAGACAGTAGTCCTCTACCAACCTGCACCGCAAGAAGATTATCACCATCCCCATATTACCATTGGCGAGTCAGACCTTAAGACAGTTCAGCAGTTCAGCTACCTGGGAAGCATCATTTCCTCGGATGCCACGATCGACAAAGAGATAGACAACAGAATAGCAAAGGCATACAGAGCCTTCGGAAAACTCCATAAAAGAGTCTGGTGTAATAAACACCTGAAGAAAAGTACAAAGGTCAATGTCTACAGAGCCACTGTATTGTCTACTCTTTTATATGGGTCTGAATCATGGGTCATCTACCGTCATCACCTGCGACTCCTGGAACGCTTTCATCAGCGCTGCCTCCGTACAATTCTAAACATCCACTGGACTGACTATGTGTCTAATGTCACTGTCCTCGAACAGGCAGGGGTCACCAGCATCGAGGCCACATTGCTGAAATTGCAGCTGCGCTGGGCAGGGCACGTCTCTAGAATGAAGGATCACCGCCTCCCCAAGATCGTGTTTTACGGTGAACTTGCCACCGGTAGCCGCAAGAGAGGTGCCCCAAAGAAGAGATATAAGGACTCCCTGAAACAATACCTTAGCCTTGGCCATACTGACTGCCATCAGTGGTCCACCTTGGCCTCCAATCGGGAGACTTGGAGGCACACCATACATAATGCCGCTGACTCCTTTGGGAGTTCACGAAGAACTAGTCTCGAGGAGAAAAGACAATGCAGGAAGAATCGCGCCCCACCTGTTCCACCCAAGGAGACCTTCTGCTGTGCTTTTTGTAACCGGACTTGCCTATCCCACATTGGCCTTCTTAGTCATCAGCGCGCTTGTAGTAAGCATGGGTAAAGCCCTTCCCAAATCTTCGTTCACGAAGTCAAGCCATGATGATGATGATGATGATTGTTTGTTACTTCTGAGAAGAGACTGATCCCTACCTCACTCCATCCTCATTTCAGGTAGTTATAAAGAGTGATAAGGTCCCCCCCGAGCCTTCTCTTCTATGGACGAAACACTCTCTCAGCTGTTCCTCATCAGATATGTGCTCCAGACCCTTCACCAGCTTCATTACCCTTCTTTGGACCAACTCCAGCACCTCAACGTCTCTTGTAGTGAGGGGCCCAGCTCTAAACACAACATTTTTAGATAAGTTTTAATGACCTTCCACAGGATCAACCAATCATGTTTGGTAGATACATTAACCAAATGCAGGTAGAAATCTTTTTTTCTATCAATAGTCCTGCTCCCCAGCGTTGCCAGATGAAAAAATATGCTTTCTCTCCATTATATCAGGCTTCACTTCATTTATCAAATGTGTTTGTCTGCTGGCAAAATCTCCCTTAGTTGAATGAACTATGGCACAGGAGCATTTTTACCCCGACGTGTACACGCTGCCTAAGCTTAATACAATTTGCAATTTGTCCTGCAATTTATTATGACACTTTGAACCGGTTTTCTTAGTACTACTGCAACAAAAGAAGATAGGGCACAGGATTTGTACTCCTGCATCTCCTATCACATCTAGACAGCCTGCAGATGGCCACATGAGTATGGTGCCCAGTTCTGCCAGCAATGGCACATACTCACCTGTCCCCCTTCTCCATGGGAGATAGGAAGCAAAGATCCGGCAGCACTTCAGCTATCCAGGGGCAGCTTTGCCTTTGTTGTCTTCTGCTTTGGGTGGGAACCTGCTGACAAAGCAATTTCTTTGCTGCTTCTCAGCTCTTGGTGCTGCAGCCCAAGTGTGCTCCCAGGGACCTGCCCAGCAAAGGAAAAGAGTGGGTGCACGGGGAGACTTTCCAAGCCACTGCCTTTGTGGCTGTTGGTTATCCCTGTAGCTGCTGTTCGAGAACAGGCCCGGATTCCCGGATTTGCTCCTTGTAGATGATGGGACCTACTCAAACCCTACTTAAACCGCATTTGCGGTCTTGGTGCAGCGTTGCCCACTGCTGGCAGCATTGAGCACCAGCTCAATGGAAGTCAGGAAGGTCGGGCAGGATGGTGCTGCTGAGAAAGCCAAGCAGGAAGAGGCAAAACAATACCTTTTTTTGTTGGTATTTTTCAATTTATTTATTTTATTTTCTTCTATTTTCTTGTATTGTATTGTATTTATCCTGCTGACTCCTCTTGCTGCTACATGGCAACTCCTGCCACGCTTGCAAACCTGCCAATGGGCTTTCCCAGCCTTTGGCTTGCATCGCAAATCAGAAAATCTGTTTCGAGGTGGCAAGATTTCATTTTGGGTATTTCTCAGTGGAAGACTCCTTTCAGGCTGCATATACACATGGTTTGTTCACATGAGTCATTTCGGTCACCACGAGGGTCAAATGCCTAAAAAAGTTCTAACCGTCTCAAATGGATAGCCAGACATGCAGAAGTTGAAGATCTTATGCTTTGAAGCAATAGAGTTTTGAAACGATTGGCACTATGGGTGCTTAAGACCAGACATGCTTTGGGACAGACTATGCAGATATTTCTAGCGTTCAATTTTCTGAGTATTTGCTCCTTTTTTTCCCCCTCACTAAAATTTATAACTGGTTTCCCTTTATAGTAGGTAATTTATATTTTCTTGCATTGAAATACACCCCAACAGCGAGCTCCCTCTATGTACACATCACAAATTGATACATCTATACCTCTACCACCTGCAGCAGTTCAGTAACTGACCTTGAACAGTGCAGTGTATTTATTATAGCTGCAGGTTTTAAATTTAAGCAGGCATCCTACTTTCAACTTCCTCTTTTCTTATCCCAGCCTCCTTGCCTATCATGACATCCCAAAGAGAAACACATATTCCTTAGCCTTTTACAGGATCTAATCAAACAGTGCTCTTATCACTTTGCTAAGATAGAAGGTCTCAGCTGTTAAAAAAATAATAATTTTATATTAATTATCTGTTAAATAGTTCTGCCACTATGTTATGTCTATTAGACGAGTTTGACAGCATTGGAACTAAGCCTACTCTGAGAAGAGGAAGGATGAGAAATACCAATGTTCTGGTCACTAGCTCAGTTATGGAAGAGCGAAGTGAAAACTGCCAGTCTGCTGTATAAGGTTCTAGCACTTCCTAAGTTTTCTGCAAAATTTCTGATCATATCCTTTTTTCTTTTCTAGTATAATGACTTGAAGTTGCTTTCTTTTGATTTCTTACTTGATTCAGCAAGCCTTGGAAAAAAACTCACTTCATAACTTCAACTAATTCAGGGCTTATCACATTTTGGCTTATTCATACATGATGGAAAAAGGTGTGAAAGAATCCTAAACTTGCTTTGCAAGCTGTATAAACCCAGACCATAAAAATAGCTATGTTGAGTTCAAGAACACAGTTAAAATCATGTTTGCACTGAAAAGGAGAAATAATTATGTCTGTATCAGACATCTACTTTCTTAGCAATGTCTCAGTTCAGAAAGGCACAACCCACCAGATATTGTGGTTAGTTCTTAAGAGTTTTGTCTCTGTCTTTTTTTTTTAATAAAATGCTGTTTCGAAACTAGAAGTTGCTTGCTTTCTTCTTCTTTTTTTTTTTTTTCTCAAAAGAACTTGTGTTTCCTTTGGTATCTCAAGCAAATAATGGAACCACAGGGAAAAGAAAAAAAAAAAAAAGGTTTGTATAATTTTAAAAAGAAATAACCAAGTATAAAAGAAATTCACATTTTCTAAGCCCACATGAGGAACAAATGACAAGTAGTGACTAAGAAATCATTTTCATATAATAAAGAACATCCTTCTTCGATTAAGAGTTCACACTAGCAACAATTTAGGAGCTTACAGCAGATTTCTCGACAACGTGTATAAGTTGAAAAAGCCAAACCTAAATTTCTCATTACAAATATATTGCAAATGTGAGCAATATTGATCTCAACAGTGAAACAGAGTATAATTGTCCACTGAGTCACACTGGAGAGGTGCAAAATATTAACTAAATTTCCAACGATTTGGTCTCTGCAGACCTACTTGTTGAAATCTGTTTCAACAGAGTAAGTATTGTTTAGCATAACAGATGTGGAAAATAAGACTATGTTTTCTCTGGTCCTTTGCCTCTCAAAGCCTTTTTAATTGTCACTCTCTGGCATTAATTTACTTTGTATGTGTCATATCAAAGAGAACAGCAGCCAGTGGAGCAGTGGTTTTGCAGTCAAGTTTGCATTTCAAAGGAGAAGAGCTATTTCTGAGATTTACTTCAAAGCACATAGCTTTTCCATTTCTTGTACGTTCTGTGAATGACAGCCTGGTGCTATCATCAGCATTGGAAAAGGCACTATCCTGGGTTCAGCAGCAGCGGTCATTTTTCTCCTTCTTAGTAAGTGGTGCAGTGCTGTAGTTTTGACTTTTGGCCTGGGAACAGCGCTGATTAACACCGATGTTTTTAGTTGTTGCTAAGTCATGTTTACTCTGACCAAGGACTTCGTGGGTTTCATGCTCTGCCAGAGAGGAGGGGAAGCTGAGAAGCAGCAGAGACAGGACACCTGACCCAAACTAGCCAAAGAGGTATTCCATACCACAGCACATCATGCCCAGGATGTAGAACTGGGGGCAGTTACCCGGAAGGGAGATCACTGCTCGATTGGGCTGGGTATCAGTCGGCGGGTGGTGAGCAGTTGTATTCTTTTCCTTTGTTATTTCCCCTATCATAATTATTATTGGTGGTAGCAGTATTGGTTTGTGTTATACCTTAGTTACTGAACTGTTCTTATCTCAGCCTACATTCTTTTGATTCTCCTCCCCATTCCTCTGGGAGTAGGGAGGCAGGGGGCAAGTGAGAGGGAGACTGCATGGCAGAGTTTAAATCATGACAGGCACTAAAGCCTGGGTTGGTCTCAAGTTATAAAGCACTTCACACAGTCTTAAATCTTGCACCTCTCCCTTGAGAAGTAAACGGGTATTAGTGAGACTACACATTGTATAAAGCAAAGCATACACTGACTACACATGAGCTGCACAAAGCAGGCTCAGCCTGTCTCCCAGGAGATACTGCCAATGGCTGCTGTGAAACCACACAGCCCATAACTCCTACTTCAATTTCATCTTCTTCCAGCTTGGCATTCACATGCACCAGAGATGCACCATGCCAGTCCCTTCATCCCACATACACCCACGTGCATTGCAAAAGGACCATTCTCACATCAAGTTGACAGTTTAAATACCTGGATGCAGTGAGAAGGCTTGGCCCAGCAATATGGAAAATCACAAATAAGATGGATCTAAAAACAATTGTTTGTATTATTTGAATGATTCTCAAGTTTTTTATGACCTAACGATTTCATGAGTAGTTAAGTAACTTTCCAGAAAAAGAGACATGCACCTATGCACAAATACGCATACCCATATGTCTATATATAGGTAGGTTCAGTGATGAATGAAACGGAAGGACTGCTTGTTTTCCATGCAATTCTCTCGTTAAACAACTTCTCAAGTAAATTCTTAATTTTCAGTCATTACTTAACCTGGTTTTGAAGGAGTATTTATGAAATTATCTCTTGACAGAAGTTTTTCAGTCCACTGTTTTAGTTAGGGTGGTTTTGGGGCATGCTACATAACTAAATATGATGACTCATTTTAATTGCATTAATATCAATTCTACTTTTAAGACTTATACCACAGTCCTCTTTTAAGAAAGGAGGGACAGATGTTCAAACAAGTTTTTGGTTGGAGATGGACATCTTCTAAATCAGCTGACACAGACAGAGACCAAATATAAACTTTTTACTTAAGCTCACATAAAAACAAAATTGCACATTGTGCCATACAGGAAGAACCTGGAAGTAATGCACTAAACTTACCCCTTCTTTAACCCACCAGTGGGTTATCAACCCAGAAACACATATTTCTGGACATCAGGCCAAGCTGTGCTGTGTGCTGTACATGTTTAGGAACACTGGTGGGAGCCTCATCTGCCTGCCTGTCCCTCTTCCCCCCCGGCTTGATCTCAAAACGATCATTTTCCTTGTCCTCTGAAACTTCCCCCTGCCTCCCCAAGGTGAAAACTTTCTGTCTACCTAGGACACTTTCTCTCCATCCCTTTTTGACAGGCTTAAGGATTGCTCCATTTGGGTTTTTTGACTCCTTCCTACAACAGTTACAGTGCATAGAGAAGCAGAGGATACTGCTGCTGTAGTTGCTTCCAAGTCTGAGAAAAGAGCAGGAAATCCAATAATTGTACTACAGCTCAGCTGATTTGGGTGTGATGGAGCAAAGGCAGAATTTAATAAACAAGCGGGAAATGACAAAATTTTGAGAGAAACCTTTTTTGTAATGTTTCTCCTTTATGCCTTATGCGAGATCAGAGGCAGGAGGAATAGAAGGATTAAGAACAAGGACTAAGCTTGTCAAACCAGGCAAGCTAGCGTTTTAAAAGAGATTCTTTCACGTTAAGTTGGATTTGCCCAGAGCAATGTTTATAGCTGGGCAATAAATACACAGAAAGCCTTATTATTTGCTAAGGAGCTAGAAATATCCCTCAGGCCATGTCAAAGCAGCTTCCTTCTGAGACTCCAGTGCAAACTGAAGTGCTCTCTTACACAGATGCATGGTGTGTTTCTCTGAATCTCAAAATAAGCTTTCAGAAAGTTGTTACTAAATAGGAGCTGAGCCAAAAACCACACACCACCTCAGTCTCCCCTGATGGGAAGTGTCTCAGGAAGTGCCAGTCAGTTCTGCATTCATTTGGCAAACATAGTGCCAAGAATATTCTTTAGCCTGAGCCCTTTCCAAGTGTTTCCTCAGCCAACATTTGGTCTCTACAGTGTCAGTTTTACTTGGTTTAAAGCAACAAACAAACCTGTAATTTATAGCTTTGAACTACTGTCAGTAGCAGTCAATTTTTCTCGTTCTTGGTAGGTGGTGCAGCATTGTGTTTTGACTTTCAGCTTGGGAACAGTGCTGGTAACACCGATGTTTTTAGTTGTTGCTAAGTCTTGTTTGGTCTGACCAAGGACTTTGTGAGTCTCAGGATCTGCCAGGGAAGAGGGGAAGCCGGGAGGAAGCAGAGACAGGACACCTGACCCAAACTAACCAAAGAGGTATTCCATACCACAGCACGTCATGCCCAGGGGGGTAACTGGGAGCTACCTGGAAGGACACGGGGTCTTCTGGGTCGGACTCATTTTTCGGTGGGTGGTATCGTATTCTCTTTCCTTGTTATTTTCCATCATCATTGTTGACATTGATGGTAGCGGTGGTGATTCGTGTTGTACATTGGTTGCTGGACTGTTCTTGTCTCAACTCATGGGAGTTGCATTCTTTCGATTGTCCTCCCCATCCCTCCGGGAGTGGGGAAGGGGGTGTGGGAGAAGGAAAGGAAGAGGGAGGAAAAGGGGGGGCAAGTGAGCGAACGAGCTGTCTGGCTGGGTTTAAACCACGACAACAACATGCTTGAGGATGGGAGTCAAATGAGAAAGTGGAGAAAATTCAGCAGAATGCTGCACTTGGTTTCAATACTCCTGCTTCCCCAGGAGTGTCAGACCTTTTCTCCTAAAATAGACACATACATACACTGTGTGGTTGCTTTAGCTGCACTAGCACAGCTCACCATACATCCACTGTGAACATAATGTCCAGCACTCACAAGTGGCAAACAGCATGCCTGAAGGCAGCAACCACCAGCAGCTGGAACATAAAACATCCTGAAAGCAGCAATGCTGACAAATGTAAACATTTGTAAATGTCAACATTGAGTTTTCAGAGATGCAAATTTAAGCAATTGCACCAATATTCTTACTCTAAGCAAGGCTGGTTCATCCAATCTAAATCCTTGGCTGGGCTGTTCAGGCTGGGGAGACAAGCACCATCTGCTTTACTCCCTTAAGGAATGGGCAGGTTCCCTTCAAAATGTCCTTCACAACATCCTTGTTTCTAAACTGATTTGACTGATGGACAACCCAATTGATAAAGAACTGGACAGATGGCCACACACAGAGAATGGTGTTCCTCAGGTGTTGGTGTTGGGACCAACACTGATCAACACCTTTGTCAGTGACATGGACAGTAGGATTGACGTACCCTCAGCAAGCTTACCTATGGCACTACGCCGTGTGGTTTGCTTGGTAAGCTGGAGAGAAGGGATGGTCTAGAGGGACCCTGACACACATGTGAGGTGGGCCAATGTCAGCCTCATGAGGTTCAATGAAGCAAAGTGAAAGGTCCTACACCTGGGTCAGGGCAATCCCAGGAACAGCTACAGGTTGGATGGAAACATGATGCAGAGTGGCCCTGCAGAGGAGGACTTGGGGGTTTTGGTTGATGAGAAACTGAACATGAGCTGGATTCAGTGTGTGCTCGCAGCCCAGAAACCAACTGTGTGCTGCACTGCACCAAAAGAAGCATGACTAGCAGGTCGAAGAAGGTGATCCTGCCCCTCTACTCTGCCCTTGTGAAACCCCACTTGGAGTAGAGGAGCAGTTCTGGCATCCTCAACATAAGAAGAACATGGAGATGTTGGAGCAAGTCCAGAGGAGGGTCACGAGGATGACCAGGGGTCTAGAGCACCTCCCATATGCAGACAGGCTGAGAAAGTTGTTGAAAGCCTGGAGAAAAGAAGGCTGCATGGAGGTCTCATAGCAGTCTTCCAGTATCTGAAGGGTCCTACAAGGATGCCAGCAAGAGACTCTTCATCAGGGACCTTAATGATGGGGCAAAGGGTAATGGGTTCAAACATAAACAGGGAAGTTCAGGTTAGATATAAGAAGTTTTTTACTGCGAAGGTGGTGAGGCACCTGAACAGGTTGCCCAGAGAAGTGATGAATGCTCCATCCCTGGCAGTGTTAAAGGCCAGGATGGACAGAGCCTTAGGTGACACGGTCTGCTGTGAGACATCCCTGCCCATGGCAGGGAGTTGAAACTACATGATATTAAGGTCCTTTCCAACCCAAACCATTCTATGATTCTATGAAAATACTCCTGGATACACATTTTCCTCCTCTGCTTGGAGAGGGAGTGTAACGCAGCCAAGTTACTAACATCAGTATCTTAAGTAAAAACCTTAATGTGTCAGATCACAGTATCACAGTATCACAGTATGTTAGAGATTGGAAGGGACCTCAAAAGATCTTCTAGTCCAATCCCCCTGCCTGAGCAGGAACACCTAGATAAGGTTACACAGGAACGTGTCCAGGCGGGTTTTGAAAGTCTCCAGAGAAGGAGACTCCACAACCTCCCTGGGCAGCCTGTTCCAGTGTTCCGTCACCCTCACTGAGAAGAAGTTTCTTCTCAAGTTTAAGTGGAACCTCTTGTGTTCCAGTTTGTACCCATTGCCCCTTGTCCTATCATTGCTTGCCACTGAGAAGAGCCTGGCTCCATCCTCGTGACACTCCCCCTTTATATATTTATATACACTAATAAGGTCACCCCTCAATCTCCTCTTCTCCAAACTATAGAGACCCAGCTCCCTCAGTCTTTCCTCATAAGGGAGATGCTCCACTCCCTTAATCATCTTAGTTGCCCTGCGCTGGATTCTCTCCAGCAGGTCCCTGTCCTTCTTAAACTGAGGGGCCCAGAACTGGACACAATATTCCAGATGAGGTCTCACCAGGGCAGAGTAGAGGGGAAGGAGGACCTCTCTCTACCTACTAACCACCCCCCTTCTAATACACCCCAGGATGCCATTGGCCTTCTTGGCCACAAGGGCACAGTGTCGGCTCATGGTCACCCTGTCGTCCACCAGGACCCCCAGGTCCCTCTCCCCTACACTGCTCTCTAACAGGTCGTTCCCCAGCCTATACTGGAACCTGGGGTTGTTCCTGCCCAGATGCAGGACTCTACACTTTCCCTTGTTATATTTCATCAAGTTATTCCCCGCCCAGCTCTCCAGCCTGTCCAGGTCCCTCTGGATGGCAGCACAGCCTTCTGGCGTGTCGGCCACCCCTCCCAGCTTAGTGTCATCAGCAAACTTGCTGATAGTACACTCAATTCCCTCATCTAAATCATTTATGAATATATTAAATAATACTGGTCCCAGTACCGACCCTTGAGGAACCCCACTAGATACAGGCCTCCAACTAGACCCCGCCCCATAGACTACAACTCTCTGGCTTCTCTCCTTCAGCCAGTTCACAGTCCACCTCACTACCCGATCATCTAGACCACACTTCCTCAATTTACCTGTGAGGATGCTGTGGGAGACCGTGTCAAACGCTTTGCTGAAGTCAAGGTAGACCACATCCACCGCTCTGCCATCATCCATCCACCGTGTTATTTCCTCATAAAAGGCTACGAGATTGGTCAAGCACGACTTCCCCTTGGTGAAGCCATGTTGACTGCTCCTCATAACCCTCTTATCCTTGATATGCCTTAAGATGGCACCAAGGATAAGGTGTTCCATCACTTTCCCAGGAATGGAGGTGAGGCTGACCGGTCTATAGTTACCCGGGTCCTCCTTCTTGCCCTTTTTGAAGACGGGAGTGACATTTGCTTTCCTCCAGTCCTCAGGCACCTCTCCTGTTTCCCAAGACTTGGTAAAGATGATGGAGAGTGGTCTAGCAATAACTTCTACCAGTTTCCTCAGCACCCGCGGGTGCATCCCATCTGGACCCATGGATTTATGGATGTCCAGATTGCTCAACTGGTCTCTAACCCATTCCTCATCGACTAAGGCAAACTGCTCCGTTGACCTATCTTCATCTGAGGTTTCAGCGGTACAGGGCTCTTCAGGACTGCCTCCGGCAGAGTAGACAGAGACAAAGAAGTCATTCAGTAACTCTGCCATCTCTGTATCTTCTGTCACCAGGGCACCCGTCCCGTTCATCAGCGGGCCTACATTGCCTCTGGTGTTAGTTTTATCTGCCATGTATTTGAAAAAGCTCTTTCTGCTGTCCTTGACCCTTCTCGCCAGCTTTAATTCCAAGGAGGCCTTAGTCATCCTAGCAGCTTTCCTACATCCTCTAGCAGCAGCCTTATATTCCTCCCAAGTGGCCAGCCCTTCCTTCCATGACCTGTAAACTCTCCTCTTCCACTTGAGCATACCCAGCAATTCCCTATTTAGCCACGCAGGTCTCCTGACCCTCTTCCTTGACTTCCTAAGTGTCGGGATGCTCTGATCTTGAGCTCGGAAAAAGCAGTCCTTGAATGTCAACCAACTATCTTGGGCCCCTTTACCTTCAAGCAGCCTAGTCCATGGAATTTCCCCTAGCAATTGCTTGAAGAGGCCAAAGTTTGCCCTGCTAAAGTCCAGGGTTGCAATTCTACTTGCTATTTTACTGACCCTACCACACAAGATCCTGAATTCCACCATCTCGTGGTCGCTGCAACCAAGGCAGCGCTCAACCTTCACTGCTTTGACCAGACCCTCCTTGTTAGTGAGGATGAGATCCAGCAGTGCACCTCTCCTGGTTGGCTCATCCACCATTTGCATGAGGAAGTTATCATCCATACACTGGAGGAACCTCCTGGACTGCGGCTGGGTTGCCGAGTAGTCCTTCCAGCAAACATCAGGGAAGTTAAAATCCCCCACGACGACCACGGCCTGTGACTGTGAGGCCGCTCTCAGCTGCCCGTAGAAGGCCTCGTCAACTTCCTCACCCTGATCCGGAGGCCTGTAACAGACCCCCACAACAGTATCGCCCCTGCCAGCCTGCCCCTTAATTCTCACCCACAGACTCTCGACTCGCTCAACATCTGTCCCCGGACAGAACTCAACGCATTGTAGCTGCTCTCGCACATAAAGAGCAACCCCACCACCCCGCCTGGCTGGCCTGTCTTTCCTGAAAAGGACATAGCCCTCCATGACTATATTCCAGTCATGTGAGCTGTCCCACCATGTCTCTGTAATCGCCACCAGGTCATAATCTCCCGACTTAACACAGGTTTCTAGCTCCTCCTGCTTATTTCCCATGCTGTGCGCATTGGTGTACAGACATTTCAGGGAGCGAGCTGAGCACACCGATTTCACCCTAGGATTACAGGAGGCCTCCCAGTCTTCATCAATTCTGGAGCGCTGTCCCACTGAGGCAAGCCCAGCTACAACCCCATCCCCCTTCGAATCTAGTTTAAAGCTCTCCAAATGAGCCCTGCTAATTCGTGCCCCAGCATCCTTTTGCCTCTGTGCGATAAACCTTTCCCACATGCCATTGTCCAGACCGGTGTCCTATAAAACCAGCCGTTATCAAAGAATCCAAAGCCCTGCCTGCAGCACCAGCCTCGAAGCCAATCGTTTATGGACTGAATTTTCCCATTCCATCCCACATCATCAATGGAAGATGGAAGGAGTGAGGAGAAGATCACTTGAGCCCCAGAGTCTTTCACCGTCCGCCCCAAGGCCCTGTAGCCTTTCTTCATCCCCCTCAGACTGCGGGAAGCAGCTTCCCCCTCACCCGTCTGGAAGACCAGCAGTGGGTAGTAGTCTGTCGGGTGCACCAGGTTGGGGAAGCGCCCTGGTGATATCCCTGATGTGGGCTCCAGGCAGACTACACACTTCCCTATGATGAGGGTCAACTCTGCATATTGGGCCCTCTGTTCCTTTCAGAATGGAATCAGCTACTACAATGACCCTTCTTTCTTTTTACCAGAGGCAGTCTTGAGGTGTGAAGTCGACCGCTTTTTCCTATGTGGCCTTGTAGGCGGGCCTTGCACCACATCCTCACCTACCTCTCCTTCAAGATCCAGACCCTCAAACCTATTACGGAGGGACACCTGGGGAAGCGGGGCAGGAAGGGGTGAGGGCTGCCCACGACGCTGAACCGGAACTTGCTTCCAACCCTCATCATCTTTTTGGTCCCCTACCTCTGGGTGACAGCTACAGGGCAGGGGCTGTCTCGGGCCATCCCCCTCTGTCTGAGAGGGCAGGGAGTCCATCCCCTTTTGGGGGGTATCTCCCTGGAGCCGTTCCAACTGGCCAGCCAGGGAGTTACTCCACCAGTCGATCTCCCTTTCACACTCCCTGATGCTCCTCAGCGTCTCAACCTCCTCCTTAAGTTCAGCCACCAAGCTAAGCAGATCTTCTACCTGCTCACACCTCACGCAGGTGGAATGCTGTCCTCCCTCCCCCGGCAGCAGCAGGCTCTGGCACTCCCTGCATCCAGAGACCTGAACAGCCACGGTTAGGGCCGGGGTCTCTGTCTGAGTTGCTACAGCCCTCTTACTGCTAGCTCTCTTTCTGGAGACCATATTGGTCAGCAAAACGATCTACCTGTTCTTCCCTGCACCTGGTGGGCAGTGACACATCGCTGCCCTCTCAAAGGCTCTTTCAAGACAAGGGGCAGGGGGGCGGTCGCTGTCACCGTGGGAACGCCCCCTGCCACGTCAGCCGCTCTCTCGCAAGGGCTGCTGGGACTTCGGGAATCAGGAAACGTCGGGAAATGTCAGAAAATGTTGGGAATCGTGATGCCTCTGCGCTGTCCCCTCTGATTTTCCTAATCTCGGTAGAACCTCGCAGTCACTGTAGTGTGCCGGCTGCGGCTCTAGCTGGGCTAGCTCCAATCAGCTGACTGAATGATACCCAAACTATACTCTTTAGTCTTCCTAAAATGGGCAGACTTCAAAGCCAAAACAAGTGCTTTCTCTCTTTAAGTCACATGCTGTCATCCACTGTAAGAAATCATTTATAAACTAGGATAGTTCAGGGCTAGGATGGAATAATGTGAATGGCCAAGCTGTTGTAGTTTCAGCTTTTATTAAAAAAAAAAAAAAAAAAAAAGACAGACATCACATCTGCATTTCAGTATATTTTTAAACAAGGCCTTTTTGATAAAGCTTTAGATATCTAAAAAGTGTCTACATGATTCACACCTGCATGGAGCTTTGCAAATCACACAGTAGTCACCAAACAGCTATATTGCACGAAGATCCACACAATACCATACAAGTGTTAGCTTAGTCTACATTGTAAAGTGCTATTTTATAGGAAGAAATTTGTTCTGGAAAAGTATGTATCTGGATAGGCAAGTACTGCTGAACTATATTTCTTTCCATGGTAGTGGAAAAAAACTGACAGTGTGTTGTCAGTGCCTCTGACAGTGTTTTATTTAATAAGCCGAAGTGAGCACCATAGAGTACTATAATGAATACATCCTAAGTATTCAAGTAACACCAAAAGCTAAATCAATTTTTAAACTCACAATGAGACAAAACGACATAGCAAAAGGTAAATAAATGTTTAAAGTAGCATAAGTCTCTATTCAGTAGAAAAAGTAACTGCATAGCAAAGCACACCCTAAATGAATGTAAGATAAAGATACAGTAGGTGAAAAAAAAAAGCCCAAACAACTAAATGCCTGAATTTTCAATTTCTTACTTCTTTTTTTTTTTTTTTTTTTGGGTAAATGAGTCTGAGATACTGGTTTCATATCCAAGATACTCAGTTTATGACTATTTCCATAAAGTAACAAAAGGCCAAAGCCTGGTGGTACTGATCCAGCTGCTTATAAGTAATGCAAACGTGGAACTGTGAAGTGCTAATCACAACATAAAACCTCTAATTTAGATCAGTTTCTGAAACAGAGAAATCAAAAATGATACACTTTTATGCAGAACGAGGTTTAGTCTGGGAACAACCACCACGAAAGTTCAACCCTATAATGTATAGGTTTAAGCCGATACTAGGTTTGGTAGATGAATGGACAAATAGCACTTATACAATAGGAGAAGTCACAGCTACTGACAACAGAATTCTGGCCTATTTGACTGCTGGACTCACACAGACAAGAACATTAGTCATCTACTCAACAGAGTGTTCCAATCATGGTTTAAGAAATGACTGAGGGAAAAGAAAGTGGCAGGAACAACAAATTTTAACAGAAAGATTTGCTGTGGCTTACTGCAACTTAAGTTGCTCTAAGATCTGGAAAAGCAAGCAAAATGTTACCTATGAAGCTGCTCAGGAACATTCAAGTCTGGAAGTGACTGAAGAGATGCAGGAGTTCCTCAGGCCTAAGTGACTAGGTAAACGAGCAGATTAAACTCAACATTAGTGAATGCTTTATAACACAAAGTGGGGAAACCCTTATATGCACAGCTTATTTACCACTATCATCAGGATTGCGTGGAAAACACCGCAGATGAAAATGTAAGCATCAGTTTAATATTCGGTATCAACCAAAATGGCAAATACGATTTTAGGACCATGGAAACAAGGAAAACCCAGAATTTTGTCACCCTTCACAGCAACAGAGCATATGGAAGGCTTCTTTGGTCAGCCTCAGAAGGCAAACAGATAAAGAGGGACAGCAGGATGCTCCTCAGTACAGAATGGCTTCCATCCAGTGAGAAGAAACATGAAGGACAGAGCATAATGAGAGAGGCTATGATAACCATCTATTTTCATAGAGAAAGAGACCTAAAGGATAACTAGCAAGGGACAAGTTGTTATTTCTCCTGCAGGAGAAAGTTCCAGAAGACATCCACTGCTTCTCACCTATTACCTGGAACATCCAAGCGTTTCTCACACAAGCACACAACAAAGCTGTTGGAACGTATTTCACACAGCCTTATTAAGGCAAAAAAAATTTTTGGTGAGACTTTGTGGGGCCTTTCTACACCTGAAAGGGCTGTCCTGTTCACCTTGGCGCAGATGACATTTTTGCCAATTACCATTTCTGCCAGTTTCTTCTGACAGTGGCCACTACTCAGAGGCTGAGGAGAGAGAACATGGGGAGCGGGGGACTCCAGGTCAGATCAATACAAGAGTTCAGACAGCAAAGCACACAAACGTTTTGCTTTATGACCTACATTCACTTAAGCGTATTGTGATTTTCAGGTCCCATTTTGTGAGTCTACAGCTGTATACACGTACTTAGTAAGCATACTTCGCACACATTCATCAACAACATTCATGCAATACTATCCCCAAATTAGAAAGCATATCCCCAAATTAGAAAGCACCAAGTACATATTAGAAACATCCCTCACTTTAGATCTTCATTTTCCCACAATACAGATCAACAGCACAAGAACCCAAATGCTTTTTTTCCATAGGTTTCTATAAGCAGATGCAGTCTGTTCTCCATGCCCAGTAAGATCACGTAACAGATCCTCCTAGAAGATCTGTCAAAATATATGGAGGATGGGAAGGTGATTAGGGACAGTCAAAATGGATTCACCATGGGCAAATTGTGCCTGACTCATCTTGTAGCCTTCTGTAACAGTGTTACTGCATCAGTGAACAAGAGAAGAGCATACACCTCAGTCACACAGCTGCACATCTGTAAGGCTTTTGATATGATCCCCAACAACATTCTTACTCTAAATTTGAGAGATACAAGTTTAATGCATAAGGAATTGGCTGAATGGCCATGTCCAAACTGCTACAGTCGATAGCTCAGTGTCCAAGTGGAAACCAGTAACAAGTGGTATCTCTCACGGGTCATACTAGCACCAGTATTATTTAATATCTTTGCTAATAATACAAACAGTAGGATGGAGCACTTATGCAGATGACACCAAGCTGGTCAGTTCATTTGCAAGACAGAAGGGATGCCATCCAAATGGATCTTGACGGGCTTGAGGAGTGGGCCCACGTGAACTTCATGAGGTTCAGTGAGATCAAGTGCAAAGTCCTAAGCCTGGGCCAGGACAATTCCAGGAACAGCTACAGGTTGGACGGAAACATGATGCAGAGCAGCCCTGCAAAGGAGGACCTGGGGGTGCTGGCTGAAGAAAAACTTAACATGAGCTGGATTCAGTGTGCACTCGCAGCCCAGAAACCAACCATATCCTGGGCTGCATCAAAAAGATATTGACTAGCAGGTTGAAGGAGGTGATCCTGCCCCTCTACTCTGCCCTTGTGAAACCCCACTTGGAGTAGAGGGGCAGTTCTGGCATCCTCAACATAAGAAGAACATGGAGATGTTGGAGCAAGTCCAGAGGAGGGTCACGAGGATGACCAGGGGTCTAGAGCACCTCCCATATGCAGACAGGCTGAGAAAGTTGTGCAAAGCCTGGAGAAAAGAAGGCTGCATGGAGGCCTTGTAGCAGCCTTCCAGCATCTAAAGGGGGCCTACAAGGATGCCAGCAAGAGACTCTTCATCAGGGACCTTAATGATGGGGCAAAGGGTAATGGGTTCAAACATAAACAGGGAAGTTCAGGTTAGATATAACAAAGAAGTTCGTTACTGTGAGGGTGGTGAGGCACTAGAACAGGTTGCCCAAAGAAGTGGGATTAAATGGTTTATCCCTGGCAGTGTTTAAGCCCAGGTTGGATGGGGCTTGGAGCAACCTGGTCTAGTTTGAGGAGACCCTGTGCATGGCAGCAGATTTGGAACTACATGATCTTAAGGTCCTTTCCAACCCTAACCATTCTATGATTCTATGAAATCTAATCAGTGCATTTTTAACATTCTTGCTAAAAAAAAAAAAAAAACAAAAAAACACCAAGCTGCTTCTAGATAAGAAAAATAGCTTATATGAAGTATTAAAAGAAATACCTGACTTTTTTTAAGATCACATATTATTCCTCATATCAATAACTCACTTGCTTTTGTCTAAATACTGGGTACTATATCACTCACACATGCAAACACTTCTCATTTTGGATTCTAAATTCTGATGTTTAAGGTAAAACTGTACTTTATATAATTATATTTTATTTTGGGGCTGTTGGTTGATGAGAAAAATGAACATGAGCCAGCAGTGAGCACTCGCAGCACAGAAAGCTAGCCGTATCCTGGGCTGCATCAAAAGGAGCATAACCAGCAGGTTGAAGGAGGTGATCCTGCCCCTCTACTCTGCTCTTGTGAGACCTCAACTGGAGTATTGTGTTCATTTCTGATGTCCTCAACATAAAAAGGACATGGAACTGTTGGAACAAGTCCAGAGGAGGGAAACGAGGATGATCAGGGGACTGGAGCACCTCCCGTATGAAGATAGGCTGAGAAAGTTGGGGCTGCTCAGCCTGGAGAAGAGAAGGCTGCGTGGAGACCTCATAGCAGCCTTCCAGTATCTGAAGGGGGCCTATAGGGATGCTGGGGAGGGACTCTTCATTAGGGACTGTAGTGACAGGAAAAGGGGTAATGGGTTCAAACCGAAACAGGAGAAGTTTAGATTGGATATAAGGAAGAAGTTCTTTACTGTAAGGCTGGTGAGTCACTGGAATGGGTTACCCAGGGAAGTTGTGAATGCTCCATCCCTGGAGGTGTTCAAGGTCAGGCTGGACAGAGCCTTGGGTGTTATGGTTTAGTGTGAGGTGTCCCTGCCCACGATCTTAAAGTCCTTTCCCACCCTAACGATTCTAAGATTTTATGATTCTATGTATCTTATAGTAAAAGCCTGGAAGAGTAAAGAAACTTGCGTTTATGCCACCAATTCTGATACAAGGCGTATCATATAGTTACGATCGTATAGATCGTAAGATCAGAGTTTTATCTTACCATCTCAGTGAAGGAGTATGACATGCAATCTGATTCTGGTTCACTCTCCTCTTTCCAAATATAACCCAAATGTTCAGCTGCAGTTCTGATTTCTCCCTGCTTTATATCACATTTTTGTAGATGTCACTTTGTGCTGAAGGGTCCAACCCCAGGTACTCAGGGGTTAACTGGAAAGAATCTGACCCTTCAGAGGCATTCAGGCAGATGTATTGAACGGAGAACAGCAACCACAGTCAGCTTTGACTTCATTAAAAGCAAAACTGTGTAAGGATTTAAGTTACATAAAAGTCAGATTTCTACCCATGAAGAACAATTTTGGTTGCGAGTCAAACTTCTTCCCTGCTTTCCTCTGGGAAAAAATTGTGTGGAGAACAGCATCTCACAGGCAGGAGAGTTCCTCCATGGAAGAACATCTCGCACTCATGTGGAAAGTGCCTGGACTGCGTGTTTAAAAAACACATGGTCCAGAGGCTTATGAGCAATACATATATAGAATACAATTACTCAGGACTGAAAACTAAGGTAGAATTCTTCTGTTGTTATTTTCCATCTTAAAACAGCAATGGGAATACGTAATCTCTGCACTAGATGTCACTGTCATCATACTCCCCGTACTTTGCTATAACAGGTTCCTCAAGATGAACTGCTGCACCACCCATTAAGGCAAATGCTGGGTACATCATGCCAGAGCAGTCCACCTTGCACTCATAAAGGCATATCATACTGCCAGCATCGTAAAACCCCACCTTGCCTTTGTCACAGTCAAGGCAGACGCCCAAGCATGAGGGCAGGGGAAGAATTCTGCTCGCTGCATCCTTGGAAGCAGCAGGTGTTGTGGGGATAAAGAACTTCTTCATGCCTAATGTGACCAGTGGGAAAGGCTGTGACGAGTCAAAAAAGGCATCTTCACTCCCACTGTCGTGACCACTGTCTTGCTCGTATCTAGAACAGAAAAACAACCATTCTTCTGTCAGATTCTGAAGTGGGATCAGTGATGTGAACTGGAGAAAACACTTTTGTAAAGATGGGTAACTTCATGCTATCACCTGTCAAACCTTGTGGGGTAGAAATATACATAACCCAGGAGGGAAGATGTATTTGCTAGCTGCAGAACATTTGGGCCACTTCAAACAATTAGCAACAGCTAAACTGTTAACTCCTGACTGTAGGGTCGAGACCACAGAAGGCTTTATTAAGGAGTGGATGTACTCATGTACTAAATGTCCTCATGCTAGGCAATCATTAATGAACCTACAGTTAACGAGTTAACCTAAGAAGAAATACAATGAATATGACTAATCATCACAGATTTACATAATGTTAAATGACACTTGTAAATACATTTAACATCGCTGTTGTCCTGCAAGTTTTCCATGCTGCTGCTTGCTACATTGTCTTTAAAATTCAAAACACAAACCAGTGGTTTAAGGGGATTTTATTTTCTGTTGGATTGCTTCAAGTGGTCTTCATGGAGACTTCCCTGAATCCGTTTCCCAGCTGTTTACTGGATAGCTTGTGGCCAGATTTGTTCAGTCTACATGCTTTTCCCCCTACTTTTGTACCCAGACGAAGACAGACCAGAGAAGCACACGTTATTCTATGCAGACAATCCCTAGCTAGATTTGGTTTTTTTGGCCTGTCTGGGAGGAAGCTGGATGGGGGTCAGCTAAATTTTTCCAGATATTTGTGTGGAAAAAGAAGAAAGAAGTCTGGAAATCAGCTTCTACTCTGTCACTTGGCAAAAAGTCTCCACCCGACTTTAAGCAGCTCAAGACACTGGCATTTTTATGCTTTTGAGATGCTACACAGGAGGAAGCCAGTTTATATTTTAGATTCCTGAAAAACTGAAGAATCCCCCAGGAGCCAGTGTCCCAGCCTGCAGTTCCTAGACACATCCAGGCTTACTGTAACTGAAAACTGGACAGTTTCTTCCAGGTTTGTCCACTGTTCTTTGGCTTGTGCTCAGTATCACTCCATTAACGTAAGTAGAAGACATAGCCTGGGACAAGCCAGTGACTTGGAATCCACCGTGACACAAGCTACAGCAAAGATACACAGATATGCACAATGAACACTGTACCTCTGAATGACTGCCAAACCTAGTATGCTAAGAGAATTAAGGAAGAGTCTTACTACTGATAATTAAGTATTGCTCCAGTCTTGCAACTGCTGCCTTTTTTTCCTACCTTCTTGCTTTAGCTGTCACACCTTGATATCTATAGGAACCCGATTTCTTTCCCAGAAAGAAACAAAGTAGGACTCTGAATAATTAGAAATCTTTGCACTAATAGCATGGGATGAAAAGGACCACCTGCTTACACCATGTCCTTCAAGCCACTTGCCACTGATAAGGTGCACCTTGTATACTAATGGACACCAGATTTCCTCTTTTTCAAAATACATTTCCTTATTTAAAACATGAATTAAAAAAAGAGTCTAAAATTTACCTTGGGCTGATCACATCATGGGTGTTATGGAACATTTTTTGCATCTTGTTGCTAGAGACAACTCCCACTTTCACCAAGTATGAATAGGGTTCCACATGAAAAGCCCAGAAGTGCTTCCCTTTGGTAACTCCAGTGTCACCAATGATGTAATCCAGGGTCGTATAGCATCCAGTCTGCACACGCTCAGATCCCAACAGCAGAGAAAATCCAGCTCTACTTTTCACAGAGGTTCTCCTTGGGTTCAGCAGGAGATGTTCATTGTTGTACCCACATTTGTCATCAAAAAGAAAACTGAAAACTGAAAAAACAGTATCCCAAAAAATTTCCTCTTAGTTAAGTATCTGACCCTCTGTGCTTATAAACTATAACTTATGTCATACTGGTATTAGAATTTCTCATTTTTAAAGGCTGCCAGAAATACCATGAAAGCTAGCACAATCTCAGTATGATACCTACTTAACCTGTTTATGTTTCTAAACATTCATGCAACTGGTAACAGTACAGCAGAACTTTCTGAGCTACTGGAAACTACCTACAGCTTTAAACACCAAAAGACACATATTCAGCACCTTGTGGACATATGAAAACCCAATACCTGGAGCTGGAGGTGTATGTAAAATAACTTCTCGGCTCCAAGCACTACAGATGGACCCTTTATATCCTCGTACTCTGAAGGCATAGCTGCTGTCGTTATCAAGATCAGATATAACTTTGCTCTTGCTGCAAACTTCAATCTCCTGCCACACTGCACTCTCCTCTTCTCTATTAAGCTTATGATATTCAAGAACATACGTATCAGCTCCATCTCTCTTCCCAGGCCATTCCCAACTGATCAGAGCTTTGTTGTACATTCTGCTCTGCAATTCATTTATTTCTGGTATTTCCAGACCTGGAATGACAGACATTCAGGAGAGAAGAAATCAAATACAGATACATACTGGTTTAGAATTAACAATACAAGCCCTTTGTTGAGTGGCTATAGCACTATGTGTTCATGTGTGGGGTATCTAACTCACTCAAAGGGTGCAGATGAGGATATTTGTGTTCATGCACTTAAATACCTTCCTGTTTTTACTTTCAAAGTCGTGTTATTTATTTTTGCTGGCAGCTAAAAAAAAAAAACCAAACCCCCCCCCCCCCCCCAAAATCTACGACCTTATAAAAACCTATTCTTTTCTGTCATGCAAAAAAAAGCTTCTAGGAAAACCTAGTATCAATTAACTACAGTAGTTTGGAAGCCAATGTAAACTGGTACTGAATGCAATGGCATCTTGGCTTCTTTATCAATGCTGAAGCTAGCATTGCTGCCCTGTGGGTTACAGGCACAGAAGGCACAATGCAAGTTACAAGACTGAGCTCTGCAACTGCAGTCTTGCATTGGTTTTACCTCTTTCCAGGTAAGTCCTTAAAGCCATAAGTTGAGAAAAACCTGATGCTCTCACAATTTACCATTGGAATGGAATGTCAAGTCACCAAGGATCAATTCTTGCTTGGCTATGTCCACCACAAAGTCTTCAAAAGTACTTTCAGCTGTGGGCCTGAAACTCTTCAGAGATTCAGTAGCTTTCTGGATTCTGAAAACACAGAAACAGGGGGATGGCAAAAGAGAGAAAAGGGAATTCACATGTGTGCATTCCTTGAAGTAATAAAATCTTAAAAAAGAAAAAAATATATATTTTCATGTACATGTTTACAAGTCACTCAGAAAGCCTGTGTTTCTGGACAGAATTCAAATGCAAAAATTTAAAGGCCTTTTCTGCATCAGTGTAAAGATAAGGCATGGGTAATCTTCAGCTGGCAGAACATTTTAGCAATCTGGGTCATTATGTTCAAAGAACAAAATAGGGGTGAAATGCTAATTGGAGAATGACTGTTAGGATCAAAGAGTTTAAAGCCAGAAGAGACCTGTTATGCTAAGTTACAAATACCTGGTACAATCTCTAAGGAACCAGTCAGTGATCTGAATGTGCTGCCCTTCCACTGCAGAACAAGGCTGGGGGTTAGCAGGACAGAGCTCCTCTAGTGTGCTGCTCCTTAACGCACACTGTAATGTAGTAATTTCTGCTGAATGGTACTGGGATCATCTCCCCAGCCTCTGTAATACAAGGTACTGTATTCACTACTTCGCTAGCAGGTGTCAAAAGAGTATGACTGACCAGACATCCTAGAACAGTATCTGTACCTCAAACAGAAGATAATCAAGATACCTGGCATGAAGTTGTTTTGCTGTTTGAACAAAACAAGATGGATCAGTTTCTTTAAGCACCTCTTGAGCATATCCTACAAGGCCATTATTTTCCAGAAGCCCTTGATATTCTTCTGCTTGTGCTTGCAATTTTTCCAGCCTTAAACTCTTAGAAGCATCAATTGCCCTAAGAGCTGCATATTTCTTCTCTTCCAGGATATGAGATAATTTCTCAAAACTTTGAAATGCTTCTTGTTTAGCTCTTTCACTGTTAAACTAGGAGGGAACAAAAGACACATTAGATTCCACAGCACTGTGGTTGTGTACAGAAACATATTGTTCAAGATACCGTCATAATGTAGTCATCTATTTGACAGACAAGACTAATAAGCTTTGTTATGGTCTTCAGCACTGCAAATGCGACCAGCACTGCACCCAAGCTAGTAAGAATTTACTATTTTAACACAAAGAATTAAGAGCAGGAAAGTACTCCTCTGATTATGCATGGCATTTATCTAAACAGCTCATGGAAAAGCACTATAAAATAGCAGTTTAGTCTGTGAAGTCTGCGTGTCCAAGAGCTACATGCTCTTCCATCTTCCCCAAACACCCTGAACCATGGGTCCAGCCCAGTTTCTCACATATGCCCTCAGAACTGTACGGTCTCCTCTGACTGGATAAAAGGAACCAGAAAGCATGGAGACAACCTTTATCAAGACACAAGCACAGACACAAGCCCCTGCAATTTCTGCCACTGCATTTTCATGCTGCATGTGAGCTCCCAGCTCTGATTTTTCTTCATGGAGGTTTTCCCCTCAAGGCAGATCCTCAAGGCAAACAGACAGCATAAATTGTACAGCACCATGATTACACAAAAGCTGTTAAGCCTAATCCACTTCTCACTACTTAAAGTATCAAATAAGCTTTATTTCAATTAAATTTATAGCAGCACCCAAAATTTAACTTCTGTAAGAATACGTCTGACTCTGTATGCTGCACAAATTTCCCACACTTTCAGGATTAGCTCATGTGCGATTCAGGACTAGCACGAACTGATCAGAAATTGTTTCTCTGTCTAACCGAAAAAAATCCCTAGGTATTTGAAGCATTTCACTGAAAACAATTTGAGTTCCTGCCTTGTCCCTGGAAGGGCCATCCCCAAACAACCACAAGATGCTCTTACTTCTGTTTCTTTCAGCAGCAGATTCAGCTGTGTGATGTGAGCTTTCACCTGGCTCTCCTTACCGATGAGGTACTCAATACCTTTTGAAAGCTTCTCCTGTTAAAATAAAACAGCAAGGTGGAAGCATAAATGTATCCCACCAAAACTGACAACCAGTGCAGGCAGGTCATCCAGTCATTGCTCAGTTTATCTCCTTACACAAGGGACAAAAATCTGTCACCAATTACGAGCAGCAACCCCATGCAGAACTGATCAGTGACGTGTGATAACTGCACACAGACATGAGGCCACTGCTGTGAGCAGAACTGGGAGCAAAGCCTCTGAGGACAAGAGATAACAGCCTCAGCTTGCTTGTATGTTCCTCCTCAGCCACAGCAGTCACCCTCTCTTAGGTAGGAACACGATGGTTCAAGATGTTATTAAAATTTACAGAAAAGCCTCATTAGTTATTAACTCATTTGTAGTAAGAGTTGCTAGAAAAGCGAGTGGTTCAAAGCACAAACTTTTGAGTTTGTCTGCACTTCTTTAGTTGCAAGAGTTAACAGCCATACAGGAAAAGCCCTGCAAACAGGCAAGCAGGCCAAAAGAGCAGAAGGCAGGCAGGGGCTGGTCCTCTTTTTTCCCCCCCTGAAAGCAAGAGCGTTAAGGAAGAAAAGGAGGTAGCTGCAATTATTCTTTACTAACAAAGCAATGTTTGCAAGTCTTCTCTGTTCTACTGTGCTTAGGAAATCAACAGCTGTGCAATTTTAGAAACATACAAGGTAGCAACAAAACCTCATATGCAAATTTTTTAAGAGTGCCTCTAAAGTACCAGCTAACCTAGACTGTCGAGTATTAACTGCTTCAACCTTCTGCATTGATTAGTCCTGCTGTACAGTTGACTAATGTGGAAGCACTTTTAAGGGGTTATGTTTCAAGCTTCATAGAAAATACAGCTTAGTTTCTCAGACCTGCTATGTCACACTAATATATACGTTAACAGATACTGCACAACAGCATGCTTCCTGACTAAACACACATCCTGGATTCCTGCCAGAGGGAGTTTGCTGTTACAGTAGAAGCTCAGTACTCTTTCCCTTCTTAAGGTGACGTCCAACAATATTTACTTTTACCTTTAGGGTTTTGTAGGCAGTGCTCATGGCTGTTACTCTGTGGTTTGCATGACATCCACCCAGTTTACAAAGATGACAAACTGGCCTTCTGCAGATTTCACAGTACATGTTTACCCTCTCCATTTCATGTTCTGGACACATCAAAATCTGGGGGGGAGAAAAAAGGGGAGGAAAAAAAATAAGAGCAGAGGTGTACAGGTGCACTTCCAAAAACTGAGGTGCTAAAAAAGCCATCAAATCAATCACCCCACAGCAGCGTCTGGTTTCTTCAGTGGATTTTTTTATGTTCAATTTATCTTCCACCTTTTATATTTGTCCATGCCAGTGAAAGCCAGCAGATGAATGCATACAACTTCACAAGGTTTATAGTGCGTAAACCTGTAGCAATGCCTGGGCAAACTTCGTGTAGCCTCCATACTGCAATTAATCCTTTGCTAATCCCTGAAGTTGTCTGCATGCCACAAGCTCCCTACACTGTTCTTCACAGCTGTAATTGTAAATGCAATATATAGCACACCCTTTCAAATTTGACCATGTCCACAACAAGATCTCTTGAAACAGCTATGAACCGTTTGTTAAAGCAAGAGCTGACATAATACTGCCATCATCTAAGTTTAAGCAAGACTGATCAGTCACATAGCCATTAATCTCAGAGCAACAAACAAAATGCAGCCACCGTGACCAGTCACAGCCATTTTAAAGACAAAAGGCCCCAGGGTTGCTATTTTTCTGTCTTTCTTTAGTTATTCCTCCTTAGCACTAATTCCAGCATCAGTTTGAACAGCATTGTGAAAAACTGGTGTTTACTAAAAATCATCTTTCAAAGACTAAGTATCTTGAAATAACTACTCTAAGGGGGGAAAAACAATTGCTGCTCAACTCCAAACTCAAGCAACAGATAAAACCATCTAAAGTGAGGGAGAGGGAGTGTTAGAAAAACCTAAACCTTTGCCTCATCCCAGAACACTAAAAAGAATATCTGACTCTGTCTCCTCAATGTTAACCAAAGAAGAGCTCTTGATAAAGCTGTTCAGTTTCAAGTCAAGGAGAAGAGTGACACGGGAGTGTCAGTAGTCAAGCTTTAAAAGTATAATCTTTTATCACACCCCTTCAAAAAACCCCCCTGCACCACCAAAAAAAAAAAAAAAAAAAAAAAGAGCCACAAACAGCAAAGGGCACTGAAACAGAAAATTTTGAGTAGCATAGATACGGACACAGTAAGCTAAAACTGCAAACCATTTCAAGCCTGAAATGTTATCATAGGCTTGTGCTTTCCACAGCAGTGCATAGTGACACCTAACAGAAGCCATGCATTTTTATTCGCTTCATCATATAAGCAAGAGTTACAGCCTGCAAGCTAAAGATAGAAGAGATCAGCAGATTACCTAGTTTAGCTCTTTAAAATTTCAAGATCAGCCCACTACGTGCTTCTCCTATCCCCACCACACATTACAAAGTGTTCTTCAATCTGGCTGTAAATTCAAGTGATGACTGGGAATATCGTTTGGGAGACCAGCAAATACTCTCTGCATTCAGTTCAGGTCTTAGCGATGCAGTGCAGTGAAAAAATGCACTTTTCTTTCTAATAAGTTTGAGGGGTTTTGTTTGTTTTTAAACAGTGCATGTGTCTTAACGTGATTTAAAAAGCTAATTACACACAGTTGATACATCAGGATGATCTAAACTACTTTTCCCTCCTTTGCTCTACTTCAGCAGAGTTCAGATACTGACTTTTAAACCCAAATTAGTCTGTATGTAGGCATGCAGAATTCCTTTAAGTAAGAATGTTGCAGCAGTGAGGACTTAGATATCATAGAAGCAAAGTTTTAAGGTACTCTACTGCATTTTAGATTAGGAACTGGAAGACAACATGCACACTTTCAGCTTACTTGTTTATCCAACATACAGACATTTCACAAAGATAGCTGTGTGCTAGCACATATTAAAGCACGTAAAGCACAGGCGTGTTCTTAACTGTAATTAAGGTGTTAGACTTAAAAAAAACAGCACTAAGTGGACTTCTGGATGTTCACTGTCAGCTCCCTAACTTTCGAGGTTCAAATTTTTCCAGCCTCAGAATAAAGGTACGTCACTAGTTAAGTTATGCATTGCACATTAATCAAATTTACTTAATTTAATCAAAATGAATCAGGACTCCTTGAACATCAGCATTTCCGACATATGTGCAACCCCCAGTGAGGTCACTGGCCACCAGCACACAGAGTGGTCAGACATTAAGATCTACACTGGTCCCTTGCTAGGCACATGGCAGCTGTGACAATTCCTCATGTCATGTAATTAAATTGAGCAGGGCGTTGCCACATTCTGCACAACACTCAGCAGAAGAGACAAAGGTAACTGCACTTTTTAAATATTCTTTTCCGTCCAAATGCAGCAACAGCAACAGCAACAGCACTGTGTAAAGCAGAAAACTGCCCATTACACTTCTCTCTTCTGCTACAGCTTAAGGAAAAGAAAAAAACAACAGTGTGAAACCAGCAGAGATCTAAACTGCACCTTTTGCTATTGCTAGACGCAAGGAAGGAGGAGAGGAAGAAGATGCTTTGTGGTAGATCAAACTCAGGCACAGAACATCCAAAGGGAACCTGCATTAATGGGGTAGGGGAGGCCAATTGTGTTGGGGTTTTTAAGCTTACCCACCCAGGCATCCTCCTTAACTTGACTTCTACCAAAAATTACTGCCACTCTAGATGTTCAAGATCATCAAGTCTTCCAAAAAAAAGAAAAAAAGGATTCAAATCACAAATACCACAATCCATTCTCCAAAATTAAAAACAAACAAACAAACAAACAAAACAACAAAAACCCAAACAAAACAAAAAAAAAACACAAAAAAAACTCCAAAAAGAACAAAATAATAAATTCTTATTTTTAGGGTCCCCTACAAATATTTTCTCAATGTCATTTCCAACAACAACCACTTGAGCATCAAGACTAACAAAGGCATATGGTGCACTCGATAAATAACAGCAGTAAATCCTAAAGAGCATCAACTGTTGCACAGATACACCTGAAGCTCTATGTATGTAAACGCTGCAACGCAAATCCTGTAAGATATGGTATACTTACCTTGGGTCTGAAGTTGGTAGTTGGTCCAACATATTCATGCTGGGCTTTCACAGTTCCCCAAGGATGGTGTATTTTGAAGCATTCATTACAATAGCTTGCACTGCAGTCCATGCAGCTCTTTGTAGACTCTTGAGGTGGAGGTTTGCAGAAATCACACATAATAGCAATGGCTGCCCTGGCTGCCTGTCTGTATCTTTCCACAATGGTTTCCAAAGTAAAGTTACGAAATAAGCCATTGATGCCACGTTCTCCGAGATCAATATCCTGCTGGCATCCCGGACAAGGAAACAGGCTAGATCTAGGTGTCAGTGAATTGCGCTTTCTGCCTGGGTAGACACCTGATTTAGGAGTAGCATAAACAGAAGATGTTTAAATGGAGAAGCACAGGAATTTATGAACCAATTCCAAACTATCAAAGCACAGTGTCCAAAACACTACATTACCAATTCATATGCAGTCTGCCAAGCCAAAGAAAATACATTTACCATAACAAGTTAGTGAAATGTCTGAGTCCAAGGGACATTATAAAGTACTACTCTTAAATTAATTCTGTGGTAAGCTTAATTTAGCTATTCCAATCCTGTCTTTGTCTAGTTTTAGATACATTCAAACTGCAGCCTTTCAAAATGCTGAACACAGAACCTTCAGAAAAATTTTAGCTTTAGGCTAACTGGCTGGCCATAGAGAGAGCAACAGCTTTGTAACAGAGTGAAGTAAAAGACGCTTATTCCCAGAGTGAAACTAATTATTCCCAGACAAACATAGCAAACTTTGAGCTCCCTAAAGCTTGCTCCCTAAAGCAACCTAAACCTGGGTTGAATTTATCTGTCTCAATCCAAGAAACATCATTAAAAAGCAAACACCCCCCCCCAAAAAAAAAAAAAAAAAAACAAACCAAAAACCCAACAGTCCCCCAAAACAAAAAAAAAATAATCAAACTCAAGAAGGAAAACGAGAACTAGATATTACCAGCATGACATCTCAGCCAAAAAACAGGCAGAGGCTGACTTGACTCTTGCTGAATGGCCTTGATAAAACCCAAAACACCAAAGGGAATGTTGAGATGGTTATGTCTAGAAGATTCTTCTACCTTGAACTGGGGAACCACAGATCTGCAGTTACATAGGGTGTTACATCTCTCTGCATTTCAAAAGGAACAGCAGAGAAGCTGCACTCCTACCAGCTATGAAAAATTTCCCCTCCTATCCAAACTAAAGTGATCAAAGGCTCAAGTAAAGCTGCAAGCCTGAGGAGCCTTTGGAGCCTAATCAAGGGGATGGCTCACAAACCCAAAGCTATTTACAGGGTAATGATCTTGAGGCTATCAAACAGGGAGGGCATTCCACACATGAACTCAAGGAGCACAGCTGTGCCTTTATGTATTTCTGAAGCAAGCTGGGTGAGTGTTAAGGCTTGACATGCATCCTCTCAGCTTCCTCTGACAAAGAAACAAATGAAAAAAAACCCATCTTCTGTAGCTGGAGTGTGGTTTTAAGACCACTTTGAGAGGACTGCATGGTGTTATACCTAATGTTGTTATACCTAACAGATTCGTAAATTGAGGCATGACTTTAAGCTGAATTCTCTGGGTTGAAATTGATTCTTCTTCATCTGTGTTTAGCCAGTATCTTATCAGAAATGATGATGCTTCATCTCTTTTTGAAGTGTCCTTTGGTACTACTCAGAAGACACTTGCTTTGTGCCACTTCTCTGGCTGCTTAACACAACAATCTGAAACCTCCCTTCCTCTCATGTCTAGCATGTGCCCTCCTATCCAGTCTCTGTAAAAAAACAAACAAAAAAAATCTAACAAGAAAACAAACCACCACACAAAAAGGAAAAAATAAACAAACAAACAAACAACCCCAAACCACCCACAAACCAGTACTCCTGTAAGGAACCAGTTCCTTCAAGTACCTTTCAAATGTGCCCCATAGTAGTTATGCATGACTGTCACTCAAGAAGTAACAACCAGAGCATGAGCAAATGCATACAAGCTGGCAGTCCCCAACCTCGCTGGTCTCATGCCTTTCTGTTGGTTCTGACTGGACAAACTGGACTGCATTTACAGAACAGTATGGGGGGCACAAGGAACCGGCATACAACTCTCTGGCTAAGGGAAGCAGAGATTTTGGTTTAGTACTTACTTGAACTGAATTAATTGCCCAACTGCACATCCTGCAGTACCTGTAACTTCACATACATAGCAACACACACATGCAATGCACAGCAACAGCAGTGAAACACAAAACTATATTTCCGTATTTCCAATGTATGCTCCATGCTAGCACAGCACACAAGAACACAGAGAGATCTTCTTCACAGACTTCTACAATGGCCTAACCAGAGATGATTTCACATGCAGTGCCATGCTGTCACCAACTACAGAAAGCAACCCAGAACACTTATATTTGCAAAAACTAATAAAATAATGATACAGTGTCATATGTACAGGGACTGCCTACAACCAGTATGCTATAGCAGAAAGCAAGCAAAGACAAAGCAAGACAGCAAAAGAAAAAAACATGGTTGCAGTGGTCAAGTTTAGCAATATAATCTGAAGTTTGTATCCAGCAGCATGCTTTTCAAGTCTGGTTCAAGCGGTTCAAACACGGAAGGGGCATTTGTTAAACAAAAGGTGAGTTCAGTAGCATTTTAATGGAGGCCTTCCATTCTGCCCCTAGTACAACAAAAACGTGGCAGACCAGTTGTAAGCTCTGCAACTGGTGACACTGCTTACAGAAAGCAACCCAGTACCAAGGAAGTCCTGTGTACCTTCAGATGTCTCATCCCTTTTCACTGACAGCACTCAACTAAGGTTTCTCCGCACCCTGTTCTAAACCATGGAAGTTTACTTGCTAAGCTCCTCAGTATTCTCTGCCAACTAAATTCTCACAGTATGGAAACATCCTCTTTTTTGCCTAGTAAGTGTCGTAATATTAACTAACATGCAGTAAGAATTAGTCTGCTTTCTGCTTATAGGATTTCTACACTCATATTAAAAAAAAAAAACAAAATTATTTCTTCAGCAGTGCTTAGAGTACTATCTTTCTTATCTGCCTTATGTCCAGTTTCCTAAAACTGAATTTGCTTATATACAAAGCAGAACGGCAACCCATGGATTTTGTAGTCATATTAGCTGTGCAGATCAGAGAAATTTAGGTTCTCACTACATTCTTTTTTACAGTTGGCCAATCTGGTTTACAACATACAAGTACGAAATTTGTGAAATCATCAGGAATCCTCAAAGGAAATTTTCTGCTGTGGTTTGCAAACAGACTGCTCCACTTGCACTGAACAGCTCAATCACTAACTAAAAAAATTAGCGCAAGGTATGCTCCTGCTTAGACTCTAAACTCAAATACTGCAATAGAGATGGCAGACTAAAGTCAAAGAACAATCTTAAGTATGTCTTTTAAAGACAGCATTTAAAAAAATCTTCCAGAGAAGTTATACCAACACTTAAAATGTTGAAAAGCCCAATCTCTAGCTGATTGTTTGCAAAGGGGTAAGACATCTTAAAGATAAAATTGTGTTTTTCAAGTAAGCAGGATCACCAGAATTCTACGGTTAGGGAAGACATGGAAGTTAAATAGGTGAGAATTAAATAAATAAATAAATAAATATTTTAAAAGTCAACTGGATTCTCATGTAAGTTTTTAAAAATATATTAATGCATATTGCCACCTTCCCCCTCCCCCCCCCCCCCCCCCAGTTACTATTTTTTGGAATGATTTTCAGGAAGAAAGAAAAGGCATCTAACAAACATGAGGTAAGTCATTAGCTGTAAAATGTCATTTTTCAGACACTTATCTTCCACAAATCAAGGGTGCTTTCTGCAAAAAGAGCAAATAAGGACAGCTTCCCAAGAGCTCTGATGGTGTCCTACAGTATCTTTGTTTTATGACACTTTCAGTCTTCAACTGAGGCAATTCAACCTTCTTCCCATTTCCTGTCCTCCACCGAGTGTGAAGTTCAGGTTTGTGTTTAGTTCAGTTCATGTCTTTCTCGAAGGACACAGTATTTTTATGGATTGCTTGTGTGCCTGCCAATATTATGGCAACCTGGAGCTTTGTGGGGATTTCTGCCACTTTTGACAGAGCATCCCATCAAAACAAAGAAATATTAACAAGCCCATGCAGTGGCTGAAATGCTCAGACTAGCTCAGTTTTGGAAAGATGTATTTAAACCAGAGACACTGGCTATCCTTCCACCCTATTGTGTCGCTAAGCACACCAAACATCACAATTTAAAATATGTAGGTTTTCACATATATGCATATGCCATGCTAAATTGCCAGATCCAGAGCTACTATTCAGATTAACACAGTACAAATTTCAGTCTGCTTTTTTATCAAATTTATCAGGCTCAGATACAATGAAGAACCAGTATTATCTTCCATTTAAAAGCTATGGCCAACCACAAGCTCTCGATGTTATAAAGACTGATTCAATAACTATACTTCATTACCAATAAGCCAGCAGTTTCACTGGAACTTGACCATATAAACTCCTGAAAATTAAAAGGCATGGGGCAGGGGGGTGACTGTTGGGGTTTTATTTTTAAAGGGAAGAGAGAATACGTGGTTTTGCACCCATCAATGTATGTTCAGACACAAGAGAAATAAAAATATAATTCAACTCCTAACTGAATTCCAGTCCAGTTGACCTTTAAGTCAGTGTTAAACAGAATGAAAAGCTTTCCTTATAGAAGTCCTTTGCTGTACCTTTGCTCACTGCAAAAGCAATTTTGTGGACATGACCACTGACAAAAAGCTATACGCTAACCAACAGTATTTAACTTGAGATCTAAATGCTAGACTACCTCTAGCCAATACAAGAAAGAAAGCACTTCTACCTCTCCACCCAAAAGACCTCCTCTGTGAAGCTGTGAACAATGAACAGAAAGCCATTTAGAAACCCAAAAATGAGATATACCACTGGTTTACAATGGTTTAAATAAAAAGCATCAACTGTTTTCTCTCCTGTGGCTGTTAAAACTCCTGCAGGGCTGAAAGGAAAGAATGTTTAATTCCCTAGGAGGTGAAACAATTGTAGTATTTAAGCAGAACAGAAAAAGGGAGAAAGAAGAGACTTGGGCTAGGGCGCAGGGAGAGGTATTTCTGACATTCTGTTTCTGCATTGTCCATCTGCACAAGTGTCACCATAACCACATTACACTCTTTAACTACACCAAGACTGTAATTAAACTAAGATTACAGAAAATGGATGAGCAATAAGAAATAGCCTTTATTTTCATTTTATATGCAACATACTTTTTTTTTATCAAAAATTATTTTATATACAACATAAACAGTGGGTTGGTTTGTTGGGTTTTATTTTAACCAACACATTAGATTTGAAGAAGCACATATAGTCCCTTTCAACTGAGAAATGGAGAGTTTTTACATTAAAATAAATTGTATTTGTAAATGTGAGATCTGTGTTCACAGCAAATACAAAACATGGACAAGTTTCTTCTGGCATCATAAGAATATAAATGCCAAAATCATTTTAAATAGATGATACTCCTCATGGAGATAGTAGGGATCCCCTTAAGTGGGAAAAAAGAAAAAACCCACAACAGGAAGTTGTCATATACATTTTCAAGTATAACAGTGTTTTGGCAGTAACATGCCCTGCACAAGCCTACCAGAAATTCTAGTGGGTTTTTTGTTCTATGTGAGGCCCCACTTTGGATGTTTCCTGTACTTTTCCTCTCTTAAGGAGCTGTTTTATTTCAAATCCCCTGAGTATCATAAAACGAATTAATTGAGGCAATGCACACTGTGGGTGCTTCAGATGCAGGACAAGAACTGTAGAAATATAAATTGTGAGCTGTTTGAACATTACTGGTACCAAATGTCTGAGCACAAATCTCACACCCCACATAGCAAGGGAACTCTGGCTGCAACATCAGAAGTGAACACAGTTGAACCTGACTATCCAAATACATTCTTTAAAGCTCCCATTTCCATATGTTTTCCAGTTTGCAAATGTGAACTGTCTGAGATGATAATTTTCCTGTGGTGTGCATCTGCCCAACACTCTTTGAGGGAAGAGAGGGAAGCCCGTTATTTTCATGTCTCAACCTTCTCTTGCTACTACTCATCAACAGGTATGAAGTCTTTAGGAAAGCATTAATCTCCCCCAACTAGTAGGTCTGATGAGAAGATGACACAGATAACTTCAGATCAGTTGCTGGGATGGCAGGCTACTGTGGATTCAAAGATTACAACCCCAACAACAATTCGCATGCACGTATCTCATGGCAGGCAGGAACACCATGGATAGGTCTATGATTCTATGACTCTAACAGCAGCCAATAACTATGGCAGCACCGCAAACTGAAACTGCATTATCTTGAAATATTTAAATGCCAGGTTCTCAAGGGAGCATGGCCTCCTTTGAGCACAGGGCACACTGACCCACGGCACCATGTGCAGGACATATTACTCTAGATCACTGCCTGAATGAGAGCAAGATGAGCAGCTTCTGATGGGAGATAAAGCATTACCTCCTCACTTATGCTGCAGAAGGCAGCATGGGGGCTTCTCCCCACAGGCAGCCTGTCCAATTCTCCCACACTCCACAAGCCACAGCCTTCACAGGGAGGTCAGGCTGCCCACAGTAGATCTACCACTCCCTAACTACTCTGATGTTCACGTTGTAAAAACATAAATCTGTGGAAGCCAGGAATGATGTCAGTTATGCATCCATACCATGCCAAAACATTATGCTTATTGAGGAAAAAGGGAATAGGCTTGGATCTGGGAGAAGGCAGGCACCAGTAGGCTCTATTCATTCAAGTGTCACGTAACACTGCAGTTAGAAAACAGCTGACATGTATGCAGAGCTAAACAGTGGCTGTGGGACTGCGCACCCCACATCCATAAAATAGGACTGTAATGCAGATAACTAGCCATTTAGTTTGGGGATTCGCGCAAATCCTGTAAGCTTCAACCAGCCCTGCTACAGCAAGCACAACATTCACTCATCAAACTGATTTGGAAGAGTACCAGTATTAACAACTGAGGAGTTGTATAAGAGAAGCGGAGGAAATAAAACATCTGAACTCTGGAAGCTGGGAAGATGAATGTTAGTAATATGGGAAATGCAAGATACAGCTTTAGAGTTTGTCTTGTGGACAACTTATCCAGAGCATTGCGGAGTCTGGTTTTAAAGGGGATAATTATGTCAGAAGGAAGCGTAAAGGCCAAGATCACATTTCTTTCAAGAAGTACAGCATGCAGAAAGCACTTTCAATTTATCTATGTAAAAACAGATCACCTTATCCATAGATTATACAGACAGCTGTAAGAATATTTCTAGTGTGAACCCACAATGAGTGTGAGCCTGACAGCCAAGCACTCCTTTGAGCAGACCATGCTGAAGGAGACTGTTGGTACAGTTTTCTTACAGTCATTTGTCCCCAGTTCCGCAATGAACATCATCTATGGAAAATTATTTACTGTAAGCATAATGAAACAGGTGGGACAAAACTACCATGTGCACAGTCTGCAGGAGGCTCAGATGGAAGCTGGCACTAATGAATTCAGGCTGGCTGAAACCTGAGAGAATCACCTCAACAGTACTACTGATAGGCAATAAAACTGCTGAAATCTGCATCTCAACACTACTGAATGTAACTGAAACACAGGAACAAAACCACACAATGGTCACAGAGATTTACAGGATGCCACAAAGACAAATATATTATCTACAAAATAAAGTGAATTGTCCTTGAAAATATCCCCATTGTTCTTGCCACAGAATGGATAAGACTTGCACTATCTCTAAGTCATCATCTCTTTAACTGCCTCAGACATTTTACCAGTGCAGATAACATTCAGCTCAAGTCAGTCCAATACATTAAGTTAGGAAAACGCACAAAAAGCCTGACACATACCTGATCTACTAATCCTGTCAACTCGGTCCATGCTAGAACAGATTTTAATTCGAGGGCTACTCTGATTAGAGGATTCGGAACCTCCATCAGCAAAAGAGTCTTCAAATGCAAATAGTATTTCTTTTACACACTTGTGACAGATACTGTGCTGGCAAGGAAGGATCAGCGGATGGGTGAATAATTCCTTGCATGCTGGGCAGATGAGCTCTCTTTCAAATCCCTTAATGGCAACCTTCATGACAGAGAGAGGGAGAAACAAATGTAAGAACAGAGAACATGAGCCAGCATGGCACAGCTGTCTGTCACCAAACCCCAGCTCTGCTGAATAATCGCTGCACAGTTCTAGCTGGTTTGAAGCACTCCTCCAGTTAACCCTGCAAACAAATATAAATTAACATTTATGAGAGCACTGACAACATTCATTTCAACTGAAACAAAAGCTGCCACTAGGAAAATTCAGTTCATCTTTAGGTCATGTCTGCATTGCAGGGAAAGAAAAAGAAGAGGGGAGTAGTCTTAATTCCACCCAAGGACCAAGTGAGATGAAATCAACCATACTTCCTAACAATAGGAATACAATACAATAGGAATATGCTTAATTCTGCTTGCTCACCTGCTTTTCAAGAAGCAAGAAAAAAGAAGAAAAAAAGAAATAAACTGTCAGGCTGGTTCAACAGCAGGCTTCCCTGCCCTATAACTCACATTTAAGGAGACACTATTCTGACTTCATTTGGCTAGTAGCTCGAGTCAGGAACATTATTTGTTTGTTTGTTTGTTTGTTTGTTTGACACACAAAGACCCGCCTGTGCACCAGTGCAGCTCTTCGCCAAGTTAACGACTCCACAGCCGCCTGGCGCTGGCTCCCGGGCCTGAACCCACCGGCACCTCCTCGCCGCGGCACTGGCCCGTGTCCGCGACTGTCCAACCCGCCGTCTAACTACACCACATATATGCACGGGAATGAAACCCTGCGCGCACCGAGCCCCGGCTGAAGGTCCCCGTGCGAGCCATGCCCGCTGCCCCACAACGCGGACTGCCGTCGGGACCGCTCTAGCCGGACGGGGACAGGGCAAACACACCCCTACCCCACTGTCAGCTCTCACCGCGCTTTCCTGCCGGTCGCCCTCCATCCCCACGCCTCCTCCTCCTGGCGATTCCGCGGCTGCAGCTGCCATCCTGAAAGGACGCCCTCCGCCTCGACGGAGGCGGGGAGGCAATGCCGTGCTCTGGGGCGGGGCCAGAGGCAACGCCCAGCTCACAATGGCGAGCAGCACCTGGCACCGGCGGCGCCACTTCCGCAGCGGGGGAGGGTCCGGCAGGGGGCAGCGCGGTGCAAAGCCTGCGAGAGCCGCTGCTGGTCTCACTCCGCTTCCGTCTTCGCAGCGGCGGGGAGTGAGCAGAGTCCTAGAGTCCTAGACTCACAGAATGGTTTGGGTTGGAAAGGACCTTAAGATCACCTACTTCCAAACCCCCTGCAATGGAAGGGACACCTCGCACTAGACCATGTCGGCTAAGGTCTCCACGCAGCCTTCCCTTCTCCAGGATGAACAGCCCCAGCTTTCTCAGGCTGTCTTCATACAGGAGGGAAACTTGGAGGGAAAACGGACAGTAGCCTAATGCTACACAACGGACAGACATTTAGTGAATTAAAGTGGATGGAGCCTGGACTACATGAATGATGAAATGCTATAAGTTTGACAAACCCTAAATTTGACCTATTCACCTGTTTGAAAGACTAACATACGCATAAGATCCTTTCTCTGCTCAGAATTACTCTTTCAATATGAGTCAATAAAACAAACACACTTGGAATGGCTTATTTTGGTTTTGGCCATTATTTTACATCTGGGATTCAGTGGCCTGAACATGAAATTTGAATGAAAAATAACATTCAGGAATGATGAAAATAGGGGAGACTGTATAGCGTATTCGGTATTACAAAGAACTTCCTAGAGAACACATGTAAAGATGCTATTTCACATTTACTTTGGAAAACTGCCCTCATAAAATTACAGAACACTGTGCTTGAAATAATTCTGATATTTAGGATTTATATTCAAACTGATTATAAATGTTCACAGTATTTATATCCAAACTGAAACGTTAACCAAGTATGTGGGGAGAATGGGTTAGTAAGGACATGAGTTGTCAGCCTTGCAGCTATGTTTTGAGTAGTGATTTGCAGACATATGAATAACTATTTTGCCTTAACCACCTCTACTACCCCCAAATCTCCTGGTGTTACAGGCAGGCTTTAAAGGATGTAGATCTTTGTAAGCCCTTGTTTACATTAGCACACTACCCATTGGTGACACTGGCTGTAATTGTTTTGGGGTCAAATAAACTATCGGTCACAGATCAGAACAAGGCTCTGCTACTGCCTTTTGAAACAGTATGAAGAACTTTTGTCTTTGGTAGCATAGCAAGGCAAGCCATTCTGCACTGCATGCCAGACGTGTAGGTGCCAGCAGAGGTGGGTCTTGCTAGTGTCGACAAACTTGGATGAAGCACATATTCTCCTACTGTTCTCTTACAGCCTTCACAGAGGCCACAATGCCAACTACTGCTACAGTCAATACTGGTGACTCCTTGTTATATCTCTTAATAGATCATTACCATCTTAGCTTGCTTGTGCGCCTATTTTCTCTGGCTTCGGGGTAGTTTCGAGCATGATTTTAATTACCACCTCCTCTACCACATTAAGATGTTACAGGATGAAGAGGTACTTGAAAGCTTTGGAAGGGTGGAACTCCTGTGTCTGCTGTCACACCTTTTGCTAACATTTCGATGCTTCCCAAGGCTAGGACTACTGCATTTGCCAGTACCTTTAAGGTACTGGGAGGAAAAAAGCAACAGCTAGGAGTCACTGGCACACTGAAAAGGCAAGAGCACAACTGCCAAAGGAAGATCCTGTCATTTGCAGGAGGAGTAAGTATGACCAGCGCAGTCACCCAAGTCAGACCTACCCTTCTGCTTTCTTTCCAGCCACTTGTGCATCAACTGGAATCCTGTTCTGCCAACAGGGGAAAGCTTTTACATGAAGTGATACGTGGAAAGTGTTAAGACAGGTCAACACATTCTTTGTAATTCTCTCCTGCCCCTCAGCAGGCAGGGTCTGACCAGGTGTCAAGGGCATGCCTTGAGCTCCCATGACAGCATCACAACACAACCTGGGTGGGGGTTGTCATCCTATTTTCCCTCCTACCTCAGGTTCAATGGCTCGTTAATTTAATCTCTGGTACACAGCAGTCTCCTAAACACTCATTTGCATTAACAGTCAGTACAATTCAAAGAAGGATGAAGCAGCCTGGTTTCAATGAGCCATGAAAATCCTAAGCTTATTGTTACACAATGTAACAACATAGAGTGGTTGAGGCCCTAGTGAATGAAACAGCACAGCCCTACCCGAAAGCACTCACAAGTTCTGTAACACCTCCCCTGCCTTTAGCAATCAGGATCCAAGACCAAAGCTTTCCAGGACGTTTCATTCAGCCTTTGCAACCATGGCTCAAGCCTAAGCAAGTTCCCAACTGGTCTGCACTCCTCTGACTGAACTGCTGAAGCCTGCCTTGCACCAGGTTTGCCTGAGAGCCAGAGCCACTGCTTCCATGGCAGAGGTATGCAAGATGAAGAGTGAGATTTGTTCCTGAGTTAACGTAACTATCTTGGGCACTGAGGTACAAGGGAGACACTTTTTTCCCCTAAACAACAATGGTATTCCTGCCAAGATGGATGTAGTGGGTGTTTAGCCCACATTCTGGCCTCTGTAAATCGTTAGTGATGCAATTTGCTCTAGAAGAGGAGTTTGAGCTTGGTCAGAGTATGCTGAGTGACCTTAATTCTTTGGGGAACTAACTTTCAGCAAGACTCTGTAATCTTACCTCTTTGGGGAACTAACCTTGAGCAAGAAAAGTGAAGCAAAGAAACAGAACAAAGACGACTAGAACAGGAAGTAGAAGAAGGAACTGAGAAGTGAGGAGAAGGTTGAAAGGAAGATGTTGAAAAGGCAGACTAACCAATTAAAACTTGTATTGCGCGGGTGGACAGCAGCAGCTAACCAAGTGCATTGTAGCTCTGACCTTGTGGACTTAATCTAAAACATATATAGTCTTTGTAATCTGAAGTAAAAGGGTCTCTGACTTGTAATCTGAGTCCATGTCTTGAATCCCCTCAAATAATGACCTTGACGTGATTGCGGAACGAAAGGTGCAACTCACAGAAGACGGCTGCGTGCTCTGGAGGGAACTGTTTCGGCTGAACAATCGTCTTGCCAGCCAGACTGGGCAGACCAGAAATCTCCAGGGGTAGGTTCACCTGCTTCAGAGAAAAACTCAAGTGAGCAGCCGAGAGACAGGAGGGAAAGAGAGAAGATGGGTTCAAATATCTCGAGCGAAGAAAGGATGATAGTCAGGATGATACAATAAATGTTAAAGAGACGACGAGTAAAATATTAAAGAAACAATTTGGAACTATTGCTAGCATGTTTAAAAAGTAAAGACTTGCCCACGGAAACACTGCGTGTATTTGACTGTAAAATTTGGAAAACAGCTGGTAATCTGATCTTCGACCATGCTACAAGGGGTGACTCAAATGCCATACATATACAATCAACGTGGCGTTTGATATACAATACACTGAAAAAGGTGCATCGTGAAAAGACTGTGACAGAGGAAGTCAGTGGAGTATTAGTGACTGAAGACCCAAATGAGTAATGCACTCACAGTGGAGAGTCAGCAAAACAGGAAATAGCAGTCCAGACAGACAAGAGTGAAGCAGAGTGGGAGGAAAGTGAGTTGGAAAGTTCAGATGAGGAGGGGACTGTGGTCTTGCAAAAGGTAACATCATTGCCACATATGCGGCCTGCAGTTTCATGTAAAAAGGGTTCAGACAGTATGATGATGGCTGCAAGCTGCAGGGAGCAAAACAAGAAAGATGAAGGGAGTAAAATAAGAGAAAGCTGGAGAAAAATGCATTTAGACAGAATAAAGGAAGGGGGGAAAGTTGCAATTAACCCCTCGCTTTGCATTTCCGGTGATGGTCCAGCCCAATTAGCCTGGGACCCATGAGGCCTTCAATTGGGAACTGGTAAAGGAGGTTTGAAAAGCTGTGATGCAAAATGGGCTACAATCGCCATTTACCCGAACATTATTGGAAAATGTCTTGGGTGGACACCTTGTGACCCCATTGGATTGTCATCAATTACCTGCATTGATTTTAACACCAAACCAAAAGTTGCTGTGGAAAGACAGATGGGCAGAACTGTGTGAGGTGCAGGCTCTAGAAAACTTAAATCGGCAATAGGGTGATCCACGCCTGGGAGGACAGGTAGATCATCTAATGGGGGCAGGTGCATTTACTGCTCCTGAGGTTCAGGCTCAAATGATGCCAGACATTTTAAGAGACTCAGCATGCTTAGCGTGAAGGGCATTTGCAACTAATCTGGAAATGGGAAAGAAACCTGTCTATTTTACCATGATAAGACTGGGGAAGAATGAGCCCTATATGCAATTTATAGATCGCTTGTGAGAAGCTGTAGATAGGCAGATAGATCATCCAGAAGCAAAAGAGTCTTTATTATTAAAATTGTCTATTGAGAATGTGAATGTGGACTGTAGAAAGGTTTTGCTGTCCTTGCCAAAATCTGCATCATTAATAGAGATGGTAGAGGCTGCAGACCACATAGGCTGTCTACAACAGCAACAAACAATGTTAGCTGGCATGTTTGCTGTGACCATGCAACTGCTAGGAACCTCAAATAAAAGATGTTGTTTGCGGCAAACTAGGTCACCTTAGCTTCCAATCCCTGAAAGGCAAAGCAGCCAAATCCAAAGGCTCATCAGACAGGGTCCCAGGACTGTGCCCCCGATGTGAAGAGGTTCATCATTATGCCAATCAGTGTCGGTCCAAATATGATTGGGAGCGCAAACCCCTTGAGCAGGGATCGGGAAACCAGAAGCGCAGTGCAGGTCAGGGCTGCACCATGACACAAATACCCCTGAATGTGGTGAGTGGACCCCCATTGTTAAACAACAACCTTCAGGGTGTTTAGACCAACTCACCACAAAAATTTACCGAAGTGCCGGAGTGGATGTAGTGACAACTGAAGAAGTCACATTAATAACATCTACTGTCCACACAGTAGCTCTTAATGCCCATGGACCATTAGGCCACGACTTTAGTACCCTGTTATTAGAACGTTCTAGTATAATGCTGCAAGGTATCATTGTGTTGCCTAGCATAATTGATGTGGACTATATGGGACAGATTAAGGCAATGATATGGACTCTGAACCCTCCAGTACATATCCCTAAGAACACACCTATAACACAACTTATTCCATTTTTAAATCAGTCACCCAGAACTGGGCCAGAGAAAAGGGGAAGTGGAGGCTTCGGCTCCACAGGACAAAAACCCAAATATTATGTGGACATTAGATATTCAGCAAACAAAACCACATATTCAAATAACAGTGAACTGGGGAAATTGATCAGTGCAGCTTGATATGCTAGTAGACACCGGAGAGGATGTAACAGTAATTGCTGAGGAAAATTAGCCCCAAGACCAGCCATTAATTAATCCCCAGGGAACTTTAGTAGGCGTAGGAGGAAACACCACAACTGAAGAAAACGCTCATTTAGTGACCTTTCGAACATCAGATGGATCTCAGGGTTTCACCAGACCATATGTGACTTTAATTCCCATGAATCTGTTGGGAAGGGACTTGCTAAGACAAATGGGATGTACCATCATCAAAAATTTTTTCAGATGGGCCACTGATTTGGCCAGTACTCAAACTGAAATGGAAAACTGAAAAACCGGTTTGGGTAGATCAGTGGCCATTAACCACAGAAAAGGTTGCCATTTTGCGACAGCTCGGCCAAAAGCAACTACAAGCTGGACACATTCAGCCATCAACAAGTCCATGGAACACCCTGGTATTTATCATCCCAAAGAAATCAGGAAAGTGGAGACTGTTGCATGATCTGCGTCAGATAAATGAAGTGATGGAAGAGATGAGATTTCTACAGCCAGGGTTACCCTCACCCATGATGATTTATCAAGATTGGAACATTTTAGTTATTGATTTAAAGGACTGTTTTTTCACAATACCCATTGATCCTAGAAAGAGTGAGAAATTTGCCTTTTCGGTCCCTGTAACAAAGACAGACCCATGCAGAGATATCAGTGGGTAGTATTGCCACAAGATGTGAAAAATTCACCAACAGTATGTCAAGGTTGTGTTGAGATAGTGTTTCATCCATTTTGGGAAAGGCATCCCAAACTATTAGTATATCATTATATGCATAATATACTGGTGTCTGGGGAAAATGACCTAGTTTTTGATTGTCAATAATGATTTCCAACCAGTAGGATTAATCATGCAATGGGTTGAATCTGATAAGGAAAAATTGAAAATTCTTGAGTGACTATTTTTGTCACATCAACCATCAAAAACCATTGTAACAAGACCAGAAATGTTTGCTCAGCTAATTATGAAAGAAAGAGATAGTGTTTTAGCTCTATCTGGCAAATCCCCAAACCATAATTATTCCCATGACAGAACAGTATTTGCAGTGGTGTATGCAGAGTAGGTTAGCACTACAGATAACTCTAGTAGGATTTGATGGAGCAATCAAGATCCATCATCTTAGCCATCGAATATTGACCTTTATTCAGCAGGAATGTAGAGAGGAAAAACACAAGTGTACTCTCAAACCTGTGAATGATATCACAATCTTTACAGATAACAGTGGAAATTCAGGCAAAGCAGCTATTACCTGGCAAGAACAGGGCCCAATTTTTCTGATGGATCACCCCAGATTGTAGCACTTAAGGCAGTGACCGAGGTGTTTAAACAATGGAACACATGTCCAATCAATATAATTTCAGACTCAGCATATGTAGTAGGAGTTGCACAACAATTAAAAGGGGATTATTTGAAACATGTTACAGTTGAAACCTTGTTTAACAATATGAAACAGTTATGGTTGTTGTTAAAACAAAGAATTGAAGTGTACTGTATATGTCACCATCGTAGTCATACAAACTTGCCAGGATTCTGTGCAGAAGGAAATGCTAGAGTGGACCATCTAACTCAACCTGTCAGTGTGTCACCTGTGCCCAACATGTGGCAGCAAGCTTGCATTTCTCATTAATTTTTTCACTGATCAGCGAAGATCATAAACTGGCAGTTTCACTTGTCAATGGCAGAAGCAAAAGCTATCATACAAGCCTGTCCTGATTGTCAACAACTTACTAAGGGTCCTACATTGTCAGTTAACCCCAGAGGTATTCAATCACTTCAAATATAGCAAACAAATGTCACACATATGCCTGCGTTTGGCAAACTAAAATATGTTCATGTTTCTGTGGACACCTTTTCTCTGGCAGTTTGTATGACCGTTTTGCAGGGGAAAAATTCTAGACATATGTAAACTCATTTTCATCATGCCTTTGCTACTTTAGGAATCCCACAACAAAAAAAAAACAGACAATGGTCCAGCATATGTTTCATAATTGACCAAAATTTTTTTCCAAAATTGGGGAATCCAACATGTTACTGGCATTCCCTACTCACCCACAGGACAAGCAATTGTTGAGCCCACCCATCAAACTATCAGAAGGGGGAGTCAGGAGAGCAGCCAGCAAATAGATTAGCAAAGGTCTAATATGTCATGAATTTTTTGCGGTTACCCAGTGATAGTGTAATTCCTCCCATTGTAAAGCACATACAAACTATGTCAACAGGTATACTCAAATATAATGATCAAATTAAGTTATGGTAAAAACTTGGAAAAGAAATTGGGAAGGTCCAGTACCATTGCTAACTTGGGGAAGAGGATATGCTTGTGTAATTACAGATTCAGGTCCACACTGGGCTCCCACAAAATGGGTGAATCCGGCAGTGGAAAGCAACTCACCTGGTGGATCGTCACAGCATCCATCGCTACAGCAGTAGCAGTGGAACCATGGTCTTGGCTCCCTCCTCAGCAGCCAAGAACAAATGTATGGGTCGCATTGGCTAATGTGACAAACCTAGATGCCCTGTTCCTCACAACTGCCACCTTTTCGACATACCCTGTGGGAATCCCATTGGAAACCTGACCAATACCCTTCAAGAACCTATATAGGATCTGAAAAGGGGCCAGCCAGCTTAAGAATCAGGATGGGTGGACCTCAGTCCTGCCCAAGGCCTCATTGGAGCATCAAGAATTAGATCTGTTTGGGTCTATAAAAATGGACTGTTGTTTGTTTTTCATTTATTCAGGGAGCAATCAGTCTTTGGTGTGGAGTGTTAATCCTAACTTGGCAGCATATAAAAATAGTAGCGCTTGATGCAGATATACCACATGCAGAAAATCTAGTGGTCACTATAAGCCTAGAGCTTTACCTCCAGGAGTGTTTTTTATTTGTGGAGATTGAGCATGGTGCCCTGGGTTCAGCAGCAGCAGTCATATTTCTTCTTCTTAGTAGCTGGTGCAGTGCTGTGGTTTTTGACTTTCAGCCTGGGAACAGCACTGATAACATCTATTCTGTGAAGATTTTGAAGGCATGTCCTGCATGAATTTTTCGGACCATTTGGAATCTATTCGTAAAGCTATTCAGGAGCTGAAAAAAGAAGTAACAAAATTACAAATAGATGATGGATTTTTTTTGGATTAGGAAACTGACTTAACTCTCTAGGACTTGGAATATGGTTTGTTTCATTGACCAAAGGAGGTCTTACAAAGCTGTTCATTGTTATTTGTATCTTACTGATTGTTCCATGTTTTTTGAGTTGCCTGTAGTGAATGTTAGAAAAAATGGTAAAGCAAATAATGTTTATAGAAAAACAAAAAGAGGGAGATGTAGGAGAAGAGGAGTTTGAGCTTGGTCAGAGTATGCTGAGTGACCTTAATTCTTTGGGGAGCTAACTTTGAGTAAGACTGTAACCTTAGCTCTTTGGGAAACTAACCTTGAGCAAGAAAAGTGGAGCAAAGAAGCGGAACAAAGACAACTAGAACAAGAAGTAGAAGCAGGAACTGAGAAGTGAGGAGAAGGTTGAGAGGAAGATGTCGAAAACGCAGACTAACCAATTAAAACTTGTATTGCTCACGTGAACAGCAGCAACTAACCAATTGCATGCTCTGACCTTGTAGACATAATCTAAAACATATATAATCTTTGTAATCTGAAGTAAAAGGGTCTTCGACTTGTAGTCAGAGTCCGTGTCTTGAATCCCCTCAATTTGCTTCTCTACTTAACCCTGAGCAGTTGAACGTTGAAGATGACTGTTTTCCCCAGGATTTTCTCAGTCATGCAGGCTGAAAGATATATTGTTTGCTCAGCAATAAAGCAGGAATTTATGCTGCCTGAAAGAAATGTGCCTGTTTTGGCTCAGGAACATAGGCTCTTCTTTGTCTATTTGATGTTTACCCTTCAACTGTGTCACCCCAAACAACCAACAAGGGCCTTAGAACCTGGTGTTATTTTCTAAACAAAAATAACAATGATTTGAGAATCTCTTGTCATAAAATAAAAAATATCAAGGCCTAACCCTTTGATTCTTCTCTGAAGAGATGTACTACAGGCCCAGAAACATCACAGTTGGATACGTTTCCTGACAGATCCCATAACCTGATAAACTGGACCAAAAAAGTGTGGAAGGTTACAAAAACTCTCAGAGCACTCAGGCAATAGACTGCACTCATGCAACCACCAGAATATTTGGACTGTAATCAGCTTTGGGTAGGATTTGTAGCTAACACTTCTCAAAGTGTGCTAAACTGGCTCAGTATAATTTTACTTTTTTCAGTTACTGCCATGTGTAATGTGCTCTGCTTCAACCTAGGACATCCAGAAAGCTGCAGTTACAGATGATCCAGAGAGAAGACAAGAGTCCACACAGAGGAATCTGCTGTTTCTCCATGCAGTTGCCAAGAGAATGAAGGAAGTGTAATGAAAAAGATTCCAAAAAAATACATGGTATTTAAATCAAAATATCCTCCAGCTCTGAACTAGGGAAGAACATATCTGTAAACAAATTATTACTGTTTAGCAGAAAGTAAATGTACAGATTGTTTTTAAAATGACTTAAAATATAAAAAGTTTGCATTAAAATAAAAAACCCTAAAAATTTACAGGAAGCCCTACCACAGACTCAGTTTCTTACACAATAAAGATATGCACAAAAAAGTATAAACTGTTCACACATACCACATGGGGAATTGCTATTCTGTCCTGCTGCCTTCCTTCCTTCACCTAGCTATACTCAAGGCTGGCAGCTGGACCTTCATAGAATCATAAAATGTTTAGGGTTGGAAAGGACTAACGGTGTCCCCATGGGCAGGGATGACTCACACCAGACCATGTCAACCAAGGCTCTATGCACCCTGGCCTTGAATACTGACAGAGTTGGAGCCCTTGCCACATTACGTCTTGTGCTCTTGAAGGCACTTCATAGAACCCACTGCTGGAGTGATGAGAACACGCCTAAGTGCAGAAACACACCTTTGTCACACAGAGTCATTAGCCCTGCAAAGTAACTCAGATTGAAAGCTGTGAAGACAAGCAAATTGTATTTTAACTTGTTCTATCTACTAGGTTTCAAACTCGGACCCCTCTGCACCATCTAACTTGAGCTGTTAACTGAAACTGAACTCCCAAGTTATCTTCACATGCTCTTTTAACGTAAGTCATGTTTTTGCGCAAATACGCAATTACGTCTCAACATAGGCGCAATCTGGCACATTTCAGGATACCCTGGAAATGAAAGAAAGTTGCTGGTAAAGGGCCCTTCTTCTCATATTAACCCAACCCCCTATTAAGATCTTTCCTACACATAAGCAAGAAGTATGTAAAGCCTTAAAGATAAGCAGTAGAACTCCAGATCAGCTAAGTAAGGAGCCCAGAGCAATCCCCCAGCCCCTACAGCTGCTAGCAAACTTTGCTGTATTTCTCCTCTCCAGTTTCTCATGTGATTTGTTTTTTTTTCATGTCTGTGTGGCTCTATCTCTTACTCTGACCTGGAGAAAAGCCGAAATGCTACCACAAAACAATTCTGCATCAATCAGTATATGAAACCAGGCAGAAGGGAGGGACAGCAAGTGTTATGTGCAGGGGGCAGGTGGAGAACATGCAGAATTTTAAATACTTTTAAATTTATATTTATAAATTTCTTATGTTTACATCATATGGGGTTTAGTAGTATCTATTTCTGTAAATGCTTTTTCTGGAGAAATGTTTTTAAAGCTTTTCTTAATGAATAACAACCTGTCAGTTTCTGAAAACCATGTGGAGGGCAGAAATAGGCAGTAAAACAAAGAAAACGTGAGGGGAAAAACAGAAGGGTCTTATTAAAAAAATGGAGCATATCAAGTTCCTTATCTCAACAAAATCAACAAGCTAGTGCACAAGGACAGTGTCAATGTTGCTAGCCTCTCTCTGACATTCACATTTGTTTTTATTGGCTTACTGAATTTACTCCACTTACAGGAAAATGACTGAAAATGGTTCTATAAAATGGATGACCAGTACTGATATCAGTTTCTGTATCAGGCACAAATGTTTCTTCATAGCATCTAAAAATTCTTTGACATTAAAATTGCAAGAAGCAGACGCATTCCAATTGAAAAAACATATTTATGCAAGTAAAACAATTTTGAACAGAGTTACGGCAAAAAAATATTGCAGTGTTTGTGTGTTTAACTGCTGGAAAACAAAAGTTACAGATTGTGAAGAAGCAGGGGAGGGAGCTTGAGCCGCCTTCTGGAATATTGTCATTCTGAGACAGTAGAGTGTCCATCCTTGCTGTATATATTGAACTGGGATTTCAGAGTCCTGAAAGAAGGTCCTTCTTACTCACTTGTCTCTGATAGAAAATGCAGTTAATTGTTAATCTGTGTCAGAGGGGTATTTTGCAGTGCTCAGATGCTGCTATGACATTGGTGTCACGTGCCTCGGAGGCCTAAAATATCTCACAGAGTATTGAAGTGAGCCTAAATAGATGTTACAGGTACATGGATTGCACAAGGACTGTTTTATTGCAGCTAAAAGTGTTGTATGTATCTTTCTGTTCCAGGTACAATGTGCAAGCTGTCTGTGTGAATCAGTCATGCCGGAATAATTAGTACAGACCACTAAAAGAGATAACAGGTTTTTGAAGTGACATTCCCACAGGGAAAAGTGACATATAATGATTACCCCATTTAAGAGGTCCGACAGAGGATGCAAGCTAAGTGGAAAAAACAACATGAGTGCCAAAAAAGGTCACATGCACAGCATTGAAGAGCTGATATATCATACTGTAGGGACCCTACACAGTGAGAGGTGAGTGTGAGAGTATACAGTATCGAGTCCTGTTTCTCTAATAGTTCATTGTTCAGCAAAAGCCAGGTGCTCAACAGTTAATTCAGAGCATATTCATGCACTCAGGCTGTTGCAAAAGCTTTGTTGATGAAGGAGAAGAAGAAAGGGAAAAAACAGGGTGCTGGGGCCTTTAAGCAGTAATACCCTGTCCCTAAGTAAAAATATTTTACCATGCAGAAGACTCCTTTTGCTGGCATGATTGTCACCTGAGAAAGCAGTTTAATTATCCCAGCAGATACGTCCAAGCTGCTTGGTAACATCAATAAATTACAAAGGGGCTGCAATCTGAAACCCTGGTCCAGAGGTAAAGAAATGCAAAAGGAAAACATGGAGAGCGAGAGGTCTCAGAACTGGCCCTTGGAGAACCTCAAGCAGTGACCACCACTATGGAAAGTCTGTGAATGTCACACAACTGCAAACTACTCCTCTTTTTTTCCACATACATCAAGTGTCTCAGAGAATGGGACCTGCAATGTGATGCTCTATGTATAAACAGCAGTCTTGGCAATAAACATGCATGATTCACACTACTGTTCTAACTCTACCAAGCCATATGCTCTTGTATCTGATTCAAGCAACCAGCACAGGCTCTTTAACTGTTAAAGATGGGCAGAGGTAGCAGGGAAATCACAGGCAAAGGGAGTTTCTTGCAGGAAACCATTTACGATTTTGTGTATTACTTAAAATGGACAAGAACAAGACCAGAACCTGGATTCCCCCTCCTTTTTCTACAAAAGGCATATGACAATTTCCCTCAAAATACTTGTAAACTCGGAACTATTGTGGGGGCAGAGGGGGGGACACCTTTTCTGTCCATCACTGCCTACTGCCAATCCAGCTTTGGAAACAGCCTGTGTCCAGCACCATGCTGTGCCCAGTGGTAAGCAGCCAGACAAACTGACACACACCTCGCAGAGGCTGCAGTGGTGCCTGCCTGTGCTGGGCCAAGCAACACTGCCCATTTTAGTTGCATTTTTTTAGTTTTCATCCAACAGCCTTGGAAACACATGGCAAATATTGGAGTCATAGAATCATAGAATAATTTGGGTTGGAAAGGACCTTAAGGTCGTCTAGTTCTACCCCCCTTCCATGGGCAGAGATGCTTCACACTAGACCAGATCACCTAAGGCTCTGTCCAGCCTGGCCTTGCACACTGCCAAGGATGGAGGATTTACCACTTCTTTGGGAAACTTGTTCCAGTGCCTCACCACCCTCACAGTAAAGAACTTCTTCATTTTATACCTAACCTGAACTTCCCCTGTTTAAGTTGGAACCCATTACCCCTTGTCCTATGCTACAGTTCCTGATGAAGCGCTCCTCTCCAGCATCCTTGTAGAACCCCTTCATATGATGGAAAGCTGCTATGAGGTCTCCACACAGTTTCTCTTCTCCAGGCTGAACGTCCACAACTTTCTCAGCTTGTCTTCCTATGGGAGGTGCTCCAGCCCCCTTATCATCCTCTTGATCCTTCTCTGGACTTGCTCCAACAGCTCCATGTCTTGCTTATGTTGGGTGATCATCTGTACATCAGATCTAAAGCCAAGTTCCCCCACCCAGAAAAACACAAAACTTAAGGAGAGGACAGGCTTCTATTTCAAGGCGGGAGCCGACCAGGCCCAACTGCAGGCAGAGGCCGTTCCCGGCACCGCCACCTCCTGGCCCCTCACAAGTGTCCCAGGGCAGCCACACCGCACTCCTGTGCTGCGCCTGTTCCCATGCGGCAGTGCCGCAGTGCCACCGTCCAGCAAGCACCACGCCGCCTCTGCCTTGTCCCGCTTCAGCAGGCCCAGGACGTTGCCGAAATGGCTGCCTGCCGCCACTGCGGCCTCTGGCTCTGCAGACACCCCTCCCCTGAAGCGCGGCCACGGTTGCAGCTGCCACAGTGCGGCAGATGGGCTGCCCGCCTCCATGCGGTGTCACCCCGCTCCTGTGGAAGGGCGGTGGGGCACATCGCAGTGCTCAAAATCACCATCTCTGCTCAAGCGCTGTGCGCGGTGTTAAAGCTGGTGGGGTTACACCTGCCTGAGGTCTCGCCAAGCCCGAGCATGGCTTTATAAACAACTCCGGGTCATCGCTGAGCCCGTGGCGTGAGGCTGGTGCAGCAGCCAGGTCTTACCCAAAGCGTCATCCTGATGTGGGCATGCCACTGTTAGCACAGCTTGAAGTGAAATTCATGCTGAGTTACAGTGCAGTGTATATGTTCCAAGGCTCCTGCTGGTTTTCTTAAACTCCAAGCTTTAGCTTAGATGAGACATTGTGCCTAAACACATCTGCAGAGAGGAGCACCTACTAATGTGATGTACATTACTGCATGTATGATCTGTCTCATATTTATGCACTTGGAGTATATGCTTGTCTCCTGTGCTTGTCTGCAGGGTAACTCAAAAAGGAAGAAAGCTTTCTATCGTCTGTTTGTTTTTTGCATCCCAGGCCTGATGCTGCCATTTGAGATAGATACAATGTGCCTGTATACAACTGTAGCAGAAAACCTGGCCCCAGCAATTCAAGTCCCCTGCGCTGCTTGAAGAAGGCAGCAACCATAAGGGCCCATTGGAATGCTGACTCCTGACAAGAGGGCCAGCTACCAAGAGGGACAGTTAAAGGAGAGGCACTGCAACACTCCACCCTAGCCATCTCATGGATGGGGAATGGTGTTTGTGATGTTGCAGACATCCCTGCCTCTCTCCATTTCATGCTGCTGCAATAACTTGTTTCAGGTCACTTCAGCCAGCAGCTGGCTCATTGCTTCCTCTTCTGGTCTCAGACTGCCCCAGACCCAAGGTGCTAGCTTTCCCCAAGACCTGGGGAGAGGGACAGGTCAATGTGTCCACTGTTCTCTCAGCATCTCTCTCCCAAACTGGGAGGTGGAAGGGAACAAACCACCTTTAGGCTGTAGCTATCAGGTAGCACAAGAAGCACATCACCCTTATGTGAAGAAAACATAATAAAGGGTGTTTTATAACAGTGTAACGTTTTCTCTCAGAGGCTGTATTTCCCGAATGTACTGATATGGTGGTAATGTTATACCCGATTCTCTCTACAGGTTACTCACTGAAACAATATACCCTTTCCTTTCCAGGAAATGGGGCTCATGAATAGCTAAAAGACTTGTGTTACGAGATACTGCACAATAATATGTATCAGATGACTCATTAATCAAATAGCTTGTTATTGGAATATAGTCAGGCTTTCAGCGTTCCATGTATTGCTTTGAGAAAACAGCCCAGGAATAAACAATGAGCAGTGACACAAGGGACAGCGAGCTGTCATCACCCACACAGCTGAGAGGTCCTCAATACATAATTTAACTCAATGTAAGATATTTTACTTCTCTGATCCAATTCCTGTTCACCAAACAACATTCATGTGGGAAATTTTTGCTGCTGTGATTTCTTTGTGTCAGTGCTGAGAGCTGTCAGAGAGTGGGGCTGGACAAGGCTGGGATGGGGACTGCGTGAAGGAGCCGCTCGCTTGTCCCACTCTGCTGAAGTCTGGTAGCCACCTGCAGGACATACTGCTGGTGTGGCTTTGGAAGCAACAGCACTCCCGCATGAACAGAGCTTGTACCACTATCAGTGTGAACCTCCAGACATAACCAGTGCCAAGCAGCACACATACCTTTGACCTCGCTGCTCAGGAATGATAGGCTGTGTGGAAATACAAGGAATTTACTACCTATCCTGCTACATAGTGCAAAAGGCAGCATACAGCTTTTTACTCCACCGGAACCCTTTCACCTGGAAGCATGCCTGCACCTGAATCTCATTGCAGCTTTGTTATGTCCATGTTGAACAACCCCTAGCAACCACCTCCCAGGGCCTGTTAGGCAAGTTTCTTCCCTGGTGTACCTGCTCTGAATCGGTGCTTTTGTCTTGCCTTCTTTGGCCATTAATCACATCATATTTTGAATTATGTGTTCCAAATTTCAGCTTATTGTCTCATGGTTATTTTGCTGCACCAGCATGATTAGGTTTTTTCCTTTTTTTTTTTTTCCCCTTTCTTTCTGCTACACACTGCAGCACTGGGCTGAAAGGACTTGGGACAGAAAGGATGATTCTTGGTTCCCCTCCCTTCACCTCCTCATGTCCTGCTTCCATAAACTGATCAACAGCCCAGTCACAGCTGAGTCCTACTGTCCTCCGGAGGGGAGAGCTGTGGCTCTCATTAGAGTGACCACCAGGTCGAAGGAGGTGATCCTGCCACTCTGCTCTTGTGAGACCTCACCTGGAGCACTGTTTGCAGTTCTGGTGTCCTCAACATAAAAAGGACATGGAACTGTTGGAACAAGTCCAGAGGAGGGCCATGAGGATGATCAGGGGACTGGAGCACCTCCTGTATGAAGATTGGCTGAGAAAGTTGGGGCTGTTCAGCCTGGAGTAGAGAAGGCTGCGTGGAGACCTCATAGCAGCCTTCCAGTATCTGCAGGGGGCCTGTAGGGATGCTGGGGAGGGACTCTTCATTAGGGACTGTAGTGACAGAACAAGGGATAATGGGTTCAAACTTAAACAGGGGAAGTTTAGATTGGATATAAGGAGGAAATTGTTTCCTGTTAGGGTGGTGAGGCACTGTAATGGGCTGCCTAGGGAGGTTGTGAATGCTCCATCCCTGGCAGCATTCAAGGCCAGGTTGGACGAAGCCTTGTGAGGTGTCCCTGCCCCTGGCAGGGGGCTGGAACTAGATGATCTTAAGGTCCTTTCCAACCCTAACTATTCTATAATACTATGATTCTAAATGTAGCTCAACTCATGAAGTCCATCTGGCAAGAAGGATATGGGAGAAGACATAAGAAGCTGATGGTTCTTTCATGCTTGATGTGGTTTTGTTTCAGTGTTAGCTCTGTTAGTATTCTAGGTTTGGGTGGCTGCTAGTGATGGGCAAGCAGAAGAATGCCACAAAACATTTCTACATTAATTTCACAGTTTTGGCAACAGCATCTTCCTTAGCACCTCTTGCTGGGATGACCCTGGGCCTGCCCTGTATGACAGCACTCTTTGCCATAGCCCTGCAGAAGAGTGTATTTCTGTGGAGTCCTGCAAGCTTGAGCAGAGCCTTCTGGGCAGTTCATTATCTTTAATACAAACTGCCTCCATAGATCCAGACCAGTTAGGAGTCTGGGACTATTCTCTGCAGCAGGTATCAATTCCTGTGGCCATTCTGAGGGTTCCCTTTTTTTTCCCCTTGGATGTGAGACAGTTTGTGCTAGCCTTTGCCTTGAGTGGCTGCAGGTTGACAAGGGAATGTGCACTTGGAAGGCTGCAGACAGATGGGGAAGCATCATGGTGCAGCTGGTAGCTCAGGGACGTTCACCCCTCTTGGTAACCAGTTGCTGTGTTTTACATAACCTTTACTGAGGTAGGCTACTTCTATGTCAGAAATAGCTGTGAGCTCCTCAACTGCTCCACATAAATTCCAGATATGCAATTGCTTTTCATACTTTTATTCCTTTTGTTTTGTCTCTCAGGTCAGTTCCTTTCTGTGAAACCACGGTGTCTGAAAATGCATTCAAACATTTGGTTGTCATGAAATTATCAATCTCAGAGCAAGCCATACTATGTTAAAATGAATCAGTAGAAGGAATTTTTAATTTCCTTTCTATTGCTTAAACTCGTAATAGGTCTCCAAAATGACAAGATCCCAGACCAGATTATCAACTGATGTAAACTAGTTTGTATAATTTTAAACCAGTGGAAAAACTGGCCATGTGTTGCAATCCTGAAATGTCGTGCACCATTTCTTATGGAAATTAAAATAGAAAGAAAATTTCTGCTTCCTGACCTGTGAATTATGTTCATTTTCATAGGATGGCAGTGACAGCTTCAGATTATCTGTCTGAAGTCCTTCTCCATCTCAGTTCTCATTTCTGATCTAAATCTGAGCACTGAAGCCCTTGTATTTCTGCTGCCCATGGATGGTGAGGTATTTTCCCATTTCTGTTATATAGGCTGCTCCTTTCAAACATGTACTCTTGACAGTTTTCTAGTGTCCTGGGGGGGGATCTCCCACTGGGCACATATACACCATGCTTGAACTGCTTGCCATCAATACATGAGGAAATCTACTTAGAGAGTGTTTGAAACCAGATGCAGGTGGTGATACGGGGCAGGCTAACGCAAATAGTTTAGTACAGAGAAGAGACAGACTGCTTCCATTTTATGGTATGCATGAGGGAAATGGATCCATGTAGATGTACTTCCATCTCGGAGACTCTGCTGCCACACACAGTTGCAATGCCAGAGCAACAGAGATACAAGAAAGATGATGTTAAAGGTGAAGGAAAACTGTGCTAGTATTCAGTATGAACTACTTCAGTGTTAAATTCTACATTGAACAAACATCTGAAATAATGAAAAACTCACCACTTAAGTGCATATCCAAGTGTACATGCCTCTGGAAAGGACTGTGACCTGCTTTAATTCTCCTAACAGTGTTCAGAGGCCTGCATCCAGCTGAGCCATTCTAAAGAGAATTCATGTGAATAGGTTATGAATTTTACATAAGCTGTTTCCTTCCACACAGAGTGATGTGGATGGGAACTGTCAGCAGAAAAAAAATAAAAAACATGAAACAGATGAGATTGTCGGATGGCTGAAAAGGTTTTACAAGCAGGACAAAGGAGACCAAACTGTATTTCAAAGCTGACAGTACCTGTAGGTAGGACCAAACCTCTCCTAGGAATGAACACCATCCCTTCTTGTTATTTTAGGCACCACAGAGGGATTTCTTTCTCCCCCTCTTCCCTTCCTCCAGTTGTCACCTGTGCTGCTCTGGGGAAGAAAAAAAAAGCACAACTATCTGGAGTATTTTGGTGAATGGTCAGAGAGCTATTTGCTTCTGTGTCTTTACCACACTCATCCGGGGTCCCACGAAGTCCACCTCAAGCAAAGGCCTGCACCTTCTCCCTGTCAGCCATGTTAATAAATTCCACTCAGGATTCAGATATAGCCTGTGATTTCCTGGGATCCACAGATGTCCCTCTATGATGCAGTTGCTAATTCACACCTTAACTTCCTGTTGGAGTATTTGACTTTTGCCTCCTCGGTGTCTCTGTTCTTCCTTTGTGAAGACTGAAGCACATTATTATTTATTTCTACATACTTTGTTCTAATAGATACTGGCAAAAGCAAAAAGTCACTAAACCCATAATAGTAAATATGGCAAACAAACAACAGTCACCATGAGACATGGAGGCAGCTCTGCAGAAGCTCTGTGGCTAAGTCTACATCATCCCTTGCTAATGGCCAAAAGAAAGAGGCTCACTCAGCCTGTGTCTCTCATTTCTCTTACTTCTGGCTGCAGGTTCTCTGGCAAAGGCAAATGTAATAAAATTAAAAGGTGAGTTTCAAATCCACAGTACTTAGGAGCCAGACTTTTTGTTCTGCTGTGCCCAGACCTTTTTGACACTAGAGATAGCTAGCTCTAGGCTTTTTGACTTGCTCCATTTAAAGATTTCCAGCCAAATTCCGTAAACGTATTCGTTCAGTATGTGTCAGGCACAAAACCACTAAACAAAGTTCAGTAAAAACTGCATCTGTACTATGTGAAAAATTCTCTCTATGTATAATTTCCCCCTACCCTGTTCCATGTGACAGCAGCACAATATCACATGCCCATGGGAGCAAGCTCATTTAAGAAATCTGGGTGAAATATGTAGATTACTGTTAATATTTGATGTATTGAGTATACTGTTAGATAGTTATAAGGAATCATCTAAAGTACATAATGATGCATACAATGAATATGTAATCTAATTGTGATTTTTTGCTACAACTATAGTTAATCAAGTTTGAAAATATAATTTTGGGTATCTAGAATTTTAACAAGCGTTTATTAAGCAAAACACAGCAGGCTTGAGTCTGTTCATTTACTGATTCTATTAATTTACTTGAAAGAATGTGATTAATGAAGAAATCAGAGACATGCAAATAAGAGAAGGACAAGGGAAAGGCAAGCACTGCTAAGCTCTACAAGCAAGTGTGGTGAAGGGTGGTTTTGGGACTTTTGCAAAGAAGGTCTGTAAGAGAGAAGGCTGTGAAGGAGATGGCATAGATACAAAAGCTTTTCAGACCCAGTGATCTTCAGAGATCATTATGTCCCTCTACAAAGATTATCTGATTTATGCCTCCAATGTTTAAACGTATCAGCTGGGCTCCTTGCACTTTTCTTTCAGATTAACTATACCAGCATTAGATTTGTGTTAGTTTCCCTTTTCCAAATGGCATATCCTTTCTTACTGCAATGAAATTCTTCCACTGCAGTAACCTTTAGGTTAGTACCTCTTTATTCCCCACTGACAGTGGATTAAGCTCCCTAGACTGAACTTGCTGGTGCAGACCCTGCTGTGCTCTGTGTAAGGTGGACAACTGCTGACCCTCCTGGCATTGCCTCACACCAGAATGAGCCTGCTCCTTTACTTGTGTGAACTCCAGGTATCCTCCTGGCTTCTCCAGACCCATAACACCAATAATAACATGCTTTTACCATCAGTGTCCAGCTGGGACCAGCACTTTGCCAGATGTGGGGGTATGAAGTACCTGCCTGCAGTGCAGCAGGAGCACTGCCAAGAACCTGGGCGGGCAGCATTGTGCTACCCGGAGTTCCTGCATCTTCCCCCTCTAAAGCCTGTCAAAGTTGTAGATGACGCCTCAGAGAATCACGTGCTTAAAACTGGCTTAAGTATATAAAGGGGCTTGCAACACTGAGCAAAGAGAGACTAAAAAAAAAACCAACAGAACAACGGCAAAGTAGAAATTAAGAACTGTGAAAAATAGTCCAGGAGGGTTCTTAAAACCGTAAGAATCCACCAGACTTCCCCAAAACAGGATTAACAGTCCCTGTGTCATTCCCAATTGTTATTAGCTATCTTGCTGTGAAGGAGCACCTCAAACCCTTCACCTCCTCCCCAGTAAAAGCTCCCTGGTGAGTAGGTTTACACAAATGCTTTTCAACACGATGCTCCTCCCCAGTGAGCCTGCTGAAGTTAAAGGAGAATTTAGTGGTATAACAAGCAGTATGAGGGTCAGGTCCCCCCTGTAAAGCAAGCCAATTTTAGTAAGGCATGGCCAGAAGTTGCTAAACAAAGAGTCCTGTACAGTGTAACAACAAATAAATATAGCTCTATGCATAGGGAAATATTTAAATTAAGAAAAGGCAGCATGTAGTTTCAACATCAGTGCTTCATATTCAGCTTTTGAAGAATGAGGTTGATTGATGAATAGGGTGAATTGAAGAATGGGGTTGTAAATAAGTAAACGCAAGAACGTTATGCTTTGTTAGCCACTGTACAAAAAAGGAAATTACTAAGATAAGCTTTTCCAGAACCACCTGGTGGTTACTGATAAGAATGATCTTAAGACAAAGTGATGGAGAAATAACCACGAGGGGTCTGAAAGCCCACTACCACGTTTTTGTATGCATACAGGACGCATTCTCCAAAAAGTATGATGTAATGTATGTAATCTAATGAATATGTATGTTTAAGGAAAATATAATCACAGCCTGGTTGATGCTTGGTGGAGACACGCTTGGAGGAGCTATCCCCCGTGTCTCCCAGTGTCGCAATAAAGAATCCCTGCTTGTCAACTTAAAACTTTGTTGGTGAGTTCCTGGAGATTTCTCTGAATCCCTTTCTAGGCAGCCTGAGCACCCTTCCTTTCCCACCAGCATTCAGGAAGGGTGACAAACAACAGAATGCTGGGCCTCAACTTGGATTCTGTCATTTTCATGTCAAATTGTCCTTCTGCAGATTCACAGAAAAGGTTACCTCCCAGGGTAAGGCAGGGCCTCTGTTTCATATGTTGTAGCAAAAGGGACACAGCGAGAAGATCTGCATAGAAACCCAGGGGTGGCTCTTGCAGAAATAGCTTCAGGAAGGCCTCTGTGCCCACTCAGACTGTGAGCATGTGAGGTGGTTGGTTTAACTGGTGCACAGAGTAACTGCTGGTTCTTGTGTTTAGAACAAAGAGTGAAGATACACGCATTTTGCGGGCTTCAGATCAAATTTTGGGAAGTAATGGGAAACAAATATGCCTCTTGCAACCTTTACAAAACAATTAACTGCTGTCAACATTCAGTCTGAAAAAGTGCTATTACTCAGCTCCGGAATTATCTTGCAGAGTAACTGGGGCAAAGGATATGTGAAATGTAAAATCTCTACAAACAACACAACGTAGCTAACAGATACAGAAAACAAAGCAACAAATGTTAGCAGCTTTTTGAAGCAGAACACTGTTATATTACTTGCTACAATGAATTATTATTCACAGAATATAGTTTTTCACTCTTTTCTCCTCCACCCTGATGTCCCCCACAGATGAGAATGTGGTCACAGATTGGGAAACGCCAGAAGTGTAAGCTTGGGTTTTGCAGGTACAGATTTTCCCCACAATAATCAGATACATCATTCCTCATGAAGCCAGGTAAGAAAGTATCAGTATTTAGACTCTTTCCCAGCAGAGACTTAGAACACCTTATTCAACTGTTCTGAAATTCCTCTAACAGGGGACATAGTAATAGCCAAAACAGCTCTCCATGAAGGCAGAGAGGAACGGGGAGGGATGGGTAGTTACAATTACATCTTCATTGTAACTTAACTACGGTCCCAGAACCCATCCCACTCTACCACCGGTCAACTTGTGGCCGCCATCTGATATCAAGAACAAATGCTTTATTACAAAATGTTTTTATTACAAAAATGATTTATTTTTACAACATTTTGGTTGGGTATTTTTTTTTTTTTTTTTTTTTAAATGGATTCTCTTCTAGGTAGATCCCCGTGACCTGACAAGTCTTCTGTTCAGAGGAGCTATCTCAGCCTTTGCTGACCAACATCTCATTAAGGCTCTCCAGGAAAATAGACTCCCACAGAAACTGCTGTAGCCCACCGCCAAGATGCTAGATCCTCTTTTAGGTATTTCTACTTGCAGCTGAATTTCAGGTCATCTCATGATGTGGGAATGAAACAAATACCCAGACTCTATCTCCCTTACTTCACTTCCTCACAGTGCTGAATTCTTGCTCCCTTTATCTCTGCACTTACTCTTAGGCAGCTCAAATCCCTTCCACCATTTTGGTTCCGCTCTTTTTCCACATCCCCTTCCCTATTTTTCTCTTGCCTTCACCTTCTGTATCTCCCAGTTTTAACTCCTCTTATTCTGCACCAGTGCTACTCAAGCACCTTATTGCTGCTCTCCAGTTCTGTACTCTCATTTCCAATGTTACAGACATCTTACAGTTCTCCCAGCTATGTAGCCTTCCCTCCTACAAGTGAAGTGTCTACTGAGACACGCACAAATCGCATCTTACTTCCAAGCCCTGCCCCATGCTCCTTCTCTGCTTTTCCAAGCAGACTTCCACCACTGGTGATGTTCCCACTACTGCCACGGAAATTAATCTGCTTACAGAAATAAGAATTTATTTTAGTAGGAAAGCTGCTAGCTTTGGACGTCAAGGTTGTTCTGGTAGCCTGAAGAAGGCCACTGATCAGATGTTCAACTACTCTTTTTCACTGTACAGTCAGAACCGTGGTTCTGAAGCTCTTTTTACTAACTGAAAGGGTATGTATCCTGTCTCTTAGGCTCAGTGGTGGCAAATGGTGTGCTTAATTTGGTTTAAGAGGTCTTCAGTCATCTGTATTTGGAAAAAAAAGTAAAAAGAATGTGCCTTAATGACTGGCTAGTAGAAAGACATCCTGGTATCCATGTATGCTTGAAATGCACAAACTGACCTGCCACAAATGCAACAGCCACAAAGTTACCTGCTTTGATTCTGTGTAGCAATTCAAGCATATAAATTAAGTCACCACAACTAAATAAGCTGAGAATGTTCTCCATCTAACAGTAAACCACTGCCACTTACTTTAAAGCCCAATGTTTCATTCAATGGTTCAGAAACTCTGTATTACTTCTCAGTAAAAGGAAAATACGTTAAAAATCAGACCGCGATTGTACAATTGTAATGTACTGCAAAGGCAGGAAACAGGTTCTAATGCTACTCTCACATGCAGCTACTTTTCCAAAAGACTGCCTTAAGTATCTGTTACTGACATAACATCAATATGCCATACTCTCTTTGAATTCCATCATAAAGAGAATTCTTCAGATGAAGTCTCTCTGGCTAACAATCCACCTGATCTGTGTAGAAGACACTCAGATGAATTATGGTATCCATTTAGTAAGGCCACACAACTTTAAAGTACAGTATATTGAATAAAATAATTTTATTTGCATTTACGTCTTTTTTTTTTTAAACAAAGTTTATGGAGTATGAAAGTAGACGATAAAAGGTAACTTTTAACTGATACTTTAATATGGGAGCTTCTCCACCCCAAAACACGTTGAACATTAAGATCATAAAGAACCCGGAGGATCTGTGCTATACTGTATGATACGTAAACAGATTTTGAAAATACTTCCCCATTATGTATTTTGACACAGTAAGCACAAATTTAAAAAAATAAAATAAAAATGAAGTTTAAATGCCTCAAGGGATTTCTTAGAAGTAAAGTCATTTGAAGAGCCATTTACAGTTTGCAGTGACAACTTCTATATAGTCAAAATATCTCCTTTTTCACAATGTAGAACATTCTGCTGAAGGCAGCTCCCTATTGAAGTAATGCCAGCAACACAGATCTGATTGTATGACTCCAGCACTTAAAAGAGCACATTGGTTAGACATGGCTTTTAACCTTGCGCTACAGTTATGCTACCAGAACTAAATTCAAGTCTAAATCAGTCATGTAGTGAGGTTTGTGTCATCTGAACACTGTTTAGAGTCCTTGTTTTCCACATCTGATGAAGGTGGTGAAGGCGTTCTGAGGTTCTTATGCTTACATTCAGGGCAGGATGAACTTTGCAAATACCAGATTCTCCAATTAATGACAAACCACAGATCCCAAAGTAGGCATGTAAAGCATCTGAAAGAAGAACAGAAAATTATGTCAGGCTGTCACAGGCAACTGTTCCTGGATTCCAACACCCCTGAATAATTACAGCCAAGGAAAACAAACAAATAGGTGCTTCAGTTTGAACATAAGTTTTGACAGAAGAAATAATTTTCTGCCCAAAGTGACCAGCGTGAACCAGTTTGCAATCTCCAGAACTAGAGTCTAGTTTTGTTTTATAACAGTTTTTGCCCACTACTTTGTTTCTTCTGAGAGCTCAAGTCAAACAGCAGAAGAATTTGAGCATTGTGCAAGTAATTTTTGTCCACAAAGCAGATTTTTATTTCCTAAATATGAAAGAATTTTTTGGCTGAATACCAAAATTAGTGCCAGTAGCTGTCAAAGAGCAAGATTTAGAACAATGAAAGAAGTCATTACTTTACCTAGCTTTCCCCCTTCCTGAGATAATACCCTAATGATAGGAATTCATGAGGTGGCTTGATCAGTCTTAACAGCTGACTGCCATCAAAAAGGGATGCACTTATCTCCCTATCCCATCCTGCTCCTGCAGCCTACCTTATACCAGCACTACAGCTTGCTGAAAACTCCCCATGACCTAAAGCAATTGAAAAAACATGGAAGAAAATTAACCCAAACAGGATAAAATGGACAGTTTTCTGATATACTAGTGAACTGAACTGGTTTGCAGAACATTTTGATATACGCCAAAGCTAGTGCAAAAAGAAAGTAGGTGCAACTACACTTGGAGAATCTGGGAAAAAGAGAAGCAAGTATGCCTCCTCCTGGCAGCATCAAGCTATGAGATTGGATTATCTCCCCATGAAATCACAGGCTAAGGATGGAATGAGGATGTGAACTTAACATGCCCCTTACAAATTCTCAACACTTAGTATTTTTCGGATGTGTCAGTAAATTTGGATCTGACTAAAAAGATATTACAAGAAAGTACCTGGACAGAAAGACTTTGAAAGAAGGCTTCTGCTTATCAGCATTAACATGCAGACAAAAGCATGCTCAGAAGATACAACACTACTGACCTTGCAGAAAGTATGTCAGGCAAGGAGACCTCAACTTCAGGAAATAGTGTATTAACCCCTATGGACAGCTGCACTGAAACCATATACAAACTGGATTACCTCTACATGGCTATTTTCTGAGTTTAACAACAAAGTTCAGCACTTGTGCAAATCTGTGCTAACTTAATACTCTGGCTAGTTCAAGCCAAAATAAACATATGCATCCTGTGTACATCTCTGTTTCAAGCTATAAAATACATCAAGTTTTTCAGGGTCAAAAACCACAGGTCCAAACATTTTGTTTCATAAGTAACTCATAAATACAGAATGCAACATGCAAACGCCCTGCTGCTGTCTTAAAAACGTAACAAAGAAAGGTGTACGTACACTTCTACAGGAGCAAATCTCACTTCAGTGTTTTACACATAGTAATTGTGCACACCTATTTTCATCCTGTCATTCCTTATGTTAAATCTTTTAATCTTTCATAACCCATAATTCACACGTGCTTCCAATTCTTTTAAATTGTGTAACATTTGAAGAGAAGAAGCGAGATGCATCAGAGTTCTGCTTGACCTCCTGAGGCACGCAGCAGTACATTGAAGTAATTTAAGATGAAAGTTTATTTAAATCTAGTCATGACTTATGCACAAATCTGGGAAAAAAAAAAAAACCAAAACCCAACCCCAAATGTGTTAAGTATCTATACTAGCAGAACATTGTGGATTAACCCTGGAAGGCAGCTGAGCACTGCACAGCTGCTCACTCACTTTCCCCAGCCCTAGTGTGAGAAGACGAAAGAGAGAGTATAAGTGAGAAAAATTGCAGGTCAAGATAATGATAATGGGGAAGGTGAAATCTGCAGCTGCAAGCAAAAAATCCAAGGAATTCATTCCCTATGAATCAGCAGGCATGTGTTTAGCTGCTTCCCAGAAAGCAGGGCTCCATCATGCGTAAATGAGAAGACAAATACTGTAACTCCAAACGTCCCCCCTCTTCCTCCTCCTTTTCTCAGCTTTTATTGCTGAGCACAATGCCATGTGGTAAGCGGTTCCCTGCAGCAAGCTGGGGTCAGCTGTCATGGCTGTGCCCTGTCCCAACTTCTGGTGCATCCCCAGCCTGCTCACCGGCAGGGCAGCATGGGTAACAGAAAAGGCCTTGATGCTGCATAAGCACTGCTCCACAACAGCTAGAACATCCTTGTGTTACCAAGATTAATTTTGGTTGCAAATACAAAACGCAGCCTCATAAGGCTCCCTAGGAAGAAAATGAACAACTGAGCTGCACAGATGCTTCATATTAGTGAACTATGAAATCTTCATTGTGGAGTCATACAAAAATCAAAAGACAGCTTGCCTTTCAGATACTAGACTGAGCTTGCAGGAAGCTCAGCTGTGTATATATGACAATAAAATCACAGTTACACAGAAAGAATCCTGCATTATAGTAATTCTTCACATTAGAACTGCATTAACATTTTTCTCCTTCCTTCAAAACATGAAGACAGACGTCACTATCTGCATGAGGAATGAATGCTGCAATAAACTCACCATCATAACAAAAGAGACAGCAAAAGAATGCTTTGTAAGAACAGTGGTGTTCAGGCTGGACACCACACAAATCAGAGGAAAGTAGCTTTATTATTAAATCTTGCCTTTCTCAAATCTTACCTCAAATAATCACAGCTATGCTAAGACAGGTTAAGGAACTCTGAACATTACTGGGGTTTTACACAGGTTTTTTTTATCCCTAGCTCACTAAGTAAATGGTTCATCAAGATAAACAGAAATATTTCCTCCAAGTGATACTTACCTATATAATGCACTGTAAATACACCTAAGGAATCCTAAGCTGCTTTTCAGGTGTGTGTGAGGGCAAATGTGGCACAAGCACTGTGTTTTTAGTTTGGGTCCACCTTAAAAAATTCTCAACTGTGTTCAAAATGAAATTTTGAAAGGAAAAATATCAAGGCACAGATTCTGAACAGACTCACCCACTTTTACCACATTTGGCAAGTTTACAGTCTCTTTATCTTTCTGTACAAAATGCCACTGGGCATAATTTTGGGTTTTCATTTGTTTGTTCATTTGTTTTTTCCCCCCTGCAAGTTTGCAGTACTTCCACTGAATTCTAGCATCTTTTTAAACTATTTCAAATTAGAAGATTTTAGCATCTTTTCAAGTTTTTCACAACTTTAGATTATCTATTTCTAAAGGATAATTAACTTATATACTGTATCTAATTGATATGTGTAACTACAATCTATAAATCATAATGTCAGTAATGTAAACTTGACTGTTTTCACATACATCAATGACTTCTGAATAAGCTTAAAGGAATTAATTTATTAAGTAAAAGCAGTTTTGAAATACTTTACTCAGACAATTTGCAAAGGTACCCAACTGCATGATATTCCCTTTAACTAGAACAGTTAACACACATACGAAAAGGCTTCTCCAGCTCTAAATAGACAGTGACACCCTTAGCAATAATCTAAACAGCAGCTCACTTGCTCTGTGGGTGTGGTGAATGAGGAAAAACTACCTCCCTCTTCCCACTTACATCATGAAATCTCATATTTTGTTTGTTTGGTTTTGATTTTGTTTTTTTTTCTCATTTTTTGGAAGAAGACTGAGGAGAAAATTTCCTTTACATCTGTCCGATGTCTCACTGCTGGAGTGTGCTTGTAGGTTAGAAAGCACTGTAAGTTTGAAAAACAAATTTACCTGGATGGCTATCTGGCCACTTGGCAAATCCCCCAACAAGGCGATCTTGAGTTGACAGGATGTAATTCCGGTTTTTCTCAAAATTTGTATATTGGAATATGTTCAAGAGCTGAAAGAAATTAGATCATTACAGTAATATACTAAATCTTAGTCTATTTTTAATACTAAAACATAGTGCCTATTTATGAGATAGGCAATGATAGCAGAGATAGCACTAATCTGGTAAAACTCTGTATTTTTTGCAATGTGAAAGACCTTTTTTAGTGACGTGTGCATATTCAAGCACTTAGACCAAATATGTACCTCTTTTGAGGAAAGATGAGATGCTTAAAGAAATCAAAACAAGGCAGTAACTATCCTGTAGCTGTTCTGTACACTACCTTCAATGTTGCTCCCACCCAAAATGAATAGCAAGTGTCTACAGGTTTGTTGGGTCGTCCATGGTAGCCATTCTGTTGTCTCATTATACACCACCTTCTTATTCTGTTCAGTTCTTTTTCTGAAAAAACTTCTTCCAGTTTACCCATCAAACACAGCGATGCAATGCCACAAAATGTAGAGCCACCTGTGAAGAGAGAATGGTTTTTGCAATGTTTTGTTACCCAGATTTCCACCGAAGCCTGGATGATCTCAGTCAGAACTTTAACTAGGGTGGTAGCAATAGCATCAATGGATTTTCAAAATTATGAAAATATTTAGTCTAATCTCCAAAGACATAATAACACTTTAGTTCAGAATATATGTCAAAGGGGATCCCACCCCCAAATCAACTCTTGCACTATGTCTGTTTTCTTAACGATGGATTCCCTCTCAGTGCTGCACAATTTACATTACACACCAATCCAGAAATAAGCAAATTGTAGAAAACATTTCTTCATATGTAACTTAAAAAAGAAAGCTATTGGGATGCCAGCAATCAGAATGAAGCAGACATGCCAAAGGCAGTCTCAGACACAATCCCCACATGATACAGACACAAGTGTCTGATGAACAGAAAGCCAAATAAAAAAAAAACTAGGACGGAAGGGCACAAGAAGAAAAAATACAATGGCAATCACTTTTTAAAGCCCATCAAACCCCATTCTGAGTATACTGTCTGATATGACAAAATTATAGCCCGGAAAGACCGTAAGAAAGCCACTGATAGAAGACTGGGGCCCAGAGCTCCTTACACTATCATAATGCTAGAAGACCCCACAACTCCAATGTTTTCATTTTGATGCTGAAATGCAGCAGGATGCAGAAGTAATGCAATTTGTTAGTGCTAGCATTCTATGGTACCTTAGTTAACTGATTTCTTAAATACACAGGGATATAATTTATTCCTTTCAACTTGAGACATCCCGTAGGAACAAAAAAACAGACGTGATCCTATCAAAGCTCAATACTAAAAATAAAACTGATAAACATTTGACAGATTGAATATCAGTCACATAAAAGTGAATAGTTTCTGTCACAATCAGACTACTTCATGGCAAAGAAACATTTTGCTTAAATTAATACCAGTCTTTTGGGAATTCCTGTCTTCACAACTACCAACTATTTGCAACAACTAACTGCTGCTTCAAGATTTGAGCCCCCAGTATATGCTGTAATCTACCAGAGGAAATGTTTCTAGGTTTTACTAAGAACTGCTGAAATTGGAGATTATCAGGTGCATTGCACAAAATCTGTTGCAGATAAATCCACAGAGTATCAATGGTACCTGTGGAAAAGGTTCATCTTTTAGCAAGGGACCCAACACCTTTCAACAAAACATTCATGAGGTAAGATTAATGGAGTTGGTATATTAAAAGCCTATCTGGTCTGGTATTAAGCTGGAACTAAAGCAAGAAGACAAAAGACAGACAATATTCTGAGGCATGTTTTGGATTTGTTTCTCATCACACTTCCCTAAATCAGAAAAGAAGGACAGATATGACATGCCCTGCACCTCTTACAGCATTTCCAATCCCAGTCATAAAAAGAGGTGTACAACATTTTAACATTCTTACCATGAGATTCTAGTCCAGCTCCCTGTGCCAGGCCATTATCGTAAGACTGAAGACAAAAAAGCCCACAAACCAGTTACTTTAGAATCACATTACTTTCACAGACACTGCAATTTCTCTGCCCTATAAAATATTACTATTAAAAAAATACCTTAACAATGCTGAAAAGTCACTTTGTTAAGTGAAAGAAAAAGGAGAAAGCTGAGTCTGATGAACAAAGCACCAAGAATATTACAGTACAGGTCTGTTGGGAGCAACATAGGAGGAGATGATATTTTACATGTAGCAATAACAATCTTTTTTCCTTAAAAATTCATTACATTATTTTGTATAAGAAACAAGACATCACAGTAAGATACCTATAAAATGGAAAATGGTTATTTCACAAGAGTTCAAGGGGCCTACAAGGATGCTAGAAAGGGACCCTTTCCTAGGGACTGTAGTGATAGGACAAGAGGTAATGGGCTAAAACTTAAACAGGGGAAGTTTAGATTGGATATAAGGAAGAAGTTCTTTACTGTAAGGGTGGTGAGGCACTGGAATGGGTTGCCTAAAGAAGTTGTGAATGCTCCATCCCTGGGGGTGTTCAAGGCCAGGTTGGACAGAGCCTTGGGTAACATGGTTTAGTGGGAGGTGCACCTGCCCATGGCAGGGGGGTTGGAACTAGATGATCTTAAGGTCCTTTCCAACCCTAACTATTCCATGATTCTATGATTCATAAAATACTACATAAATCATCACTGGACAAATACCCAGCTCTTTAGGAGGAACAAAGATGAAGTTTAACTCTTGGAGGTAAATTACACAGGTCCTAGATCTTCTATATTAATTGCTCAATTAATGATTGGTTCAATATCTGATCAGACAGTTAGAAAGCAATTTTAAACCCCACCCCCAGATGCCAACTATGAATTTCTCTTGTTTTCTCGAAAACATTTAACAGTGTTAGCAGATACAGGACACCTTGAGAGACTACCATTGAATCCCACAGTCCTAACTAAAGAGTGGATACAGGACTCAGCACGCCATTAGGAATGACCTAAGGATTGTTTTTAAAGCTGTCAATGAGAAGAAAAAAGGAAACAGGAGCAGACACAGAAGCTACTTTGAAACTGTATTTCTCAGTTCTTTAGCTCTTGCTGCAAGCTGAAGCAACTAAAAAGACATACATATGCTTAAAGCTGCAGCTTGACTTGAACTCTGAACCTGTCAATTTTAAGAAATTCCAGTGAACATCAGAATGCTAAACAGTGTAAGCTTGAATGCAGTGCAAATGAGCTACCACATTCCACAGGCTCACTAAGCAAAGGCAAGCTGATTAGCAAAGCTATGCTGGCAAAGCTAATTAACTCTACAAACACTAATTGTAAAGGGAGGTGTTTTACTTTATGCATGACAAAGTAATTAGCTCTGGAGAAAAGCTGCTAAGTGTGCATCCCAGACCTTGTACTATGTTGGGCTGCACAATTAGCTTGTAATTTTAATAGATAATCGTTAACCTTTGGCTGACTGGTGCCTATTTGCAGACAGCAGCTGCTCTCTGGGGACCTGCTCATTGAAGAATGAGGGAAATATTTTTGATTCCTTGTCCTTTCTAAAAGACTCAGGAAATTATAAGTGAAAAGAGGCTGTAGGTTACTGCAATGTGAGAACTGCATAACTGAATACTATCCTCAGGAAATGTGCAAATCCAGTTGGGTACAATCTTTGCATCACAGTCTAGAAGTTTCATTATTAGGTTAATTATATCAACAGACTCATACACCTGCATTTCAAGAAGACTCTACTCTAGTAGAAGCAGTGTATGCTATACTTAAAAAGCTTCTAACAACATTTCCACTTAAAAAAAAAAAATTTAGGGTAAACCAAGCAATGTTGCAAAAAAGTGTATTTTAGGGTACAGACCTAAGAAGACATTAAAGACCTAAAGAAGTCATTAAACACTTCAGCATCTTAGTGTTTGTTGGTTTTGTGATTAGTGATATATCTGACTTTTGCATGTGGAAGCCGAAAATCAACCTCTGTTGATAAAAATAGTGTTCCTGGAATCTGATTATTTTACTGAAAATAAAACTGACCCAGAATTGGTTTTGTGATCAATTTCAGTCAAGCCAAGTGACAGTCAAGAAGGCTATCCATTCTGTATAAAGATTCAATTCTTTTAACATAGTTATTTTTAACTAACTTTTTTAATAAAGCAACACCATTGTTTCAATCTTCTGCTGTTCTTGACAGGCCCAACTACACAAATCCACTCTCCTTCAGATATGTTGAATTTTATCTGTCACAAATCTTACCCTCCATCACTAAATACAATAAATTCCAAAGAACAAGCTAAAAAAAAAAAAAAATCCAGAAGCTTATATACAAAGATTACTGTGTTTAACCAGTCATGTTACTCTCCATCCAGATTAGTTGCACTTCACACATATGCCGATTTGAATTGCTGAAAAAAAGTTGGTGGTCACTTGCTTCAGCTGTGTGTATTCAGCTGTATGCTGACACAGGAAAGTAAAACAAAGACACACCTTTCTGTCACAGCAGTTTACTACTGAGCAAGGCAGTCTTTTTTATAATTAACAGAAGTAGTAGAATGGGGTAACATTGTATCAAACCAGAAACAGGCATTTGCAAGAAAGTCTGCAGCAATATTCACAGTGTAGTTAGTTACACAAGGAATAACAAATGAAATATTCTCAAACAGAAATTATTTTGAATTGTAATATATATGCGTTCTTTTTAGCACCATCTATATCTGTAGAGGAGAAATCAAGCTAACATTCCCGGATACCACATTTTATGTTCACTGTATTTATCTTAATAAATAATACACTTTAAGAAATATTTGGTTCATGTGAGAGGGAACTGAATCGGAACATATCTCAAGAAGGATGGTGGAAAGAGATGAATCAGAGGAAGGAACAACCACTACTGTGAAATGATTTTCACACAGGGCTACTCCCTAAACATCTGAGACTTCTTTAGACACATCTCTGACTTCACAGTGTGATTGATCAGCGTGCAGATTTTGTGTATTTGCCAAGAAGTACCAGACACTTTGCAACAAGTTAGTGCTGCTCTCACCAAACCGTGCACATGCCGAAAACTAGCGTAACATGTGCATACTAGCTCTGCAGAGAATTAACAGTGTCCTTTAGGAGGACTCCTTTTGCCAAAAGGAGTTCTGCTAACCACAGTGTATAGTCAGTCTACCAATTCACAGTAAATCTGAACAAAAATACAGCATCTCTTGTCATGTATTAGGACATGCTAAGACGACTGCTGCCCAGGATTGTAACACTTGTTATGTGGTGTTTTCTGGGGAATGCAGGGGTGTGCACAACTTATTACAGGATGGACAGTGAAAAAGGGAAAGATCAAAGCAGACTGTGGAACAAGAAACGGGAAACAGAGGGGAGAATGGTATGAAAGGTACCACTCTAGCAGGAACAGACTGCTGGTCTGTCTGTATGCTTATATGACTGAGCCTTGCCTTGACAACCTTGGTTGGTCCAAGATTATGGCAGAATCACATAAAGCTTCTTGTGATACAGTAAGAAATGCTTATGCAACTAACTACTTCCATAAAAAATAAAACCCAAATTGATCAGCTAGCAGCGACTATTAAAATACACTGGTTTATAACAGAAGTTGTATGCCATGATACATTTGGCTCTTTGAATCACAGAAATTTACTATTTATGTTTACTCACATCCTGGGAACCCTAGCTTTCAAGCTTCATTCAGGTTCTTTGAAAAAGATTTATTTTAATTTTGGAAAATGAAACTCATTTAAACTAATGAAACATCACGAAAACAACCCTGAAAACTCTCTTGCTCCAATCAAATATGAAGACATCTTGCACAGATACATGAAAAAATATGTATGTTCTAATATTTTCTTTCATTCCAATATTTAATAAATAATGAAGTATATGACTGGAAATACTTACTGAGCTTGAACTGATGCCAATACTTATTTTTTCCTTTGATTCTGTGTATCATTTAAAGCACAGGACTACAGCTCACTGAAGTATGAGAATTTTACTGATGCAGTGCTATACTTATGCATTCTTTCTACATTAGAGGAGCATCAGGCTCCAATTTTCAAAAACTTACTTTTGATTTTAAATTGAATTTTAAAGAAAAAAGATCAAATTTAATTTGCCACTAACAAACATACCAGATAATTTTATCTTGCTAGTAGACACATTACAATGAAAACAGAAATGCAAAAAAAACCAACATACTTTCTCAGTTTCGACTTGCTAAAGTAGGAACAAACACTGCCGTATTTAAATTTAGACACGGAGATTTTCAGTCATTGTTAAGAAATAAAGCTAGCAAATTTAAAATACAGTAAGAAATAACACTTTGTGAATACTCACCATACTTTTTCTAATGTAGTCTATAGCTTTTTTCATATCCATGCCTGACCAGTTATCGAGCATGTAGCAGATGCAGGAAGCACAGTACACAAACCTCATATCATTCTCACTTCCTTCCAGCACTGCACAGAAACTGAAAGAAATATTTTGGTCATTGTACATTGCATAGCCTCTTACATCAGAAAATATGAGAAGCAGTTTGAGGAACTGTGTAATTTTTACTTTAAAAACAAGTTACTTATATTTACGTTATTTCCATAAATATAACCTAAAGCTATGCTGCATTTTCTTTCTAGAACATGTGATGCTAACTAAAGCAAGTAAAATAAATAGAACTATTAACATTCAGGGGCCTGGGTGACTTTATCTCCAACAATGTAATGACACCTGTCTTCATTTATTCAAAGATGTTAATGCTTGGAGTATATACTGATGTATAAGCTACCATTTTAACATTTACTGTTTTAGGCAGAATTCTTTGCCTTCCTAGAAATCTTACCAGCTGACCAGGTTTTCTTTCCTGACTGTAACTTCAGGATCAGTTTTCCATGTATGTATAAATGTATTTGTGGTTGTCACCATTCTAATATAAATGGTGAAAGTTACCTTCAAACCAGTTTTTGATTTCTTATAACTATCATATTTCCAAACTCTACAAACATTTTAAAGTTGTTGTATCTGTGTTGTCGAGGTAAAATATTGTGCTCTCTCAGCCTCAAAATGAACATGGATGCTATGATTTGGATGCCTGTACCAGAAACAGTCTGACCAGCAAGACCAGGGCAGTGATCCCTGTACTTGGCACTGGTGAGGCCACACCTTGAATCCTGTGTTCAGTTATGGACCCCTCATTACAAGACAGACAACAAGGTCCTGGAGAGTGTCACAGCTTGGTGTCATCCTCAAACCTGCTGAGGGTGCACTAGATCCCACTGTCCATCTCGCTGCCAAAAGACGTTAAACAGCACTGATCCCAATATCAACCCCTGAGGAACACCATTTGCCACTTCACATGCGTATCAAGCCATTGACCACCATCTTTGTGTGACCATCCAGCCAGTTCCTCCTCCACTGAATGGTAATGCTATGATACTTTCTTTGACCCTGGAATTCAACTATGTCCCATTCTACATCTGGGTTTTCTATTAACCTTCCAAAGAGTTGCAGAATATAAAAAATCTTTTACCTTCCATCCTCCAGCTGGAGAGCTCTCAGTCCTGCCAGTATGGCATCTTTATTTACTCTACTTAAATCATCTCCAAGGATAACCAGACATGACAGACCTGTGTAAGTCATTGCTATGTGCCCGCTATCATAGGGGTGAGACAAACCTGGACCCTAGAAAAAAGGGAGGAAAAATTAAAACATAAAACATCATTCACACACACCAAAAAAAAAAAAAAAGAGAGAGATAAACAGAGTTCTTTTCCCACTTTTCCCATCACTCATTATGGCTGAACTAGAGGCATTCCACACAGCTTTTCTAATCAAACTAAGCTACTGCACAGCTCTGCTACCCTTGTAAACAGTCAGTTAGTAGGAAGCTTTGGAAGAAAGCTTTGCCAACAGTATTATCTATGCAAGATTTATTTTATTTTTATTTTATTATTATTTATTTTGCTTTTAAGCAAAAAGACAGGGTGTGCTCATCCTGATACTGGGCATTAGCTTCCTGGAAGCTAGGTAAGCACTGTGAAATAGCCAAAACTCTGGAGATACGTTCACCAAAGACTGTAGAATCTAATGAACTACAAGCAGACAGCAGTGTGAGGGATTATTAGCAATCTCTCTGCCAACTGAAGCAATACCAAACCAGCCTCTCATCTATTTTCATCTCTATTCTAAAACAACATTCAGAGCTTAAACAAAGTATTTACATAACAAATAATGTCAACAGAGAAGTGACAATAGCATTAAAATGCAGACTAGTCACACTACAGAAATTACTATAATGTTCAGGGGATTGATACAGCTGTGTTAAATTACTAGTTTCCATTCCGATATTTTATAGGCAAATCCTGGACTGTACCACTTCACATGTATGGGTACTTGGGATGGCTTAATTTGAAGCAACTAGAAGACAGCTATTTTGAACAGGATAAAAGCTATTTCAATACTGAGTAGCAGACACAAGCAAGTTTTTAAATCATGCTTTACTAGCATTATTGCCTAATCAGTCGCTTTTTTATTTTGCAATAAATCCTATAAACACATTCAAAAAGCAAGATGAAACCTAATTTAAGATTGTTATGTGTAATTGGTATTCTTCATGCAAGTCACACTTATTTCCGAAACCAAAAAGCTTTGCTTCTAGCAAGAAACTGGATGAAAAATACTAGAAAATTACCCAGTAGACAGCAAGGGACTGTTCTCATGCTAGGGAAACAAACACAGCTGGGAAAGAAAGGCAAAAAACAAGGTGGAAATGGCTGCAGCATCACTGAAAAACCTCTAGCTGGGGAAAAAAGGGAAAAAATGAGTGCTGAAAGCTGCTCCTCCTCTCCCTCACTTCCAGCCCAGGATCTCTGCTGAGAAGGGGGCACCAGTCTCAACAGCTTCAACTCCTATCCCTGAGCAACCAGTGCCCCTATCACTGTCTCCTGCCCTACACATCCAGCCACAGACACACCATCACACGGTGATGGGAAGCTGGCAGGGACCTCTGGAGCTGATCTGGTCCGAACTCCTGCTCAAGCAGGGTCACGTAGAACCAGCTGCCGAGGATCTAGGGTCTTTTGAGTATGTTCAAGGATGGAGACTCCACTATCAGAGCCACCTGTGTCTGTACTCAGTCACCATCACCATGAAAGTGTCTCCTAATGTCCAGAGAAAATCTTGTTTCAGTGTGTGCTCATTTCCTGTGGTCCTGTCACTGGGCACCACTAAAAGGAGACTGGCTCCATTCTCTTTACACCTTCTCTGAAGGTATTTATATACACATTGACATGATGCCCCTGAGCCTTCTATTCTCCAGGCTGAACAGTCACAGGTCTCTTGGCATTCCACGTAGCAGAGGTGAACCAGTCCTTGACAGACCTCCCCATCGAGCACACCACAGACTCAAGACAGCTATGCCCTCAAATACAGTAGAAAAATCTACTGCAGTCATGTTTTTCTAACCTGAGTGGATGAAAGGCTCTAATCCCAGAAGGAACAACTTGGACTATCACACTGATTTTCACGCTTTTGAATCAATCAAAACAAAAAATCTTTTCAGAATACCTTCCCCTTGGAAATTTCATTATAAGCAGCTTAACTCTTGTGATGCCTCAACTTATTTAAAATATAAAATTCTGCACAAAAAGTCCAGACATATAGGGTGACATGAATTTGCCCTGACAAAAAAGTATTCGTTTTAATGTAATTAATTAGTAATTGTAAGCAAAGCATGTCTCCAGTTTAAAAAGCCAGTTTTGAAACAGTTCTTGCCTTGAAACAATTCTCTGTATCTGTAGCTAAAGCTTTGCACATACTTTGTCAAACAGAATACAAGACACACTATTTGATGAAAAATTCCTGGAAAGGTTCTCAATATTAGGACCAAACACTTATAAAATGTGGCAGCTCCCATCAGCAGTTACCAAAGAAAACTAAGTTTTTAAACATGTATATAATTGAAATTAAACTGGATTGAGAAGAACACTTGATTTCTTCCTACTTGGATGTACAGAAGATGCCTCTGTTTCACACAGACACACTGAAAATGCCAGAGTGTGCATATCAGTGTTAACTGTTCATCACTGCTGTTCACACACTTTAATAGGTAGTTCATCTCCAAATCAACTGATATCAGGAATGATTGAACAGTAATAGACAATAGTGTAAAAGTTTGACTTTATATTTGAAAACGTAATTTCCAGAGGTAGACTGTATTTGCTAAGCAAGGAAAGTTTATTCTAAGGATAAGGATATTCTAAGGACTTGCTTTTGAAAACTGCATTTAGGAAAACTCTACCCAGGTGTTCTAAATACTACAAGTGTGCTTGGATGTTCAGGAAGTTTTCTAAGGCATCTGTAGTTCTCAAACAACATTCTCTTTCAAGAGATGATTTTTCACACAATGTCTACATAAATTAAAAATTCCCACTTCAGAAGGTTTTATTTTTTTTTTTAATTGTACTTTTCTATACACATGCTAATGCCATATTGTCTATAAAGCTTTGGTAGCCTACGAGCAAGTTTAAATAACTGAGCACCATATTTTTAATGAATTCTGTATTTTAGTAATTCTATTATACTATTACTTGCTGCAGTAAAAACAAAGTGTGATAATCACATATACTGTATGCTCGTGAAACTATGTATTGCCATCCTCCCCAAAACAGTTATATCAATCCCCATTATATCCAGACAATGCAAAGATTCTAACTGTACTTCATTTTCTATGCAAACGTTTCAGGGTGTAGCAGCAGCACACTGCTTTTTCCAGAACAGGGTTTCAGCAGTTCCAGAGGTATACAGAATTTTGCAAGTCTGGTAGTTTTAATAAAGACTACAAACTATGCTTGTATGATGCATATAGAGCAAACAATGATGTCTGTTGCCTGTACATACAATCAGTTTAAAGTTATTTTAAGAATAGCAGAAGTTACATCTCAAAAACTGGCAACAAGAAAGCTATTAAACTGTGGATGGATTGTTGAACACTTAGACTGAACAACCAGAATAAATATATTTAATCTAGCAAGGATATACTACATGAAGGAGTAATGCAACAGGAACAGGTCTGGAGGGCAGAACAGTAGGTGCTGAGGTGCAACTGCCTACACCATATGCACTTCACAGCCCATGCAGCCTGTAGTCTGGCTCCATGGATGAGCAGCCCACTAATAGAGAAGTTCACTCAGAGTGCAGCTTCTAGTTTAGTTTGCCTTAAAAGGGGCCTAGTTTGTGGGTCTCACTCTTTTGGAGCGAGCTCTTTTTAAACTGTTCTTACAAAAGTGCCCTCTACCGATCTGAACTAATACACGGGTGCAGAGAGGGGCAGAGAAGACAACAGTGGTGATATAGGCTGGTCTCGTTCTCTCTTACAATTCACTTATTGTAGTAAGTACGGTCTGTAAGTGTTTCAGAGTTCCAGGATTCCAGGTTGAGAGAGAGCAAGAGAGAGAGGTACTTCTGGGGAGGAGCCACCACAGACCATTATCTCATGTGCCTTGCAACTGGTATGAGACTCCCTTTTGCTAACAGGGGTGTTAACTCCCCTATTTTCAAGGTTATGCTCCCACAGCCCGTGCCAAACAGTACTGGTCTATTTCCGTCTGCTTCACCATTATCTATTGTCACTAAGTCACACAGTAAACAGATTAACTTGGATGCTGGTGATGGAGTAAAACAGTTCTGCTACATGGGTATTAGCACCATGGACTCTACAATCTGAGTCTTCCTTAAAAAAACTGATGCTAAAGACGCAGGGCGAGGGGAAGCTTTTAAACATTTAAATCTGGTTCAGTGACATGATAATGTTCCCTATCACATGGTCCAGAACAGCTATTTAAACATAACTCTTGGTCACCAACAATTCCCACTGACCACTGCAAAGACAGCTGAGAAACTCTCGCTGCTGCAAAACCATTGGTAAGATCTCTCCTTTAAAGAATGCTAGTAACCATACTCCTACATAACATACTTCACAAGCAGAGTGTCACTTTCAAAAAACTTTATTCTCCCACCTGGCATCAGTGTTACAAATATGGATTCTTTAGCTTTAAGAATATACAGTGTGTTGGGAACAAAATCATACCTTTCTTCCCCAAGTAAAAGCACGTTATTTACTGCAATCTTACACAGAAGTTCCAGGTATTTTATCTAGCCTCTAAAACTGTTTCATAGCACCTTAAAGAGACTGAAAAGACCTAAGCCCATCTGTTCACCTCTAAAGTAAAAAGTCAGTTTAAACTCCAGTAACACCAGATCAGACAGGCTGCAGAATCTGAAGCCATTTCAGAAAATAATTGTTACCCTATTTTAAATGATTCATTTTAAATGCAGTGACAGAAGCAGCCCTCTGCATCCATTTTCAGTTAGGATTGTTAAGGCTTGTTACAGCTGTGTTGAGTTGGTCATGTGGGTAAGGTTTTGCTTTTACTACAGTCACAAAGAGCTTCATAGCTACTACATTCAGGCACTGAAGGGGTAACAGCTCAAAAGCCCGAACTAACCCCAGACCAAAACCAAATGAGCTATCCTGGTATTATTTAGTAAAGTTTGAAATTGTAACATATCCCTTGCCTTTTTCTATTATTTTGGAGGGTCCCTAATGACAGAAGAGATCTGGGGACATCCAGTGTGGCATTTTCTCAGAGTTCAAGAATGAAATCACTGGAGTGGCACGTAATAAATAGCAACTGTCAATGCAAATCCAAAATGCTTACAGGCTTTTCTGAAAATTGTTTTTCAAGACAGAGAATATTTTAAAATGATGAACAGAAAAATCATAAGACCTTAAACATAATTCAAAGTGGATTTCCAAGTTTTTCTGAGTAATTTCAGAACATTCTAGGGCAATACTACTGAAAATACTTTGTATATTTGTATGCTGATAGATCAAGCAGATCTGATCTCTCTAAAGCAGATGCAATGAAAGTAGTACAGCAATGCTTGAACAAAAAACTTGTCCATTTGCAAAAGAGTTTTCAAAGGTTATTGTCCTGTAGGTAACTGCTGCAGCCTATTCGATTTCATGCCTCTGTCCCTTCTGCAGATTGGCTAACGCATTACAAGACAGTGATGGGCCGCAACACATTTCTTGAGAAGAGAATATTTAATTATGAAGCATGTACTATTGGAAGTCGAGAGTTAAACATCAGAAAGTGATGGGAAGGGATAATGATGCTTTGACTATCTTACGGACTTTCTGTCTTCATGGACCTTTACAAGATTTCAAACTATACCCAGAACTGGCTCTTCAAATGGGGAAGATTTGAAAAAGATTGTCAAAAGAATGCACCACACAGCACTGACCCAGATCTTTGAGGAAACATGACTGATAATTTTTTTATCATCTCAGTTTGGTAAAATTTTGTCTTAATTTATTTTATAATGCTGCTATGCCCTAATAATAGCATGATCTCAGCTTACGTGACTTATCAAAGAAAAACATTTTCCTTTTGAGTAAAACCAGTATTTTTCTTATACAACTACACTGAAATTGTATCTACTATTTTGTCTTCTAACTTTATTTTTAACAAAGCATCCCAGTAAGTCACTAATACAGATCCCAAACTGGTTTAGGTTTTACGTAGAAGTTTCCCTATTTTCAAGCTCATCAGGTAGTTGGATTGCCAACTAAATTGTCAATTCCAAATAAAACAGATGATGAATTCATCTTGCTACTACAGTGTGAGCACACTGAAGACACCATCTGTAGTGTAATACCAATGCAAATTAAGAGACAGATTACCTTCCCTGTGATGGGCAGCCGTAGCACCCCATGTAGAGATGTAAAAAATTCTCTTCACAATTATCTTCCCTTGTTAGAAAGTGCTACTCCTGAATATTACTGCTATGAGTACTTGGATGATTTGCTATGCAAGGAGGCATATGCAGTTATTACTCCAATGTAGATTAACATTCATACAAATTACTCAGAAATATGAAGTTATGATGTTAAGAGTAAACAAAAATAAGGTCAAAACAGGCTGCTGTGCTACCTTCACAGCCACGTTAGTTCAAGCATTTTAACAAACATTTTTACAGTCATCAGTGTATCAGATGTCTATTCTTGCTTTCAATTTCAGATCCCAAGATCCATTTATTTATATTTGAAATCTTGCTACAAAAATCAAACACTTGGTGATACATTAGTGGTCTTGCAGATTTTTCATCCACTCTTCGGTGAGATTTGACTTCTCACTCTTAAATAGAGGATAGAATTACTGTATCTTTCACAGTCCTTCCTTGCACACTGGCTTCAACTTTCTTCTTCTGAACCCATCAGACCTCTATACCTTCTTTAGCAGCCTCTGCTAACCTTTTTCTCTTGTATTATGGGCACTTTCTTTCTGTATACAGATTTAACTCTCTAGAACCTCAGTTCCATGGGCTTCAAACCATCCTCTTTTATGGTCAAGAAAAACTGGGATGAGCAGAGACTTGACTATCTTTCAGTGGATATGCTTGTTTCATCACAGGAAGAGAAATACTGAAGTACTGTGTATTAAGCACCATTTAATATGGAGGTTTACGCCCTTCTCTGTCAGGTGATAGCTCTTGAGGTAGAGAAGTTTTCCTACTTCAGTAACATCAAAGAACAGTGAAAGTACACTGAGAGAAGCCCCAGTTTGCAGATCAATTTTTTCACTGTCCTGGAAACGTGAGTGGTACCATTTTAGTATGTTTCTTATACATGTTTCTTAAAACGGTCTGCAAACATTGTGGTGCGTTAACAGCACAAAAATCCCTGTTTTCCATGTATTCTGTGATTATGCAGTTAATATTATAAAAAAACCCCACATGATTATTTATTGCCTATCTGAAAATATTTCAGACACGCTACACATTCTCAATGAACTGACCTTGGAGGGACTGAATGGCATTCCCAAATACGAAGAGCCTCTGAACCCACAGCGATCCAAATTTGATCCTGGAAAAAATACAAAAATAAGGACTTAATTACCTTGTTTTGCTGAAGCACTCATTATAAAATAATAACTCTCTAGTCAAGCTTAAGACCTGTTAGATCAACACGACTGACAGCATTACTAGAGTTTGCACGTGTCTTTCAGTATATTCCCAAACTCAGTTTGTTTTCAGTCTAATTAAAAAAAAAACAAACAACCCAAAAACCCCAAACAAAACCACAAGTAAACCTGATCCTGCTGTAATGACGAAGCAACAGATTACTTTGATATGGTGGAAATACAGTGCTCATATCAGCACAGAACTGTTTTCCACACTTGCCACAAAAAAAAAAAAAAAAAAAAGAGAAAAAAGTGATTGCTCTCCTGGAAAAGTGCCCAGAGCCAGAGTTAACAGATTTTTTTCCTCCTCTCTGGATTCCTGCCTGGTAATACCATCGGTTCCCAAGCAGAGTTGTTTTAAGATACTTTGCAACATGTAAAAGGACAAACCATTTGCAGTTGTGAGCTACCACTGATCTAACTCAGTACTGTCAGAATGAAGCAGTTAATATGATGTGAAAGGTAAGTTTTCAATTGAAGCCATTTTTATCTCACCCAAAACAAGAGGCTGCAGCTATCAAACATTTCTGTTAGTGACTCAGTATAATGAAACATGTCACAATAAGTGAGCATCCAGCATAAAGAAGTGTGCACCACAGTCTAGAAATAAGTACAGGTTTGCAGGGTTCAAATCTGCTTCTGCATGGCAAAAATTCAATTACTTGGCTCCTCACCCTCTGAAAGTAAAAGTCTAACGAATGCCATAGCTCAATGTCACTTGGGTGTTCTTAAATCTCTCCCCATCTTTCCCACCGATCATCTGCCCCTCATCTCTCCAGCCTCTAATCATGAAGATTAAGGAAAATTGCACCACACTAACGAAACAAAAATAATTATAAAGCTGAAAGTCCTAAAAACATCACTATGAAATATGGTCTACCAGTTCTGGTGTCATTTATCAGCATGTGTCCTGGGTTCAGCAGTAGCAGACATTTTTCTCCTTCTTAGTAGCTGGTGCAGTGCTGTGGTTTTGACTTTCAGCCTGGGATCAACCCTGATAACACTGATGTTTTTAATTGTTGCTACGTAATGTTTACTCTGAGCAAGGACTTTCTGAGTCTCATGCTCTGCCAGGGAGGAGGGGAAGTCAGGAGGAAGCAGAGACAGGACACCTGACCCAAACCAGCCAAAGAGGTATTCCATACCACAGCACATCATGCCCACTATATAAACTGGGGGCAGTTACCCCAGTTACTCTGTGCTCGGGTCAGGCTGGGTATAGGTCAGCAGGTGGTGAGCGGTTGTGTTCTCTTCCCTTGTTATTTCTTTCGATTCTCCTCCCCATCCCTCCAGGAGTGGGAGGAGGAGAGGTGGAGAAAGTGATGAGCTCCATGGTCCTGAGTTGCCAGCTGGGCTTAAACCATGACAGCATGTTGGCTTCTAATTTTAAATACATTCTGCATGTATGCAACATTTAAACTATAAGCTCTTATCAGTCTAAGTAGTTGCCTTCATTAAAGTATGTAAATTAGTTTCTCTACCAAATAAATTTTTGTATCTAATTTACATGGAGTGAACCACCTGCAACTCTCCACTTCCCCCACCTTTCAAACAAAAGTACTTTTTGATGATACTACAGGTGTAACAGAGGTCATTTCAGCCTGCACCGGAACTGGTAAGTCATATCCACAAACAGAAAACAGAGTATTTGTAGGCAAAAAAAAAAAAAAAAAAATAAAGAAAGCATACACAGCTGTCCTGAGAGTCACTGGCCCAAAAGCATCACAATATGAAAAACAGGACAAAGTAAATGGATCAGTAAGCAGAGAACCAGAATTCCTACTTCTTATACACCAAATTCCCTAGGTGACATTGTGGAAAAAAAAATCACCATTCACTCTGCCCATTTTTGATAAAAATGAATCTATCTTAACTGCTTAAGTAAACTACAAAATTCAGTTTGAAAAGGCACTAATGTGGAAGACCTTCACCCAGAAAACAGTCGCTACCTTACCAGCACACAGCTGTTCTGCCCTGCTGCAAATTAAAACATGCTACAATCAGGACAGCTCTGCAGTCAAACTGAACTCAGCTGTTAGTTGCTAGATGGAAGGATTCATCCCAGAAAGACAGATCCTCATCTCTAGACTTCCAGACTGTAGCTTGTAATTCATTACCAAGGTAGAAATGGCAGTGTGAAAGCAAAGAGCTCAAGTTACTGTAGTTTTAGTGGGTCACTCTGACTGACTTCTGACTTGACAGCTACTCTGAAAAAAAGAGTTTAAAATAAAGTACATGAATGAAATCAGGATCTGTTACTTGCTTTAGATGTTCAATTTGTATGTAATATTTAAAAACTTTTCTTGTACTATTAAACTGCTACTAACTAAAACCCAGCATTGGTAATTTTAAACTACTGGATTTTTAACTGTATTGCTGTCACTGATTTAAAATCTATTCTGACTCTTTATGTCAGTGACTTATGATCTCACATTCCAGAATTTACACACTGGATACTAGGAGAAAGAGAACAGCATGGCTCTTCAATGCCCTTACTACTGCATAATCTTTAAAAGGAATTTTATCCCCTCCCCCAAACAAAAAAAATCCTTTGTCATTAATGTGTATGCAATAGATGCTTTCCAGACTTTTGGGATTACAAGTAAATTGCTAAATTTTTAGTTACAACTCTTGAATTAAACAGCATGCTGAGCAAAGGAAGTGTAAAAGCATATTAACTTCTAATCAGATGACTCTGAAGCACTGACATCATATCTCAATTGGTGTTTTTTAGCTTCCTCTAAACATACAAGTTCAAAACCAAATAGAAACCAAAGTGGAACTGGGGAAAACCCACTGTCTTTCAGTTTATGCACATCACCTCATCTTCAGCAAAACTGGGTTTATGATTTTTGTAAAAGTCCTTGCACTTCCTATATCACATAACAGCTTAGTAGAGCTAATGAAACTTTTGCCTATTTTCCTGAATCACAAACAGCTTGTCAGAATCAGAAACAGAATTAGAATTTAAACATACACTAATTAAAAGGATATGATCGCAGTTTATGCCACAGAACCACAAACAGGGTTGGAAGGGACCATAAGAGATCACCTAGTTCCAACCTCCTGCCACAGGCAGGAACACCTTCCACTAGTCCAGATTGCTTAAATCCCTGTCTAGCCTGGCCTTGAACACTGACAGGGATGGAGCATTCACAGCTGCTTCGGGCAACTTGTGCCAGTGCCTCACCAACACCACAGGGAAGAATTTTTCTTAACGTCTGATCTAAATCTCCCCTGTTAGTTTAAAGCCGTCCCCCTTGTCCTGTCACTACATGCCCTTGTAAAAAGTCCCTCTCCAGATTTCTATGGACTCCCTCTTGTAGGTCCCTAATAAAAAATTGCTGGAGTGACTAGTTCAGCCTCAGCACAGTCTGTCAGCACAGTCTGCTGAAGCATCAAGTACAGCTGCAGTTATGAAATGGCACCAACTAGTGTTCACTTTCAGAATTAAGCATATTTAAATACTGAAAGAGCTTGGAACAGCGAAAAAAAGTAAGACATTTCATCAACTGCTGCATGACTACTACTATTACTTTTGCACATTGACCAAAACACACCTGGAAAAACTTTTCACATCCAGCAAGGCAACTAAAGAAAATTAACCCTTTCCCATACCAAAAGACTCCACATTTATATCAAAAGCCAAGACCTTCCCATGAATAAACCCACATTACTTACGTGTATATAGGTCAGAAAGTCCTCAAAACAAGTAACAGAGCTTCAAGTCATGACCACAGATGACTTATCCTGGCAGCTCTTTTGTTACAGATAGGACATTTCAGTTATTTATCTTTTATGATTTGTCTTCCATGGGAAGATCAATAACTTTTACCACTGCTTCATCCCATTCAGTTACCAATGCATTCCTCTCATTCCAAGGCTTTTCTCATTTTGCCAAGTACAGACAGAAGCAAGATTACATACATCACTAAAATCTTAACACAAGAAGTCACAGCTTTAACACAGGCTGACAGTAGTACATCCAGACAAAAGTAAGCATACACAGTTCTTCCTGAACTAGGGCTAAAAAATAGTTAATTCTTACAAATCAAAGCACTAGAATATGTCATAAAAAGTAAAGCTGCATTCTCTAAAATCAAAGTCCATTACACATCCAGTTAAACACTTCATATGCAGCCACTGAAGAAGGTTATGTTGGAGCAAAATTGGTATTTTTGCTGAAGAAACTCACAATCAGAAAGGTCACATGTAACAATGATCTCAAAAAACAGTCAATGTCATTTTACCCATTTTCTTCAGTACTGACACACAAGTAAAGAATAATCATTAATTATCTAAATTTAGACTTTGACAGAAGAAAGCTTTAGGTCCCTCATGTAGTGTACTGGTTTTCAGCCTTCTATGCACGGGTTTTGGGGGTCCAGACCCACAAATGAAATAAGTCTCAGCTCTCCTTTTGGTGGCACTCCTCAGTACAGCAAAGGTAGTGAAGCAGCCTGCTGTCAGAAAGCACAATCTTCTTCTCTCTCTCTTTCGTAAGGCTGGCACTGGCACTAGCACTCCCAGCCAACCCGGTTCACAAACAGAACACAAAGCTAACCTTCTGCTAGACAAATAAATGAATGCTTTCTTCCACTTCAACAAGCTAAACCAGCTCTCAAAAAGGGCCAAACACATGCAAATGTTGCTGTGGGGGAGGATGGTGGATGAGTGTCTCCACTGTCTGTCTGTATTTAGATTACTTGAACACAGAGCCAAGAGTTGTACTTCAATTGGAAATTCAGTCTAGGAGCTGCCTTATGAGAAGAAAAATAGTAAAAGTCTTGACATAACAATAATCTTAAGAACACTCAACAGAAGCAGGATCTCCTGTCAACCCTTTTCCAACTTTACTAACACTTTCAAAAGCAAGTCTAAGTCTAAATACATATAATTACTGATAAGGCTTGTAAGAGAGCACCACCCTCCACAAAATGAAAAAAAAAACTTTTTATTTTTTTCAAGATTTCAACTTCTTTCTGAAAGGAAACACAGCATGGTCTTTCTGCAGTGAACACACAAAACAAAAACATGTATCAGCCATAGGCCTAAGCAGAGCATTTACTAAAAGCAGAGGAGAAGTACTATGGCCCAAATGTAAGGACTATAAAGCCAAACTACTTTGCAAGAGTTATAGAAGACAGGGGTCCTTCAAAGACAGTAATCAGACTAAGCCTACGGCTAAAGATGGTAGGTTTCTGTGGGAGAGCCAGCTTGCATGTGTAACATGCCATTCTCTCCTAATTAGAATTGGTACTGAGTCAATCTCTTGAACACTTCAACTGAAATTATGGTACCTAAAGGACATTATGTTTTTTTGCAACAGTCACAATAAACTCACAGGAGGATGCAGAATATAGAGATGGAAAGAGAGACAGCCTCGAGGCTGTGCAGGCACTGCTTAGCAGTAGTTCCAGCACTATTGTGTTAGTTACCAGCACTGTTTTAGCCGTAAGCCCAACACACAGCAGCAAACAGGCTACTATGGGAAAAATGAGTTCTATCCTAGCCAGTATACCTACTGTAATTGTTACCGATAAAAACAAGTAAACACTAAGTTTGCAGACCATCAACTGTTCTGTCTCACATTCATTTGAAAAATTACTAAGTAGCAGTAGTGCTCAAACGAAATTGAATTTGCCATCTTAAAAAGTACTTCAAATAAAAGTCAACTCAAGCACTCTGGATATGGAACCTTTAGAGGGAAACACATGAACAGCAGAGAAATTTATTTCTTCTGATGAGAATTACAGGAGTTCTCTTTTTGCTCACTTTAAGAATTCAAACAGTGACACGATCAAAAACAAGCCCCAAGACTTAAGTTTTCAGTCACACAGACAAAATCAGTAAAGACTTGTTTAAAGTACAATACACTTACTTAAGGCAAGATTATTGGAATTCATCATACCGGAACCTACACCATAAAAGTGTGATTAAGAACATTAAAATTCTAAATCTTCCATAAAAAAAATACATTTATCAGCAAGCATGTAAAAAAAAGCTGCAATAGAAAGTTTATGTAAAAGCAATGTAAAGGCTGCTTTTTTTTTTTCCCTTGGAAGGATTCTGATGCATCAAGCTAGCAACCATTCTCTTTAGAGATGCACAAGCATTTCAAAACTAACAACTTGACATCTACAGCCTACCAGGGTTTAGCTACTTCAAAGAGGAAAAAGAGAGTGTCAGGGCTCTAATGCTGGGGGGCTGTCAACAAAAGGTTGCACACACCCAGGATTAAAAAAAAGAAAGTGAATACATTTTATTCGAAGTAAACTCTACAGGAGGGTATACATTCTCTTCTGCGCATGTAGTCATCCAATATCTAACTTGCTGATGCTGGTATGGTTTACGTTTTGCACCCTCAATTGTCCATCAGATGAGGTAAAAATGGAACAAAAATAATGCTGAATTTTAGGAGTCAAGTGATCAGATAGCTTTATCACCAAAAGCCTAAGTGTGTAAGAACAGCAGAGTTTTTACAATCTGATACAAAAATCTAGTATTGAAGGGAAGTTTGTTCTGGTGAAAAGGAAATACTAATTACTTAAGAGGACAGAATTCACTCCCAAAAGTGCCCTCCTAAAGCTACTCTCCCACAGCTTTATGATGATAGCCAGAAAAAAAGAGGAGCATATCTCAGCTGTGCCCTTAGACTTAGCTCCACATCTGCATGCTGAAATTAATACCTGTCTTCTTCTGAGGTTCTTGACAATGGGACTATTCCAAACATTGGCTAGTTAGAACACCCTCCCACGAACTATTGCATGCTATTAAACAAACAAAAAAACGCCTACTCTACTCTCTCTTCTTGCAAACTTCACTGTTCTTTCAGAATACACTCCTGAAAACTGGGATAAGATCAGAAAGTGAGCAACTCCTAAAAAACTCCAACATGTACATCATGGAAAAAAATTTTTAACCTTAAAGGAGAGGAACCTTCTCACAATTAAAAATGTTGTGGGAATAATTATGTGATCCAAACCCCTAATTTTCTAGAATCAGTCCTGGAATACAACGTAAGAAAACAAATCTATTAGCACTAATGCCTGGGGTGGCTCTCAAGTCTCCAGAATAATAAAAAGGACCTTTTTGTAACTGTAAAAACTAAGCATCGTCAATCTTGACTGCCACATGCTTACTTCATAAAAATGCTTTCCTTTCATAGAACTGCTTTTAGGGAAGACCTAATTTTAAGTATATAATTAGACTAGATATTATAAGGAAACAGACAATTTTCTTTCTACAACCATGCAACATATGAAGTACACGTTCAAGACTCTATAGAGGAGTACCTGGAATTACCTTTTCGCTAGAGACCAGCGTAGAGCACCATCACTTCACATTTCAGCACTTCCTGCCACAAAGCAGTAATCATCTCACCTGCATCTCCCTCCCTTTTGCCCCCTCTATTGCTATTAACCATTCACATGCGCTGCCATATTAAAAATTGCCAAGAGCAACTAACCACAGAAAGAGCACCTCCCTGACTTCTGCCAAGTTACCAGGAAAAGGACTCTTCCTGTGTGCTCCCTCTCTGGCTTGGATCTGCAACTTCCAGTCTGAGGACAGCTGGGATGTAGAAACACCATTACTCCTGAAAACTTAGGTAACTTTAAGCTTCACAGATCTAAGGAAAAGATTATTCATTTTAAAGCAGGAACTGAGTTAATCCTTTCTGCTTCGTAACTGACACCTTCCATTTTCCAAAAGATATTCCAAATAACCATAACCTGTGAAGTTCCTGGAATAGCTACAATTAGTGGAAGTCAATATAATCACTATGGTATTTGTAATCTTACATAACATATGCATTTCCTTTAAAACCAGGTGAAATGTTCCTCTGAGATGCTTAAAGATGCAACTTCATTATGCTATTTTATACTGTCTTATCTTCAAATACATTCCAGTTTTTCAACTTGCATACATTAAAAAGCTAAACTAACTGCTGCTTCTAGCTTTATTAATGTAGAGAGATGTATTTCTAGGACTTGCTTAACATATCCATCTGGAATTACCAGGACAGCACTTCAGGAAGGTCAACTTTGTATATTATAAAAACCAAGAGGCTATTACCACTATTCCCCAGGTAAAAGGCAAAAGTAAAGATGTTAATATCAATAAAAAAAACTAAAAACTCACTCACTGTCTTCTGTGGGAAGGACCTGCAGGGAATAAATCCATTCTATTATATCATCTTTGTTCACCACATCTAAGGAATCCAACATATCCAGACCAGAGAGTGCGAAAAATGCAATTGTCAACCTAAAAGAAAAAGATAAGACTTACACTTCCCACCATAAATATCATGGGGAAATTAACAAATGGCTGCAGAAACATATATCTATGAATTTTCAGCCTTTGACAGTGGTGCAACACATAGAGCCTAGCTCAGAAAGCATGATGAAATTATGGTCTTTGTACTGTAAACATTTCTCTGTAAGATGTCAAACAGCAAGGCTTCCTTTGTAACTAATCAATGTATAAACAGGCACACAGGAAGAATCACCATCTAAAGGTACTCATTTCTTGCAAGCATGGATGACTAAATTAAAACACCAAAAATCAAGTGCTTCAAATTCAATGCAAGAGTGAAACAGCTATCATGCTGAATGTCTTTCTCGCACACAGCCCATTTCCTTCCATAAGGATGTGCTACCATACCTTATGTTAACACCTTCTTTCAGGGTTTTGTTTTCACCTCAGGCCATTGCAGTCATCTAGTTTAAAGTATGTCATCTAGTTTAAACCCTCAAGCAGCTGCTTTACTTGCTCTGACAGACCACCAAAGCAATGGCACTGTGTTAGGAATTTGAGACAGCTTCCTATGAGAGAAAATGTTAATGTAATGGTACCTTGGAAGCTCTGACTCAAGATTAAAATTAGAAAGATGTAATATTCTGCCACCCACCCTTGCATCTGACTATTCTTCTAGGAACTCCTGCTCTCCTTTCACCATGTAAGATGATGGACTGTGAAACAGCTGCTAAGCAGGCAGAAACTACACTTCAGCAAACTAACTTCAGAAGATAATGCCAGCTTTCCTTCGGAGACTTAAGTTATAATTTGCAGTAAGTCACAAGTTGATGAGCCACCTTGTCTGCCAGTAGTAGGCACTTCTGATGACGGGAGACAGATGTGGACAGAAGACTCTGCAGCCACGTATTTTTTGCATGTGGTTCTGCCCCAGGAGCACCAACAGTAAGAACAAAGACAAAATGGTGATGTGAGTCAGCCCAAACACACCCTCAATAGAATTCTTCTAATTAAATAACAGCAGCCAAATAATGATGCAGCAGACACTCATCTCACTACAGTGACACAACCTCAAAGGGTGACTTTGCTACTGGAGGGCTGACAGGCTGCTATAGTCATTGCCTGGCCATTCACAACCAGAATTTAAATCAACAACTGCTGCTTCAAAACTGCTAGTATTACATAGCACAAACAACGGCCAGAACTCAGATAAATAATGGTGACTTGTTAACCTGAAGTTACTTGATTTTTTTTTACCTTTTTTGACATCCTCTGATTCTTTTTTTCCCCCCTATCTTTTACTTTAACTCTCAGCTTTTCCATTGCTTTTCATACCATTCTTGCAAACAAAAGGTATTAATCTGTAACCTGCCTGGATATTGAACACTGACATTAACACAGAATCACAGAACAATTACAGCTGGGAGTGACCTTAAAGATCATCTAGTTCTAATCCCTCTGCCACCAGCAGGAACATCTTCCACAGCTTGCTCTAAGCCCCATCCAACCTGGCCTTGAACACTGCCAGGAATGGGGCAGCCACGTGTTCTCTGGACAACCTGTGCCAGCACCTCAGCACCCTCACAGTGAAGAGTTTCTTCCTACTGTCTAATCTAAGCCTCTCCTCTGTCAGCTTAGGCCATTCCCCGTTGTCCTGTCCCTACAGGCCCTTGCATAAAGTCCCTCTCCAGACTTCTTTAGTCCCCCTTTAGGCACTAGAAGCTCCTGTAAGGTCTCCCCTGTGCCTTCCCTTCTCCAAGCTGAACAAGCCCAGCTCTCTCAGCCTGTTTCCACAGGAGAGGTGCTTCAGCCCTCTGATCATCTTCATGGCCTCCTCTGGACTTGCTCAAGCACATTCCTTCTTCAAAAATCCCTCCATGGAACTCTAAAGATCCTCGCAAAAAAATGAAACTACGAACCTGAAACCCCAACATGGAACAGCGTACAGCTCCACTAGTACAAGTATTCATGGCAGAAAGTGTAAACTTATTCTATAATCTTTGGGTTCTAAACCATGCCTTCTTATTATTATTACAAATAAGTTTTGAGTATAGAAAGCTAAAAATGTATACTTTACACAAAGGTGGAACAAGAGTATCTTTTAAGCCACCTGAAGACTGAAAACCTGCCCTTTGAAGTGCAAAAAATAATACTTCAAGGCTTGTATCAACTTTTGCTGTTTATCAAGTCTTTGTAACCCAAAATCTGATTCTGGATAATAACCTACTTTTTTCAAGCAAAACCACTACTCCTATTAAAAAAAAAAAAAAAAAAAAAAAAAAAAACAAAAAAAAAAAACCCAAAAAAACAAGGAAGCTACTGTTCAGCTACAGTAAATTATTTCTTGGAAACCTTGCATGTATTTTCTGATTTTCACAAACAGCATGTTAGACAATGTTGTACTGAAAGCTGCTTAAGAGACTTTTTCACACTGTGTTACCCCAGCTATGCTACTTCCAGTGAGGCACAAATAGCATGCCAATTTCAGCAGTAGAAACTGCAGCAAGCTAGGTAGAAACCCACAAGGCTGTACATACAAGACAGACAATAACTGTCATCTATTCTTAAAAATACATAGAATAGAAATATAGAACATTTGGGTTGGAAAGGACCTTAAGCCCATCTAGTTCCAATCCCCTTGCCATGGGCAGGAACACCTCACACTAGACCATGTCACCCAAGGCTCTGTCCAACCTGGCCTTGAACACTGCCAGGGATGGAGCATTCACAACTTCCGTGGGCAACACATTCCAGTGCCTCACCACCCTTACAGTAAAGAATTTCTTCCTTATATCCAAGCTAAAATTCCCCTCTTTAAGTTTTAACCCATTACCCCTTGTCCTATCACTCCAGTCCCTAATGAATAGTCCCCAGGGATGCTGCGGATGGATCAGAACACGGATCAGATGAACGTAAAAAGTGGGTTTACATATAGTTAAGTTTCAGTTTACTTACTGAGAGTTGATCCTCTATGTTAACAGCACCTACATGATTAAAGAACAGCCCACATAGTGTGCTGGAGTTCACATATAATCAAGAAAATCTGGCACCATTGGACATAGAGCCTGATGCAGCCACCTAGCCACTGCATCCTTACTCCCTCACCGAAAATTAACAGCTACATGTTCTAAGCCTAAAAAAGAAACTATTAGCAGCACCCTAGCTGACAACATATCACGAAGCATAAAAGTTTTGTATACAGCTATTTCCATAGAGAGCCACCCTTTATAAGACAGCCTCCAAGTCTGGCATCACTTCTGCTGTTACTTTTCCTCAAACTTTGTATCACTTCAGTTACTACATGTGTATTAATTCAGGAAGACAAGCATCACAGGTTGGCAGCTGAAATTTATTTAATCAACTTACTGAAAGCTTACAAAACACACATCATGTGTCTTAAGTTCCTGTCCAAGACAAGCAAGCAAAGACGTTTCTCATGACAGATTCAGCGCTCTTTATCTTCAGGCATGGATAAAGTTTACTTAAAAACTACTGTTGCTGATGCTGCATGCAGTAACAACAGAAATAATTATAAAGGTTTTGAGCCATTATGTTGAGTAAAAAAGGTAGTACTGAATTCCTTTTATCACTGTACTTTGTCATTGTTTGACAAACTACAGACTAACACAGAACGGACCAGCACTGTGTGGAAAATTTCATGCTCTACTAAACTGCCTGGTGTCCACAAATGCAGCCATTTCTGCTGCAGTGCAGTGAAGTAAAACCAACTCACTGGCATATTTTTTAACAATTCTCTCTTTAATTTACTGGATTTTCCCCATCTAATTCTCCACAGAATCACACAAGTGCAGGAACAAGAAAAGTAAGAATAAAACGGTAACAGCATTTCTTTCTGCAGCAGTGCCAGCTCAGGCAGCTTCCTGAACCCACTGACCTTGTACTTGTCAAAAAAAAAAAAAAAGACTTAGTACCCTTAAGGTCAAACTGGGATGACACATTCATGGTTCAATCCCTTGCTTAGAATTTCTTAACAGATATGTATGCATATCTGCAGAACACTGATCTGAAAATCAGTGTCAGAGAACTAGAAAACCTCTGGCTGAGTAAAAACTAAAAGAAAATGCATAAGTTTAGATGACTGCCATTTTTATCCTAATTGAAGGGCTAAGCTGTGCTCACTAGCCAAAAATTAAGTCATCCTGAAACAGCTGAAATTGACAGTTCCAGTTTTCAGAAAATTGTGGTTTTTTGCAAAGCTACTCAACCATTATGTACAATACATGTGGCACTGGTTATTTAATGCTATGACCACACATTAAGCTTAACCTCAGACAACTCACTGTTTGCTCAAGAATTTTCAAAACAATTGGCATTATAATTAGCATTATTTAAAAAGAATCCAAAAGACCCCATGTAAACCAGGGCATCTGCTTCAGCTCACTAGCAAACTGACAGCTTGGCAATCTAAATCACAGAACAGAAACCTCCGGGTTGTCAGGGACCGCTGGAGATCACCAGTCCCACCTCCTGCAGAGCATGGGGCTGTACATGAGAAGACACAGGACCCTGACAAGCCAGGTCTTCAAGGGAGCAACACTTCACTGTGCAACAGCAAAGAACATCTTTCCTGCATTTAAACAATTTTCCCTGAAGCAATTTGTTTCCGTAGCCCAGGACACCCACCACCATGGGCCCTTGTAAGCAGTGCACTCCTACCTTTTCTGTTGCTAGTTTTCTTGGTAATGGAAGGCTGTGATCAGGTCTTCCCTTCTTAATGCAGAACACTTCTTCAGCCTTTCTCTACGTGACAGCATGGCCAAGGTTAGCCCTTTGCGTTATGATTCTAGTATGAATGCATGTTATTGTTAACTGTAATACTTAAGAGCACAGCATGCATAGACCTCCTTGTGCTGTCATTTAAAATAACTGGCAAAGTACACTGAAATATCAGTTAATTCTTAATGACTTATCTCTCTGAAATAAAAATTTCAGACTTCCCTTCTGAATATAAAGGGTTATTCCACACAGTTCAGCATTATCCATAGTAGTTCTTACACGTTTTTACCAAGTGTTTGTACTCTCAAGTCAAATAAAGCTTGATTCAGCAGGAAGACTTGATCAACGGGTAGTAAGCATTCTTCACAGTGTGACTTGCAAAACATTAGAAAGTGAAAAGCATCTGGTGATTTTACTGGCTGAATGAGGTATCAAACCCTCTACATGTCTCCAAGTTTTTATCAAGTGCAGCTTGACAATGAAACTATTGATTCTCTTCTGCCCCAGATATACGTATTCTATGTAAAGACCACGAATTTTAAGTAAATGGATCCTGAAGCCATTACAACTGTCCCTCATTCCAAATGAAATACTTTTCTAGTACTTTAACTCTTCTACTAGCTAATGAAGATTTAAATTAATTCTACTACATTTAAAAAAAATAGTAAAAGAGTATGCATTCTGACTTCAATCAACAAAAGGCTTAAGTCACCAATTTTAAAATCGGCTTTCAAGAGTGAAGCACAGACTTTAAATACATTCAAAGGACAAAAATGTCTTTCCTCGTGGATAATGGGGAACTTAAGCGAGCACAAACGAAGCTCGTACATCCACTCGTATTTTGGGGAGCCGTGCGATGGTGGGCAGATCCTACAGGCAGCGCTTCCCCTCCGGCCACTGCGGCTCACAAGGCCGGCACGGCGTGCTCCTGCTGCTGCTTCCCGCTCCAGCTGCGGCAGCTCTCCAGGAAAGGTTTTCCGTCAGCGCAACCACCCGCCGGAGAAAATCGGTTGTAGGGGAAACAGGTGAAGCTGGCGAACGGCAAACGCCCCGCCCTCCCACCGTACTGCCCGACTGTCACGCCAGGTCCCCGGCCCCCACCCCTGTTCCCAGAGGCGCCGGATGCCGTCCCGCTACCTGCTGGTCTCGAGGGAGCAGTACCGCTCGGGCAGGATCTGCAGGCAGCGCTGGAAAAAGCGCACATGGCGCTCCCGGAGGAAGTCCAGCCGCTCCGCCTCTCCCGACCAAGGCGCCGCCGCCGCCATCTTCCCGCCACCCCTGCCCGGCGCGCTAGTGCTGCGTCACGCGCGGCGACACCCACCCCTTCCGCGGCTACGTCACAGCCCGCTGGAGACGCGGGGTTCGCGGGAACGTGAGCGGGTGGCGTCTGTCTGTGTGAGGCGTTTCACACCCGCGCACACAACACAAAGGCAGCATGTGTCATTGGGTCACTCAAGCTCTGTGACAGCTCCCAAGGGCTGCCGGCCGCTCCACTGCTGACGGTCACCCTCATCCTTCGACAGGCTCTTGTACAGCCTTTGTCTCCAGGCTGGGACAGCTCTAAAAACAAGGAAAAAAAAAAAAAAAGGCATAAAGAGGTCATTTATAATTATATTTCGTCATGCTACGCATCCATCGTCCCCTCCTTACCTGCGAGGAGTATGTAGAATTGGTTTTGAGACTGGTAGTGTGACCTCTTTTGTGCGCTCCTCCCAGCCCTTGGTAAGTCTGTATAGGTCTTTGTTAACGTGAACCTCAACCTCAGAGTGAAACAAACAAACAAACCGGTCTTTTCGTTGATCACAGAATGAGTTACTGATGCGCGGATTGACTCCACAACTCGTTAAAGTTGTAAAGTAGGTATGCTTTTTATTCAGCGCTGAGACCACAGGGATAATTCCTCAAAGTCATGCGTACCTCAGTGTTGTTTCCCTCTACATTTATAAGGTTGCACCATACGCCTGTACATACTCATGTCCTATTCCTGCTTCCTATTACAGTGAGCTAGAAGGTCCTTTGCGCCTGCGCAGTGCCCCCTCTGGTCATGGGCAGGGATCTCAAGATGAAGTAAATGAGCCTTCCTCCTGTGGGTAGGGGTCTTCAAGATGAAGTAAATGAGTCTTCCTCTTCTTGAACTTTTCACCTTTTAGTCTTCACGTATGGCCTTAGGGTTTGGTCCCAGCCATAAACCATCTGCTTCTCTCCCTTACCAGTAGATTCAGGCATCTGCTTTTCCTTATCAATAGCTGCTTATCAGTAGAATCAGGCATCTGCTTTTCTTTGTCAATAGAACCAAGTGTCTGCTTTTCCTTATCAATAGTGCCTTTGTTCTGCTTAGGAGGCACGATAGGTACAGACAATACCTTTGCTTAAGCAAGCGAATTCCTCTAACCCCCCTGTACAACCCCCCTGCACAACCCCCCTGTACATTGGTCAACCCTCTGCATCAATCCCCCCTTTTTCTATAAAGTGAGTAAATTCTTTTACTCTATTATTTATGACATAGCTATCCATGTTCCTTCTATCGGTTTATGAAGTGATTTCGATATACATTGCATTATGCAAGGTACACTCATTAAAATGAGTAGTCCTACAGCTAAGATTAGAAGGCCTTGTTTAAGTATTTCCCTGAACCATCCAGTAACTCCTAGGTTATTTAGCCATTCATCCAATCCGCCTCCAACAATTTTAACTCTTGCATATTTTCCTGCGATTTTTGCAGCTTATCATGCATTGATTCAGAATGGTCAGGTAAATTCACACAGCACATACCTTCAAAATCCTCACAACCACCCTGTAACAATATCTTTGTTACCTCCCTGGCTTGTGCGCTTCCAGCTGGAAAGGCTTCTGGCCAACCTGAAAAGGTGTCTGTTAGTACCAACAAATGTCTATACCCTTTTTTCTGTCCTTTTGAAAATTCTGTTGCAACATTTTATATACTGCTATTACCATTCAGAGTCTTTTTGAAATAGTTTCCTGGTTCTACTTGATATTTACATTTCATTTCTTTTTCAGTGTTCATAATTTATCATAGGTCATTTACAATTCCAGGAAGAAAATTTTGTTATACCACAAGTAATCAATATTAAAACAATTAATATTCCTGCATCCAGTTGCCTTAACCCGGAGAGATCAGGTAACCATGAAGGTAACTTCTTCAAACCCCAGGAGGTATCATCCTTGGCCATTTTATTAAATATTTTTGTTTGTTTCCAGATTTCCTCCAAATCTGTTTCAGGAACAGCAATTTTCTACTTCCTCTATGGTTGCTAAGATATTTATGATTGCGTTCTCTAATTCACTTATTCCCAAAGATGGAATTAGCCATCTCACAAAACTATGAAATGCAGTACTGTTCAGCAATAGGGTTAAACCCTCACTTAACCACTACCATCCTTTCCCTTCAGGAGCAGGCCACCGCTGAACCACAGTACCATTACAATGTGAATAGTGACCTACACCTGTGGCATTTAAACAAACATAGTCTCCTATTCTGGCTCCTGCTGTAATACATCTTTGTATACAAGTATAATACTTGGATTAGGATTAACTGTTCCAAATCTTAAAATTGTCCATGAGATAGTGTTGGAAATTGGGATGCCAATTAATGGAAGGCCCTGATCTTCTCCTGATTCAGGCAACTGTGCACACACCCAACAGTCACTACAATTAACAACTTCAGTAACATTCTGCATTAATTTCAGGTATAAGTATTAGTCCCAAGGTGGTATGTCAGTTACCACATAAATCCAAATTACGACTGATACAATTTCATATGTGAGGGTCCTGAAGATTCTATCCGCCATGTTTTCTCCGGTTCTGGTGCTTTCTTTATTCTTGAATAATATATCAAGCTCACTGCTGTAAAGGTGGTCAATATTATCTGGTACGGTCCGCTCCACTTCTCCTTCTTAGCCTAAACCCAGTCTCTGGATCTAAAAGGGTGAGTCTGATAATCCACGCCTCTCGCTCTTGTCCTCAGTATTTTCTTCTTTCTTCTAATTGCTTTTCCCAGATTGATCAGAAACTTTAGGAGATAACCTTCTCCCACTTCCAGAAGACTTTCCTTTAAACTGGGACTGATATTGTCTTCCATATAAAATTTTACATGGGATAGCCTCTTCTTTTGACCGAGGTTTAGTTCAAATTCTTAATAGAGCCAGTGGTAAGGCTTGGTCTTTTTCAACTTGCCCACTGGCCTGTATGGAACATATAGTTGCCAATGAATTTATAATTTTTCTTGTAACTATTTTGCACTAAAAGGTGAGCCTCGGTCGGAAAAAATTGCCTCTGGTACTCCAGAACAAGGTATTACACTGCTTAGCAGTGTTTCAATTACTTGTCTTGCATTATTTATTCTACAAGGGAATGCTTCTGGCCACCCTGAAAAAGTATTCGTTAACACCAACAAATATTGGTCTTGATAACTCAGAAAAAAATTATTTGTCAGTGCTGTCCCAGGTAACTTCCTTCCCAGTTGTACCAATTTGATTTCTACTTTCAATTTTAGGGTTATTCTTGAGATAGAGCTGACATTGTCACTAACTGAACTATGTTATACAGATTCCTGCCTTCAATTTGTTTGTCTAAGTATTTATACAAAGAGTTGCTTCCTCAAGGAGTTTTATTATGCTCATCCATAACAAGCTTCCAGAGTTGGTTATAGGGGATTATAATTAGCCCATCAGGTATCTGAACCTAATCTTTTTTGTTTTCCTCTCCTTTGAGATCTCCAATCAATTTTCTATCCTCCTTTGAATATCTAGGTTTAGATTTCTCAATTGTTAGTTTGCCATCAGGGATTAAGGGAATGAGTTTAGATTGTTCAGCTGCTCGTTTGGCTTCAAAACTGGCCAAATTATTGCCAATTTCCTGATCAGATTCAGCTTGTTGATGCCCTCAACAATACATAATAGCTACTTCCTCAGGTAGCTGAACAGCTTTCAGTAGTCATAGAATTTCTGTAGCATGTTTAATCTGTTTCTCCTGTGTGTTCAAAAGGTCCTCATTCTTTCCAGATGGCACACTGTGCATGGACCACACCAAATGCATATTTAGAATCAGTCCAAATATTTATCCTTTTGTCTTTAGCCAATTCCTGGGCCCATTCCAGAGGTTTCTTTCATATCTGGTTGGCTTGAATATACAGTTTTGCATAGTGGCCAAGCAGTTGGGTGTTAATAGTTCTGTTGGTTGTTCTGCAAAAGGATGCTCGATTGACAACATTAGTAAAAAGACATGAAGGAGATAACCAGGGGGCTTCTTTCTGTTCCAGGACTGCTGATACCACATGGGACACTAGCACAGTAATCCTTTGTCCCAAGGTGAATTTGTGAGCCTCTTAACTGCTGTCACAGCCCTTAGGCATCCAGGCCATTCTTTGCTCGCTTCATTCAGCTGTTTTGAAAAATACACCACTGCCCTCTTATAGGGTCCTAGTTTCTGAGTAAGGCCCACCAAAGCTATTCCCTGTTCTTCATGGGAATACAGCCAAAAGGATTTAGTCATATCCAGAAGTCAGAGCTGCAGCTCTCATTAGCTCTGCTTTTAAATTTCTAAAGCCTTCCTCTGATGAATCAGTCTATTTCAAAGAGAGAGGGGTTTCTTCTAACAGTTCATCTAGGGGTCTTACCTGAACACCATAATCATGCATCCAAAGTCTGCATCATTCATTCACTCCCAGGAACATATGGAGCTCCTTGTTGGTTGACAGTCATGGAGTTTGACAAATGGCTTCTTTTTTACCTGGAAGGCCCAGATTGCTGCTCAGGTCAGGCTCGGTATTGGTCAGCAGGTGGTGAGCAATTGTATTGTGCATCACTTGTGTTTATTGTTTTCCTTTTCCCTTTTAGTTTTATATTATTTCCCCTTGTTATTTCCCTTATCATTATTATTACTGGTGATGGTAGCAGTAGTAGTTTTGTATGGTACCTTAGTTACTCGACTGTTCTTATCTCAACCCACGGGGTTTACATTCTTTCGATTCTCCACACCATCCCTCAGGGAGTGGGGGTGGGAAAAAGGGAGGAGAGTGAGCAAGTGGCTTCAGGGTTCTGAGTTCCCAGCTGGACTTAAACCACAACAGACCCTCACTACAAGAGAGACATTGAGGTGCTGGAGCAGGTCCAGAGAAGGGCAATAAAGCTGGTGAAGGATCTGAAACACAAGTCTGATGAGTAACATCTGAGGAAACTGGGGACGTTTAGTCTGGAGAAGACTCAGGGGGGACCTTGTCCCTCTCTACAACTACCTGAAAGGAGGCTGTAGTGAAGTGGGCATAGGTCTCTCCTCCCAAGTAACAAATGATAGGACAAGAGCTAATGGCGTCAAGCTGTGCCAGGGGTGGTTTAGACTGGATATTAGGAAAAATTTCTTCACCAAAAGGGTGATCAGGCATTGGAACAGGCTGCCCAGGACAGCGGTGGAATCACTATCCCTGGAAGTGTTAAAAAACTGTGTAGATGAGGCCCTCAGTGGCATGGTTTAGTGGTGGTCTTGGATGATCTTAAAAGGTCTTTCCCAACCTAGTTTATTCTATGATTCTCTAATAAAAAGTACAGAGTAAACCAAAGCCAAGTGGCCAGCCAGAAGAGATGTTTTTTTCCCTTCACACCATCACAGGAAACAGCATGAATACAGAAACAGTAAGAGGAGCAACAACTGCTTGCTGTCATTAAACTTTAGTGATTTAAGAGGAAAAACTCCACAAACTCTGACAATGTTCCCAAAACTCTTCTGGAAGCCAGTCTACTTATTTAACTAATAATAGAAAACCATCTAAAAATAAAAACCATTACTGATACTGCAGTTCATTTGTATGAGCTGTAGGCTTTACCCAGAATAAATACTGCTGGGAGACAAATCAGTAAATTCTCCCTTGCCCCTTCCCTGCCCCCCTCCCCCCCTTTTTGTAAAGGACAGCTATGCCTGCTGCAATTTTGTTTCTTGGGAACAAGCATGACTTTTTTTTTTTTTTTTTTTTTTTGGCCTTTATCAACCATTTTGATAAGGAAAAATAATTATTTTTGTCTCAGTGAGGAAAACGGTAGCTGAAACAGCTAAGATGCACACGTCAACACGTCAGATTAAAATAGAGGTTACCTTCTCTCTTAAGTTTGCCAGCCTTTTTTCTTTTTCTCATTTTTCCTCTTCTTCAGCTTGTTTTTGTAGAATCCTTAGCTCCAGTTTCTGTAGATCCTGAAACATACAACAAATAGAAAACCAAACATTTCTTTGGAAGTAAAACAAGTTGCATGAAATATGTATATAGCCTTTTCAGTTATATTTTCTTGTTGTCTTGAAATTATTTTGTCACAGTACAGAACGAAGTTGCACTGTGTAGCTACCTGGTACAGCTTGTCCTGCACAAACAAATTATAGTTATGTAGTTCTGAAAAAAGAAATTGTAGTTGTTTAATCTCTGCAAAAATGAACTCCAGTGGGGATGGTGACAATGCTATCAGTTCTCCAATAATCAGATTCACATTGAAATGAGATCTATCATGCCCTTACAGCTACTGAAACCTTCAGGATACTCAAAGAAGTCTTTTGAGTTCATATCTACATACAATAACCAGGTCTTCTGACATTTTCTATAGCCTGGAGAGCAACACAGCCCAAGCTGGTTTTCCCAAACATTTTCACAGTGAAGTAAATAAAACCATTTCTTTATGCAGAAAGGAATGCGGACTTGAATAATCCTGTAGAATTTAAAATAGTGAGGAAAAGGAACACTTTTGTATAAAATAAAGTTTCATACTGCTTCTTGTATACAACAGATGCTATTCTTCATAGTGAATCACAGATTTAAATAAATGAAACTTGTGTTTAACAGATTATACTGTATGAGGAAGTAGAAGAATTTAAAACATGCATAATGGGGATGTAATTTTGCACACTCTGTTGAAAATTAATTTCTTCTGCAGCAATTCTCTTCCTTTCCTCTTTTCCCACCTCCTTTCTCTTCTCCTTTTCAAACTTCAGTTCCTCCTTATATTTCTTCAGCAAGGTATACTTTTCCAACACTAACTTCATGTGGCATTGGCATTCTTTTTGTTACTTCTTCTCCTTCTTTTATTCTAGTTTTAGTTGTGAAGCTTGTTCCATTACCAATGCTACTGCTTTCTGCTCCTTCCATGCTTCTATTGCTGCTTGTCTTTTTCTTTCTTCTGCTGCTTTTTGCCTCTGAGCTTCTTCATGCTTTTGTGATTCTTCCTTAAGCATTCTTTCTGATTTCTTTTTCTCCTTCAAGTTTCCTTGGCTTTTCTTGCTGCTGCTTTTCTTTCCAACTCTTAATTGACTGTGGGAGAACAATGGGGGAGAAGGAAGGGGAGAGGGTAAGATTTTCATGAAAACTATACACATTCCTGTTGGTCTGATGAAAACATGCTCCAAGGATACAACTTAGCATACAGATAGGAATTAAAAGTCTACTAGTGATAAAACCTACGACAAAGAAGCAACTGTATCTGCTTTCTCACTTTTTGAATTTATTCTAGATCACACAGGGGTATTTAACATATTCCTGCTAAAATCATTTAAATTATGGCATTCATCTTTGGGTAGTTATGAATGTTGGTTTATTATGCTTTTTTTAAGCAAACATATTTTTTCTCCCTTGAAATTAACAAATCCACATCCTATTTTATAACTCCATTTTTCTGTCAGTGTATTGTTTATTACTCAGGTGGGTAGCTTGAAAGAATTGTAGCTCTCTATGTCAGAAGAATTCTAATTCTCTGTGTCAGTATGGCATAGGTATATTGCCTATACAGGGGGACAGACATTCTTTAGGATGGATGTAACAAGAACTGCAGTTTCAGATAGGATCACTTACTGCTTCGGGACTGGCACTTAACTTGCTGGTCCACTGCCATAACAGTATTTGTCTGTTCCTCTTTAAAAGCATTGATTCATTTTCAACTTCTTCCATCATCTCTTTGAGCTTGTCAACAACTAAAAAGGAAAAGAGACTATTATTTAAGTATTTACCAGTAATTCAGCACTATGCAGAAATGCAGGCGCTTGCAGAGGCTTCTTTGACATTTACTTCAGTGTACAAAAAAAGCATGCATTTTCATCTCAAATAGCCTTAAAAGACTCTCATTTATTCAAAAGATGTGATTTCACAGTGATTGAGGTCACTGGATGCAAAGCCAGAATAAATGCTTACTTCCTTTAAATAAGTCTCATTCTGAGTAAACTTCAACTGATTTAACAGAATAGGACTGCCTTATTTAAAAGTTTCCACTTTTGTTTATTTTTATAACAATGCAGTTAAGTGACTGCTCATATCTTTGGTTTACGCCAGGATGCAGCAATCCTATTTAACCTCCCTCTACAAAGCTGACAAAGACCCATCAAAGTAAGACTTTATCCTGTAATGTCAGCATACTGTAGTCTCAATATGGAGAAAAACAGCAAGACAGCTGCCTAGAGAAGATCTATGGTAGAAATGGTAGAAAAAAAAAAGTTTTAGAATCTGTTTTAAACCAGCACAATATTTCTATGAACACATATTGAACACACAGTTTAAAACCTGGCTTAAAAAATAATAATCAACTAAATCAGTACTGTTATGTCATCTGAAACTCCCTAGTTCAGCTTTCATGCCGTGTTAGTTCTTGGCATCTTTGCTAACAGCTGGAGAAGATAATGCATTTTTTATAGAATAGACACTCCACAGATGAAATGAGATGCATTTTCTCCAACATCACAAAGCCCTCAGCTAACAGAACTTCAACCTGAGTTCTACATGAAGTAGTAATCATAGGGGAATGTGCCTATTTCAAAAAGGTTTCAGAACATCCAAACTGAATAAATTCTTTCAGCATTTCCCACAGAATATTCCAACTAATACTTCAATCAATGTGGATGGCTAGAAATTAGTTTTCTGTACACCCTTGCTCTGTGACATTTTACCAAATGAAAGGGAGCTGTATCTAAACAGTAGTAGAATACCAACTTTACGTAAGGCAAAGTTAGACATAGAAAATACCTGGCTTTCAACAGGCTGAGGAAGCAAACCCACACCAATTCTGAGAGAGAGGAAGTTTCTCTGTTTCCATGCAGAAATACATTTCTGCATTCTTCCCTTCCAAGACTCCTGGAAAAGCAGATAGACTGCAGGAGTATACCAAGTCTGCAGGAGAATCACAAGCAACTATGCAAGGAACCTGTCTGTAGATGGAAATGTTTTTAAATCTGTCATAATGATTTACATACAGGTGCAGGTTTCATGTATTTTAATTGATGCTGAAGTCTCTTTTTATTTTTTATTTTTATTTTTATTTGAAGTCTTATTTTTGACAGCTGCTGCAGGATTTTAGCTTCTGTAAAACAAAATAAGGTGTCCACAGTTCTAACAATTTCTGCATTGAAGAACAGGAGCAATAAAGTGTTCAAGATAAACTGGGGATTTCATCTAAGCAGGGTCACAAAGTCTGTTTGATCCTAACAAACTGCATCATACTAAGCATTTTAGCATGATTGTAACTGCATGTAGCTAACTGCATGAGCCATGTAGCTCCCCACACTGTATCAACAGACTTATAAATCAGTAGCTCCCTGTTTTTGAAGGGGCCAACAGGATAGTCGTATTTAGGTTAAAACAGTTTGCTCTCCCCACCCCCCCAAACCTTTTATGACATAAGTGGAATTTGGTGAATGTTGCCTATGCAGATGATACCTCCTCTAAAATTCTGAGGGAGACCTAGGCCTCAAACCACTCAGCATTGAAAACGAACTTGGAAAGTGTATGTGAATGCACTGCTTCAACAAGATTTGTTTGTTTGCTGTGTTAACTAAGTTACAATGTTTTCATGTACTCCAGGCATGCAGGTACTTACTTGCTTTGTTACCACTTGGCTCCTCCTGTGTTCCTAAATACAGTACTGATGAGGATGAAGCTCTGGATACATCTTAGGTACTGAGGAACTGTATCTTCTATCCTGAAAGATTTGGTTTAAGGAAAGGATAACAGAGTTCAAGACCTAATGTAACAAAATGTAGCTAAAACATGACTTTACTAGTACCTGTTGAGACCGTGGACAGCATATAGCACACAGATGATATTGAGAGACCTGAACATAGTGAATAGGAAGTTTGGGAGTTCTAGTACACACCCTAAAAGCTCGTACTCATTCCTTCATATTGGACATATAGCGTGATAGTCCTTCATATGTCACAACAGTATCTCCATCCATATTTCCATGTTCCCTTCTTACCCGTGGAGTTTTCTGATTTTTTTTAAACTTAGTTATTCCTTGGAAATACGTAAATTTCTTAAGAATTGCAAGACATAAAGGATATGTTAAGTTTATTTAAAAGACGCACATTGAAACATACACATTTGTAAGGTGAGGATATTTTTAGCTATCTCTATGTGTCCTTTCTTCAACTTGTTTTGTTTTGATCTACCACATCAACAGGCATAGCATGATTTATTTACTTCTGAAGGTATCTAGGTACTGTGAATAGGGAAGCCTTTTTTCCTGAAGTATTTAATTAGTCCCTAAGCAGAATAGATACTGTAGGACAGATCGTGTACCATCTCACAGCACTATTCAGAATATTAATTAGCCACAGATATGAAAAAATGCAAAAAAAACTGTTTAAAAGTATATTTAAAGGCAAAAATCAGTTTGTGGAAACTTACATTGGGGCAAGTATATATTGTACCTTAGCTACACTATATTAGATTTTACAATACACACACAAAATTGATTCCAAGTTTCTAAAACAGTAACTTCCCACCAAAGTTGTGAACAGTACCTGCTACGCTCAGGATTAAAATAGTTACTAACACAGAATGCCCAAAATGTTTATGCATTTGAATTTTGCAAGTCACCTGTGGAAATCTTTATAAGCTGTACACATGGTGAAATACCATGCTTTTATCAGCATCCACCTTCCACCTGAAGTAACCTCTCTGTACTACTGATTTTTAAACCATTTAAATAAAAACAGTAACATTAAAAAAAAAAAAAAAAGGCAAACAAAAACCCCAAAATCCCACTTACTTTCAGTTTTCCTACTGACAGTCAAGCTGTGTTCCAGTTCCTCTAGTATGCTGTCTTCTATCCTGAAATCACTCTTCATTTTGTAAATATATCCATTTTTGTCTTTATCTAGATTTGGAAGCCTGGAAAAAAAGGTTGTTGCACTGAGTAAGAAATGAAGACTTAACAAAGCCCCAGGATTATCCAAGGTCATTATCCAGCTGAGGTTGTATCAACAGACTCTTAGATTTTACACAAATCACTGTTTTGTTCCTAGAGGTGTTTTCAAGGAAAATCTTTCTGCTATTGTACTCACCAAAGTAACCCAAGAACTTGAGCAAAAGAAAGATGCTAACAAGGAAATTATTTTGTTAACAGGCAAGAGGTTCACACACTGAAATGGCCTGAAATTTTACCGGTGGCTCACTATCAGGGAGTCTTATGAGAATTTTCATTGGAAAGTGCAGGAACAGAGGCAGGTTGTCTTAATGTGGCTGCACACATAGATGGAGGCCCAGCACACACAAAACATGTACATTCCCTCAGCCTCAACACTGGTAGTAGCACTACTGCAACTGAAGATTCAAATTCAAACTTGTTATCATTCAAGTAACTTCAGATATTAAATTACTTAATACAATGCTTAATAGAATTCTACAGTAAATGACAATGCTTTGTGTATAGTATACACAAGCTTTTCTTGCTTTCAGAAGCTTTAGAGAAAACTCAACAGGTGCCACTCAGTACAGACATCTTTAAAACTTTAAACACTACCAAAAGCCCAACAAACTTGTCTCTCCTAGCAGCTTGGCTCTTTAACAGTCTACAGCTGCTATATGGTTAAAACCCTTATATAGTGTAGTTCATGGTCCACAGTTCAAATGCTTTGCTTTGCCAAGTACCCTATCTCCCCACACAGTGCACCAGAAAACTTCAGAGGCCAACTACAGAAAGCTAATGAGCCAAAATTAAATACCATGTCTTGTTTGAAGATGCTTGGGAATGTCTACATTACCCATCAGTCAATTTTTGAGCTATAACTCAGGATCCAGAATAAATGAGGAGCTGATGCAGGCAGCATAAAACAGTGCTCTGAAATTCAAGTGTCACTGTTCATTGAAGATTCACAACTACAAACCTCTCCTTCAGTTGGGTGGCTGTGTCAGCTCTTCCTCATAACGCTCATACATTCAAGAAGAAACCTTCTGTTTGTTTCAGTTGCCAGAATAGTTACGACAGCACTTATTCAAGATGTGAAGAAACAAATTTAAATGACTTCTGGGCCTGAGCTGTCTTGAAACTCCATTTTCCAAACCACTCGCCTACATATTTCAGGTGAAGTGTCTTCAGTCTTCTCTGAGGAATCTCTTGTAATGCTGCTGCAATTCCCTTTTCGTTGGTATTTCTTAAGGGCGTAAAGTAAGGGTAAAACCAGCTAAGTAGGAAAACTGAGAACTCAGTTACGTCACATCCTCTTTCTTTTTTGTGTCTAATGCAACAGGCTTTTTGGAGCTCATGAGCATATCCTGAACTACGGTAACAACCATGATAATCTGCCTGAGTTCCTCAAAAGAAAATTTTAGCCCAAAAGTTTAATTACCATAAACTCTTACCATGAACCTCGAGTTATATTACCTTCAGAACAGCATGAAAACAAACTGTACAGCTTGCTGAGTTTTTAGATTTTCTGCAGTTGTTAAGAAATCAAATTTCTGAGCTTGTTCGCTTTGATATTCCAGTTCTGCAATTGTTGACCAGTACCTGTCATTCTGTATGTAACAAAATAAAGTATTACTCAAAATCAGTGCTATTTAAATGTTTATTAGCTACTTTTACGCAGACAACAACACAGTGCAGAATAACAGCATTACCTTGGTTTTATACTGGTGCAATTCGACTAATTTTAAGTCACACAGGTATAAAACTAGGGTGATGAGTGACAGTGAGCTGATGACTGTATACAAAAAATGTATTCTCATGAATAAATGAAAAAAAAAGAAAAAAGAATGTGACATCAACTTGCTTTAACAGAAGCTGTTCACCACACTGCAACTGCCTTGCCTCTCCCAGCAGCCAGTCTCTGGCAAGTTGGAAGAAATACCTACCTGATTATAAATAAATATGTAATCTACACTAGGAAGATTGCCCACATTTCATCTTGTTCAACAAAAATACAAGCTTAAAATACGAAACCTGCTTAATAACCCTTGCAAATTGCCAACTCTGATTCACAGCAACCCTGAACAACCTTAAATGCTAGGAACACAGCTAATAAAACTGTTCGGGTTACAGGTTACATTTTGAGGCCAGCTACACAAATCCGCACTGCTTCCTACAGGTTTCTTTTTAAAGTTAATTACCTACAACTCGTACAAAGAATTCCTCAGCAGCCGACACCCAGTGGGCCTGAGGAAAGGAACTGCCTCCCTAGCAGGGGATCAGGGAAGTGTGGCAGGACTTTACCTGTTGCTGCTCAGCGGCCACAGCAGCGACCGTCGTTACAAGGGCACGCATGTTGAGCATGGCCCCAGCAGTGGCCCCAGTGGCACCCCCAGCCCGGCAGTGCTTAGGGGTGGACTGGCAGTTGTAGCCTTCTGGAACGCTGGGTTTCCACACCAGGAAGGTGGGTTTATGTGTGGGGTCTGCCAGCGTTGTCAGAACCTAACTATGAAGGTGTGTGTGTGGGATGACATGGATTGCCGCCGTCATGGAGGTGGCAGGTGACATTCAAAGTCTCTGCACCTCTTCACAGAGGTATCTGAGCACCCAGAGTTGTGTAGAGTTGCTGGGACCACAGCCTGAGCATCAGAAGCTGGTGTCCCAGCAGAGTGATGTGCTGAAGACAGGAATGCTGTTGCATGGAGATCCATCACATATATGGCAAAAAGTGGTGCTGGCTGTAGGGCAGTGCCGTGTGGCTTGATATTAAGAAGTACCATTGATACCTTGGAATAAAGGATTAGTATTGTGCCTGCCTGCTTAAGCAGTCAATGTGCTTGGTGAAGCAGAACTGTAGGAGTTAAAAGTTGCTAGAACTGTGAAGCAGAAGTGTAGGAATTACAGCTGCTAGGCAGAATTGTAGTAGATAAGATTCATAGCTTGTGTGATGAACATTTAAGACATTCTTGCTTAAATAGCATCCATAGAAAAAAAAAAAAAAGAAACAACCAAATTTACAAGCTTAACAAGTTTCTGCTTTAAGATACATAAAACTGGCTTGTACCAAACCTGAGGTTTGGATAGGAGACAAAACCCTATTCAGTTTGAGTGAAAGCAAGAGATTACTTGCAGCGATGAAAAGGAACTACAGGCCTTCATCCTCACGACCCCCTAACAACCACCACCAGGAGGCACTGCCCAAGTGCATCAATGGGACGAATGCCTGAAAACTAATTATAATACTAGTCAGGAATAGGTTTTGCATATGTATTAGATGTGAAGCAATCTCATGTTTATGTAATCACTATATGGAATATAAACAAACTGAGTGTCAAAGGAAAGGTACCTATGCTTTTGGAGGAGCGAGCCCCCATGTGCCTCAGCACTGAATAAAGAATACCTACTTTACAACTTTAATGAGTTGTGGAGTCTATCCGAGTATCACTGTGTGCACTTCTGGTGTCCCCAGCTGTCCTGGGTTCAGCAGTAGCAGTCAATTTGCTCCTTCTTAGTAGCTGGTGCAGTGTTGTGGTTTTGACTTTTAGCCCCGGATCAACGCTGATAACACTGATGTTTTTAGCTGTTGGTAACGTTTACTGTTACCAAGGACTTTGTGAGTCTCATGCTCTGCCAGGGAGGAGGGGAAGCTGGGAGGAAGCAGAGACAGGACACCTGACCCAAACTAGCTAAAGAGGTATTCCATACCACAGCACGTTATGCCCACTGTATAAACTGGGGGGAGTTACCAGGAAGGGCTAGATATCTGCTTGGGTCAGGCTGGGTATTGGTTGGTGGGTAGTGAGCAGTGTTATTCTCTTCCCTTGTTATTTCCCTTATCTGGTAGCAGTAGTGGTTTTGCGTTATACCTGATATTCTTATGTCAGCCTGTGGGAGCTGCATTCTTTTGATTCTCCTCCCCATCCCTCTGGGAGCTGGGGAGGAATGGGTGGGGGGGCAGAGCGAGCAAGCGGCTGCTTGTTTCTGAGTTAAAGCATGACACCAGGATAAGAAGGACAGGGAGCTGTTGGAGCAAGCCTAGAGCGGGAGCATAAGGACAATATGGGGCTGGAGCACCCTAGCATGTAAAAGATAGCATGTGAAAGTTGGGGCTGTTCAACCTGGAGAAGAGAAAGGTTCTTGGAGACCTCATAGCAGCCTTCCAGTATCTGAAGGGGGCCTATAAGGGTACCAGAGAAGGGCTCTCATCAGGGATTATAGCAACAGGACAAGGGCTGATGGGTGCAAAATTAAATGTGGAAGTTAGGGTTAGATACAAGGAAGAAGTTCTTTATTGTGAGGGTAGCGAGGCACTGGAATACACTGTCTAAAGAAGTGGGGTTAAATGCTCCATCCTTGGCAGCATACACAGGCAGGTTGGAAGGGCCTTGGAGCATCATGGTCTAGTTTGATAAGTCCCTGTGCATGGCAAGGGGCTTGGAACTAGATGATGTTACAGTCCTTTCCAGCCCAAACTATTCTGTGAATCTATGATTCTATGATTCTGTTTTCACTTCTGCTAGGATTTTATGTTTTGTATTGATTGCTTCCTTCAGGAAGATCAGAATATATCCTTACTGTCCTGAGAGGAAATAAGTAGTTTCACATTATTCAATACATTTTTGGGATTCTTAAGATCTTGTTTTTCACTCATCTATACTAATAGAAATTTTAACAAGTTACCGATTTCCATTTCTGCAGAATAGAAGTCTATTCAAGCAATGGCTTTGCTAGCTGAAGAGATTTTGCAAACCAGTGTTTTCTCAGCCACAGAACTCAAAAGCTTTCACAGATGCTAACCACATGGTATAAACTGAAGACATTTTTTTGCCTAATTGGTATTTTTAATGCACTTTCCTTGTATGTCTTCCCTCTTTATGATGTTGCACTTCGTATTTGCTGAATAGGAATTAGTAAGTGTCTGTCCCTGCCAGTGGAAGGGAGGTTTGAACTAATGATCTTTTAAGGTCTCTTCCAACCTTGAGTATTTTATAGTTCAATGATTGTCTTGTAATTCATTATTACATGCAAGAGAATAAGTGTGTCTAGAACTTGTTTGTATTTGGTATCCTTTGGTGACAGTCATTTCATGTTTTCTGTTATTAGGATTAGCAAACTGTTAACTGGTAAGGGATAGTGCCATAGCAAGCATGTGTTTTCAGCAAGTATTTTAACAAGGTGTCTCCAGTCATAGTGTAATTCAGATACTGTTCAGTAGCTCACCAATTTCTGGATTCAGTTATTGAGAATCCTGAGGGCTTTTCAAAGATAAGGCTGGTGTAGCTGCTGTGCTTGGAGCTGGAGTAGCTGTACTGTCTGCTGCTGTTGGAGTTTGAGTAGCTGCTGTACTTGTCGTTGGGGCTGGTGGAACTGCTAAGCTTGGAGTCGGAGTAGATGCATTATCTATTCTAGCCAGAGTCTGAGTAATAGCTGTACTTGTCACTAGGGTGTGTGGGAATGTCTCCCTCATAGGCTAACCAAACAAGGAGGGGAAAAAAATGTGTAATTGCTCTACACACCTATTATATACCTCCCAAAGTATAGAGGCAGTGACCAAACTGGGAGTGCAAGCCAGATCAGTTTCATTATCAACGAGTCTATTGTATTACAAGTCATTACCGTAAAGTACAGTGAAACAAGGACCTTAGCCCAAGCTCCCCAGCCAATCAACACTAACACAACAAATACTGGCCGTAAGTAAGGTACAACATGCTGAAACTGTCAGATCAAAAGCAACAACTTTGAGAGCCAATAAATCAGCATTGTGACGAGTGACAATTAAAAAAAAAATGCATATCACAAATGCTATTAGACATACTCTGGTCACATCTGTCATTATCTCAAAACTTTGTGTCCCACGCTGAGCGAAAAAAACAACTGTCATCGTTTAATCCCAGCCTCTCTCTCACTCCCCCCCTTCCTCGCCCTGCTTCCAGGGGGATGGGGAGGAGAAGTTCTTCTACATGTATGTCAGCACCAAAAGGAAGAGAAGGGAAAATGTAGGGCAGCTGAATGAGATTTGTGTCCTTGAAACATAAGACACAGAGGAGGTGGAATTACTGAAAGCCCTTTGCCTCAGTCTTTACCACAAAGGAGGGCTTTCAGGAGTCCCAGATCATGGAGGTAAGAGAAGAAGACTCCAGAAAGGTACACTTCCCCCTGATAGAGAATTGGGTTATGGATAGGCTTGACAGACCTAAAACTCATAAATCCATGGGTCATGATGGGATGTGTCCAAGGGCGCTGACGGAACTGGCAGATGTTGTTGCTCTGCCATTCTCAATCATCTTTGAAAATCATGGACAATGAGAGAGCTGCCTGATGCTTGGAGGAAGGTCAATGTTACTCCCATCTTCAAAAAGGGCTGGAAGGAGGCAATGGAATAGCCAAGTATTCACTCCTGATTTATAGCTGTGTAAATGATATCTGAATCTGATATTTTAATAATTCATCCTCTTCCTTTCTTCCTCCAAATCTTTACTTTTTTTTTTTTTTTTTTCCCATTCTGAAGAATTTCTGCATGTATTTTCACATCACCTTCTATTCTTGGCTCTTCTGTAATTCTCTCCTTGTTCATCACCCATTCCTGTTATTAAAAATATAAAAATTAAAATATTAAAAATATAAAAAGTAGAAAATGTTTCCCACAGATGAACTAGAAACAAACAAACCAGAAGAGATAACAAGCATGCTAATAAAATATAATCATTTCTTAATGTGTTACTTAAGCCTCAGAAGTTTTCTGAAAATCATTCTGAATGTGCTGAAGGTGGTAGTCCAAAGTTCAAGTCCCAGTCTTCCAAAATATCTCTCTTCTTGTATCTGGCAAGCAGAGGACAGAAGTATGCTCTTGCAAAATAACAGAAAGCTTAAGGCTTGCCCAAACCTCAACACAGCAAAAATGTTGGATGCTTACACTGGTACACATTTTATATTCAGTCGATAACTTTGGCAGCTTAAGCAGTTTACTGTTTAAAACTGGCAGTCTGTGTAGGTCACACTATTGACAGCATCAGTAATGTTGGGGCTTAAAGACTTTACTCCATAGCTCTCTCTGACACTTCTTTTTCACCATGAGAATTTAATTTATCATCTATGCTACTTTTGCATAACTAGTTATTAATGCACTTTCTTAGGGGGTTTCATTGGACTTTCCTGTGATTTCTACAAAATACTGCCTCCCATTTTAGGCTGTCAGGAGCTTTTATTCTGTCACATGAATCTCAAGCCACTCTCAGCAGCACTCAAAAAACCTTATCACATAAGTCAGAGGCAGATAAATGAGAATGTATTACCACCATAATGATGGTTCTCTAGGAAGTGTGCCCTGCAGAAAAGAGAGGACGAGTTTCTAGGTGCATGAGAAAAGTGGCTGGTTGGCAAAGTTGACCAGGCTTCATGCAGATGAAAGGATATTTGTGCATGAAAACAAACTTAGAAGGATCATCAGGGCCATTACTGATATTTGTCTCCAGTAAATAGATATTAGAAAAGGTTTGAAAATGCCAACAGTGAAAATGTTTCCAACAGAAAACTTCAGTGTCAAGCAAGTGTTTTGCCTTGGGATTGAAAATGCTACAATTGGTATCGCAGGTCAAACTAGGATCAGTAATTAGATTGTATTCTTATATTTCTTATTCTTTTCTATTTGTTTTCAGGTTTTTTGTTCTGGGTTTTTTTTGTTGTTGTTTTCCTTTTATTTGTTTTTTTTTTTTTCCATGGGATATTAGGATTTTGCCCCTTTCAAAGTAGGAAATGAAAGCAGAGCACTTTTAGTTAGTCCTTGTCTTCTGACAAAACAGTAAAATATCAAGCTGTTATTGTCAGTGGAAATTTATGGGGTATCAAGATGTATGAAACACAGTCACTTGCATGTAGGTGAAGAATAAATGTATGTCCATGTGACAAATGTTCAAGGCACTGAAGAGTGCTAGAGTGGAATAGTTTACGTTGGATGCACAGTGATCAGTGGTTCTGTAACCGTGATAGGGGTTCAGAGGAAGTCTCTCTCGCCTCCAGCCCAGCTGCTTGTGAGACCTGAGGCGAGTTACAAAGCCACTAGTTGCCCTTACTTTGGCATATGCACGCTGGGGTGCAGCACTTGTGTGGACAGTGCTACGGCATTGACATGCACTAAGGAATTACAGTGCTGAGAATTTAGTTCAGTTAACCATTTAATTTGCAGCATGCAAAATCATAAACTGATGTTTGCATTTGTACTTGACTTGCTGTTAGCCACAAGACACTTCTGAACTCCACTCGGGTAATCCCCAGAGGTGAAGCAGCACAAAAGATTGCTTAAAGCCGCTTCTGTCCCTACCAAATCCTCTTTGACTTCTGGCTGAGTGGTGACTTCAGTACCCACAGGAGAGGAAATCCAAAATGAGCTGTAGGATTTCAGGGCTTTTACTTTGCAGAAGGCACATCTGTAAAGAGATGAACAAAAGGTCAAAAGCCCTAAAACAAACAAATGTAGTTACTACCCAAGCAAAACAAAATACAGATTTGTATCCTTTACAGATATTTAGGATATTTAGCTGAATCTATTCTGAGAGAGGTATTATACATGTGAGTATACAGTAATCCATTTGGTAACATATTCTAGATGGGTGGATGATAAGGCTGGAAAATATCCCTCAACCACAACATTATTCTCCTCTGTCCTTCCCTTTCTGAGATAAATCAAGTACTATTCCCATCAATTATATTTTCTTCTAGGGAGAGAAAATCTGGACCTTGAATATTCCTTCAAGTTATATTACACTATCCAGACACATCACTCTATTGACAACATTTAGTATTCCAATAGCACCCTTGAGGAGCTGAGCATAATTCATGTTTACAGCAGAGTACTATAAGTTCTCTGATCCCTGCTGTGCATTTAGAGGAGTTAGCCTTTCTTTCTACTAGATCTCTGATGAACTTTTTGAGGTTTTTTTCGTTAACTGTTTTTTTTTTTCTGCTGCAGCAGTACACTGAGCACTCAAATGATTGCACCATTTGCTAGGACTAGGAGATACTCTTCTTGCAAATTAGAATATGTTTAGGCACACTGATGCTCTAACAGTGCTCATGTAACGTGATCTGAAAAAATGTCCCCCCTTGGAGAACTCTGCAACAGATAGATGCATGACTTCAACATGGTCTTCATGTTACAGGTGTCTATTTATCAGCATACACACTGGCATTTCAGTACTTCTTTTTCATTACTTCATTTTTTCATTACTTCATTCTCTTTCAGTACTTCATTTATTCATCAGCATACACACTGGCATTTCAGTACTTCTCCAAAACAAAAGCAGTCCTAACACTAATTTTGTGCCTGTGCTGTTAGCTCCTGCCATGCATTAAAGTCACTGTGTCTCTGCTGAATCCAGCTAAAATGATCCAGAAGGATTTTTCCAACGGACCCATATATCAGGTGGTAAAAACTGACATTGTGTCTCTTCTGTTCCCCAGCTGCAAGCTCAGGGCACATGGCTTGGGAAAAAATTCTTTTGGAAGTGTAGGAAGCCACATACTGCTAAACAGCTGATTTCAGTGAGGATGAGGCTTATAAGTCACAACACTGGATGCATGATTTACCTAGACAGCTGCATCTCTTCTTCCATCCTGCCTGCAGTCTCTTTTTAGAAGCAATCATATGATATACATGTCTGACTGCCAGGTTATTTTTCACATCTCATTTCCTCCTGTCATATTTGCACTCATACAGATTCCTGCAAGGGTATAAAAGGGTAGACACAGTGGTGTGTTCACAGCCATTAAATCAAAAGGAAATGTTGGCCCTTTTGAATCTGTCTCTAACTGTCTTAAATACCTTTTAACCCTTTAACATAATGCAGGCTTTTTTCTTTTTTTTATTCGTGTTTTCGTCAAATATTTTACTTCGGTGGATGAAGCAGCTGATGCTGATGTCATGCCACTGCTTCTGAACTACCTGCAGGAAATAGTAGCTGCTTAACGGACATTGAGACACCCAGTCAGACTGAGCCTTTGCCTTTTTTGCTGTTTCGTATCTCAACTGATGGGATTTACACTCTTTTGATTCTCCTCCCCATCCCTCTGGGACTGACGGGATAGAAGAGGGACAGTCAGCGAGTAACCGTGTGTTTCTGAGTTACTGACTGGGCTTAAATCATGACAACATTATGTGGATTGCCCATCAGTAGTCCAAGTGCCAAATCCTGTAACCAGGTACTTGCATAAGTAAATTGACATGGTTGAGTAGGTTCTTCATAAAACCAATATTTGTGGTCCTAGATTCTAATGCGCTGGGGAATGTGTTGCACAACCCCTATCCCCAAACTGATTGCTAACCTCATTCCTGTTGGAACCTAATGATTCATATTTGTGTTCTGGTGTTAACATTCTTGAAAATAAGCTTAGCTATATAACAGCTCTGTCTTATCTATTTGTTATACAATATCAAGGTGCTTTCTGTATATTGCTATGTCTGTTCTGCCAGAAAAATTGAATCCCGGAAGAGCAAGGTGAGAAAAAGTAATCTGCTTGGGTCATGATCAACAATTAAAGGAAAGAACAGGAGCAAGGGTACTTTTGTAACCCAAGAACAACTCCCAAGACTTAATACACAGGTATGAATATCAAACACAAACATCAAGTTTTTCCACAGGATTTTTACTCATAAGATTTTTAAGGTTTTGACCATAACGTGCTTGTTAGTACATTAAGCCATACTTCTCGTACACAGTTCTTTGGAGTCAGCCTCCAGCTGACCAAAGTTTTGTTCTATAAAAAACATTATCTACCTGTAAACATGATAGAAAATTTTACTGAATGGCCAAACCCCAGACCTGTGTTGTAGTATATGGCTTACATGACACTTGCAGCACAGGGTATGTCTCCTTACCTGAGTAATGCTTTCTGTGGGAAGCACCTGAGATGGCAGCTACTGTTAGAGCTCATCAAAAACCACCAAAACCACCTGTTTTCTGTCAGTAAGTGCAATTTTCTCTAATGCTCCTCTCTTGAGGATATTTTCATTCTGAACATCTGCACACGTGTATGCTTTCCACTGAGTATTGACTACGAAGACATGAACATTGTCTATGCATTTCTACGCCGCATGCTGTCCTGGTCTGAGGCATCCCTACATAAAGCTGATGCAGCCACAGAGCAGATGGATACCCAGACATGAATGCCCAGAATATTCTGACATATTTCCTGTAGTGGATTGCAAAAAGTAGGCACAAAGCTCTCAAAAAATTGGCAAACTGTTAAACTGCCGTTTTTGTCAAGGGTTTGCTCAAAATCTTAGTGTTTATCTAAAGTTTTAGAATGTGCCCTTCCCCACAGGTGTGCCTGCACCTATATGATGGAACTTACCTCTGTCTTTACACACCTAAGTGTTCACCATACAGTTGCATTTCAGTGTGTTACATTATCTTCTAGAAATGGTGTTCTTAGAAAGTAAGAAATAATTAAATTCAAATAAATATATTATAGTTATTGAGTTATTGGGAAGTAAAATTTCGGATTTTACATGAAAAAGAAGTATTCACTTTTGAAAAATAGAGACTACATCCACTGATAGTCGGATATGCTGTGCCATGCTAAGAGCATATGAGAATCACTATTTTTCTTAATTAATGTACATTTAAAAAATGTAGTTTTTTTAAATGGGGTTGGGTATATCATCATGCACAAGTACTTTGAAAGGCTATGTTAATATAGGGCTAAATCATAGACGTAATTTCTACTCAAACCTGCATATTGGAAGGTACAATCAGCCTACCTTTTAAATTAAAGCAGGTGTTCTCCTGATTATAAACATTAGTAATAGTAATACTGATAAATTTCCCTTCATTTTTAGTAGTACTTGTGGTAGATATCACTTCAGAGTTCTGAAGATTTTGAATGGCCTTTGAATACCCTTGAGACCTGCCTACTGATTGTAATGGGGATCACCATGTTGGCACCCATACAGAGTGTGTTTTACCCACGACCATTTTGTCTGATCTTGAAAGTTAAGTACTGTTGGGATTGGGTCTTTTCTACTATTATATGTTGAGATAGATGGACCAAGAGATTTTCCTAGAGGCTGGAGAACCCCAAGTCACAGGGTGTGTGGGATAGTATAGGAAAGTGTCTAGGCCAGTGGAACTTCACCACTGAATAAATGCAAAATCCAGAAAATTTAGCAAAACCCCTAAATGAGGTGTGTTGTCATCCTGGTCATACCAGAGAGGGACAAATCATGGCGACGTGGTGTAGCTTGGCCAATGGTTACAGAGCTCTGTTCAATACTATCCAGCTCCTTCAAAGAAAAAAAATGTCTCTGGATCTGACGGCAAAGCGACAGACAGCGCAGCTACTCCAACTCCAAATACAGCAGCTATACCAATCCTAGTGAAGAGTACAGCAGCTACTCCAACTCCAACTGCAACAGATACTGCAGGTACTCCAACCACATTGGTAATCACTGCAGATAAACCAGAGGATGAATTTATTCCAATATGGGATGCCCCTGTACTCAAGGGAAAAAGCAAAAAAGAGGGAAGAAACGTAAAGCAAGATGAAGAAACAATGTACTCACCGTCCTAGACAGCGTGTGATCAGGAGTTATTTTTACGTGTATCAGAGGAAGAAGAGTTGAGTTCTTGACCCTAGACTCGACGTACGGAATATGCGAAAAGATTTTACCTGTCAACTAGGGCAGCACATCATCACCTGGTTGCTCCGATGTTAGGGCAATGGGGCCAACTGTCACGATCTAGAAGTTAGAGAAATCAAGTAGCTAGGATCACTTGATAAGGGAGGGGGAAATGACAAAACAGTTGCAAAACAGAAACAGTTCCTCAGGCTTTGGAGGCTACTCTTGGCAGCTGTGAAATGTTTCCATACAAGGACGATGTTATGAGTCGTTCAGCCAAGTGGACTACTCGAGAGAAATGCATCCACTCTCTGAGGGAATCAGCCATTGTAGAGATGATCTAGAGCAAGCCGGATACTGAGAAAGGAACCATAGATCCAGATGAAGTCAAATATACATGGCCCATATGGTACAAATTTACAGGGAGTGTACCGTCATCATATGACCACTCATTTTCAGAAATAACCTAGATTGACATAGCAGCACCAACAGCTGATGAAACGATTCATCAGCTCCGAAATTTCAAAGACAATTATCGCCAATTCCAGCATTTCAGCGGTGAAAAAACTGTCTCAGGAATTTAAACAATTGAGGGGATCTATCCAATCTATCCAGCTCCACATATTTACCAGTCCACGTCTCAGCTATTAAGAAAAGGCGTCCTACTGCTCAAGAGAGAAGATACAGGAGGTATACGCCAAGGGCCTACCTATGGTTTTACCTAAGTGATCACGGACAAAACATGAAGAAGTGAGATGGAAAACCTGCCTCAGCTCTGGAGGAATGGGTGGTGAATTGAAGAGGAGAGCAAAGGTCAAGGCTGATCATCAGCTTAATAGGCCCATATGGCCAGTGAGAAACTCTAAAAGAGAGTGGAGACTAACCGTACTTTCATGGCCTGAATGAAGTCAGACTACTCTAGAGTTCTGCCGTACTGGGCATGCTAGAATTTCAGTATGAACTGGAGTCAAAGGCAGCCAAAGTGGTATGCCACAATTGATATTGCCAATGCATTTTTCTCAACTCCTTTGGAAGCAGAGTGCAAGCCACAGTTCACTTTTACTTGAGGGAGTCCAGTACACTTGGAATCTACTGTCCCAGGGGTCGAAATATGGCACCGCCATCTGCCATGGACTGATACAAACTTCACTGTAAGAGGGGCAAGATCCAGAACACCTGCAATAGATTGAGGACATTATTGGGTGGGGTGATACAGCAGAGGAAGTTTTTGAGAAAGGGAGGAAAATTATCCAAATCCTGCTGAAAGCAGTTTTTGCCATAAAACTGAGTAAGGTCAAGTGACCTGCAAAGGAGATTCAATATTTGAGAATGAAATGCCAAGATGGATGTCGCCAGATCTCCACAGATGTGATCTAGAAGATAACAGCAATGTCTCCACCAACTAATAAGAAAGAAACAGAAACTCTCTTGGGTGTTGCGGGTTTCTGGAGAATGCACACCCCAAATTACAGTTTCATTGTAAGTCCTATCATGTGACTAGGAAGACTGATTTCACCTGGGGTTCTGAGCAACTACAAGTCTTTGAACAAATTAAATGTGAGATAGTTCATGCAGGATCCCTTGGACCAGTCCGGACTGGGCCCGGTGTAAAAAATGTACTGTACACTGCAGCAGGGGAGAATGATCTTACCTTGAACCTTTGTCAGAAAGGTCCAGGAGAGACTCAAGCTTGACAGCTTGGCTTTTGAAGTAAGGGATGCAGAAGATATGAAGCCAACTATAACTCAACTGAAAAAGAGATACTGAAATCCGATGAAGGGTTTCAAGCTGCCTCAAAAGTGGCACTGAAACACAACTCCTGCTGGCACACCGGTTGCCCTTGCTGGGCTCGATATTCAAAGGCAAAGTGTCCCCTACACATCACCCACTGATGCTACATGGAGTAAGTGGGCTGCACAGATTTTACAAGTTCGAATAAAAAATTCTGGTTGTCCAGACTTTCTAGAAGTCATCATGGACTTGTCAGATGGCAAAGATTTTGGAATGTCACCAGAGGAGGCAATGATGCGTTCTGAAGCCAAACCATATAATAAACTATCAGAAATTGAAAAGCAGTATGTGTTTTTTACTGATGAGTCCTGTAGTATTGTGGGAAAGCATTGGGGACGGAAGGCAGCTCTATGGAGTCCCTGAAGATAAAGCAGAATCTGCTGAAGGAGAGGGTGAATCAAGTCAGTTTGCTGAGGTGAAAACCATCCAGGTGGCTTTGCACATTGCTGAAAAAGTGGGCAGTACTTTTATAGTGACTCATGGATGGTGGCAAATGACCTGTGGGGGTGGTTTTAGGAATGGAAGCAGAGCAACTGGTAATGCAGAGGTACTGTGGGCTGCTGCACTGTGGCAAGATATGGCTGCCCGGGTGCGTGGTTGAGAATTGAGTCAGATAATGTGAGTCATTTCCTGAACAAGTTTATAGGCACCTGGGACAAAGAGCATGGCATTGAGTGGGTTTATCACATCCCCTACAGTACACCAGCTTCTGGGAAAATCAAGTGAAAAACTAGACTGATATCAATGGGTCGTGGGATATTCAAACACTGGGATACACATTTAGCAAAAGCCACGTGCTTGGTCAATACCAGAGGATATGCCAACAGGGCTCGACCATCACAGTCAAAGTTTTATATATCATAAATGAGATAAAGTTCCTGTTGTGCACATAAAGTGCACTGGTGAACACAGTCTGTGTTATTCCTGTTTCAGGTAAAGACAAACCCACTCCTGGGATGCTTTTGATCAAAGACCTGGATATACTTGGTGGGTAATGTGGGAAAATGGGGAAGTCCGATGTTATACCTCAAGGAGATTTGATTTCAGGGGAAAACAAGCAATGAACTTAATTTTATACTGTTGCCTGCTATGTAACACTTGTATAGCCCACCAATTAGATGTCATCAGGTTACCAGCGACTGGCCTTGACTTCCAACCATCATTCCAACAAAGAGTGATTTTCAATGAAACCAGACGAGTTCTATGGTACCATCAGCAGGAAACAATCCAGCACTGCACACAGCCTTTCCTGTTCTGAAAGACTGTTGCAGGAGATATAGTTGGACATCATGGACCGAATGCACTCAGGTTTATAAAGGATTGGTCCGTGCACTAAGGAATGATATCTCTGTGTTTGTGTGTGTGTATGTACATATATATATATATGCATATATATGAGACAAGAGTGATGGTATATTGAAAATGTGGAATTTGAACATTACATTAATGGTACTAAATAAGGGGTGGATACTGTCCTGGATTCAGCGGTAAAAGTCATTTTTCTCCTGAGTAGCTGGTGCAGTAGTGTGGTTTTGGCTTTCAGACAGAGAACAGCACTGATAAAATCGATGTTTTTAGTGGCTGCTCAGTAATGTCTCATACTCTGACAGGGATGAGGGAAACCCAGGAGGTAGCAGAGACAGTACACATTACCCAAACGACCCAAAGAGGTATCTACAACACACCACGTCATGCCCAGTATATAAACTGGGGCAGTTACCCAGAAGGGCTAAATCACTGTTCGTATGTGGGTGGGTATTGGTTCTAATGCTGTGAGAGGTTGTATTCTCTTCCCGTGTTATTTTCCTTATCATTACTATTATTGGTGGTGGCAGGAGTGGTTTTGTATTATACCTTAGTTACTGGACTACTGTTATATCAACTCGTGGGAGTTACATTCTTTTGATTCTCCTCCCCATTCCTCCGAGAACAGGGGGAGGAAGAGAGAAATTAGCAAGTTACTGCTTGGTTCTGGGTTTTTAGCTGGGCTTCAAACACAAGCTGGTTTAAAGCGTTTAACATTACGTTTTCACTTGAAATGCCTGAGCAAACACCAGTTGTCTAAAAGCTAGAGATAGTTTATTATCACATATTTTGTCCATTGCTTTGTAGAGATGCTTCAGAACACTGTGCACTCCCAGAATATTAATGACATAGCTATATACTACTGTTTATAAACTATGAACTGTAAACACTTCAGGGGCATATGCAATTACGGGGCTTAACTGGTATCTTCATTGAGTAAGTTATTGGCAGTTATATGGTCATGGTTTGAATAAAATAAAATCCAACGAAAGTTTATCTTAAAAAATGAAAGCTGGAAAGTACCTTGTGTCTATCCTGAAAAATAAGAGTAAGGAATTGTTTAATATTGATATAGAAAGAAATTAAATAACCTAGTGTAATTTGACCAAGTGATTATATTTTCACCTTTTGAAAATATCATGTGCAATCCAGAAATAGATTCCTGATATCTTCAAAATCTGATTTCTAAACACACTTTAATGTTCTGTCTTTTATATAAAAGTAAGAGTATAAAACCTATAATAATACAATGTTAATCAGGAAGAGAAGAATTAATTTCTGCATTCCAAAATGTCTGCTTCATTAGCTTTCAGGGCGTTATAATATTCTTGGCTTCCGTCAATATATTTAGTGGCTTTCAGAAACCTTTTCGAAAGTAGATTATTAGCACACTTAATTGTCCTTTCGCCATATCTAGAGAATGTGATGTTATAATACATGCTCTATATCATATTTATATTTGAAATGTGCACACATTCACCTAGAGTTTGCCAGAAGTAGGGTCCAGACTAATCTGGACTGTTAGTGTGCTCTCTGCAGACTTACTACCCTAAAGTTTCCTACTCTTAAGCCAAAACAGGGATCAGCGTTTGTTCCAAATGAGGCTGATTTCCACCTGATTCCTGATTTTGTTTACCTCACTCATGTATTCCTTATTTCTGTGTGTACAAACAGGACAGAAAAATCCTTGCACCTTACGTTCCTGTATTTTTCATGCAAGATTTCTTATTGTATATGAAACACTTTTCCATGATGTACTGTTCTTTTGTAAAAATAATGGTCATTATTCCCAGGATAGGATTCCTATTGACATGTACTGCTCTCATAGAATCCTGTTTGATTCATATGACAAGCTCTCCTCTTAAATAATCAAAGAATTCAAGAAGATCCCAGGTAAAACACCTCCTTCTTTCTTCCTCTCTTTATACTCAAGAAATAAATGGGGCACATATTTAGGGAGGAGAACTAATGTTACAGCCACATGGATACTTTGGTGAGCCTACCTCAGCAGTCCAGGCTGGTTCAGTTTGCCCCTTTGTAGACCCCCTCCAAAGCATTTCATTTCTCTCTACTGTCAGCCGTGTAAACAGATTATCTGCTGTTCTCATTTCATTTGACAACAGGTTTCTGCAAATGGAAAATGATGACTCATAAGGATTGTTCTGGGATGGGTTGTTGTTTTCCTGCCTGTGTCTGAACCAAGCTTACTTATGTAAAGGTTACTTGTCCAAAGGAAAATGTTGCTGCTCCAAAGGACATATAATAAGCAGTGAAAAAATATATTGAGTTTCAGGCTGGCATAAAACCAAGGCCCCAGTACTTTGCATAGATGTCCCAAATGATGAGTAACATGCACATATCATGGGAAGCAGTTGCAGAGTCATACATCAAATAGCTTTTACGTGGTTCAGAACATCAATTAAAACAACCCCCCACATCACATATACAGAGGTATATTTGTGTTTGTATTATGAATTTCTTGTATCAATACTGTAAATTATTAACATTTGAAAAGGTAAAAAGGACTAGAGCAGCAATGATAAAAAGAACAAACTGGTATCCAAAAGCGTTGCAAAGTAAGAGTGGAAAACATATTGCAATGAATAATCTACAGATCTTGAAAACATCATATGCTGCTTTGCCAAGAAATACAGCTGTACCACTGTGCTATACTGAACATTAGTAATGAAGCGAGTCACCTTGCTGGAGGGAACAGGATTTCATTATCTTGCCTTTAAACAGTTTTGCTAATACAAGAATCCTATCCAAAAGCAAGCCTGCAATCTTCCATGGCAGCAGGAGCCGCCATCCTTTTTTAGGACATCCGTGGTGTAACTGACAAACTGATGAAATATGCAACCCTAGTTACAAATGTATTTCTGATGCATTTTCTAGGATATTCCCACTCTGCAAGCCTTGAGGTAGTGATACCCTTTGATTTCTTTTGGAAATAAGAGGCCTATCCTAACAAGTCACTCCCAGCCCCCCTTCTACACTGAAGCAAGGACATGTCTGGGAACCTAGGAAGCTTTACCAGTGCCTTAATATATTATGGCTCAATTCAGACTGGATTTTATCCCCATTAGGCAGATATTGCCATTGAAAAGTGGCTTCAAATCTGCAAGATTACTTCCCAATATATTTCTCCCAGTGTCAGTGAAGTGTTCACATGTCTTAAGAGACATGCAGGTATCAGTGGTGGACTCTCAGTGAAAATGCTGAAATTCCAGCTTCAACCATCATTGATGTGAAAAAGGAAATAAAATACCACTGTACTTTATAGAATCCCGTGTCACCAGCAGTGGCATTTCGCTTTCCCTATCCTGTGACCAGTGCAGAGTGCTGACATCCCACAGCTCACACACGTTCCCCTCCCACTGAAGAATGATGGACATACAAAGAGCTGGAAAGAAATCTTTGTACTTCGGAACTAGCAGTTGGAACAGAAAACAAAAGTGTTCAGCAGCTCAAAATACTCAGTGCTGTGACAGGATTTTAAGGGCATTCTGCTATATTCTGCTTAAAATTCTCTTCATGGTTTCTTTCAGACAAGGTTTAAATACGTAATTAATGGGATTAATTTAGAGACTGAAGTAAGCCATTTAAATTAGGAACTGTGTCTCCTCCTTTTAGGGCAACGTGAAAAGGAACGGCCTTGTTGAATGTGACGTGTATCCAGTGAAAACCTCAATTCAGTTCTCAGCAATGATAGAGAAGTGAAGGAAAACCTGAGCTGTTCAGAAACTGGTAAAAGACTAAACAGGTAATGCCAATATGCTGTTACATATATCTAGGATATATCTGTGACTTGGACAAGGTTATTTGGTTTAAAAGAGCTGAGAAAAAGTCAATAATTGAGAAGTAGCAGAGAATAGCAGGATTTGTGCAGATAGAGAATAACTTTCCTACAACAAAAAATAGAACAATTTAAGACACTTCAGTCTGGGAAGGGGTAGAAATCAAGAGTCTAACATCTTGAGAGACTTCAAGGAATTGATCTTTCATTGGCTCTTCCAGCAAAAAAATTAGCAGAAATAATCATAGGTGGGTTCCAAGAGAGCACAAGGTGGCTTTTCACAAAACACACTATTGACTTACAATCATAGAATAGTTAGGGTTGGGAAGGACCTTAAGATCATCATGTTCCAACCCTCCTGCCATGGGCAGGGACACCTCACACTAAACCATATCACCCAAGGCCTCGTCCAACCTGGTCTTGAACACTGCCAGGGGTGGAGCATTCACAACCTCCCTGGGCAACCCATTCCAGTGCCTCACCACACTAACATAAAAGAATTTCCTCCTTATATCCAATCTAAACTTCCCCTGTTTAAGTTTGAACCCATTACCCCTTGTCCTATCACTACAGTCCCTAATGAAGAGTCCACATCCAGCATGCCTATAGGCCCCTTCCTTGCTGTAAGACATTGTAAATGATAAAAGTTGGTTGGATTTTCATCTTAACCAAACAAATTAATGGGTAAAGTCCATCTTGGTTTGCTAAAAACGAAGGAACCACCACGTAAAGATGGAAGAACTGTTTGGAAAGTACTAACCATGTTTTTCTACCTTTTGCTTGCTCCTACATCCAGGCTAAAGAAGTCTCATTAAATATCTGGTGAAATTTTGTAAGATTATTTAAATCTCCTTTGTTGTTATTAATGTCAACTTATTTGGAGTTAGTAATATGTCCATTTTGGGGAAAATTTTCATGAGTTTCACAAGACTAAGAAAATGATAGACAAATATTCAGAGATTAAATTGCACAAATGGATGGGGTAAATTGGTTTGTGAAGTGCTTCATAGGATTAGTAAATCAATTTGCAGAACTAAATGTGCAATCCTCCTAAGCTTTAAGGATGGAGCTTCTGATTTTTTTTCACGCGATTTTGATAATACAAGTGGTTATACAAGTTATACAAATACAAATCATTGCACTGGCCTTCCGTGCAAACTATGTGCTTGGTCTAATTTATTATACTTTGAGCTGTCAGTCAGGTGAATGCCAAAAGTAAAATAACTACAACTTCAGAATTTTGAAGGAAAGAGTATATTCCCATGCAAATTTTAACTGCTTAAGAGCAAGAGAGAAACCTCAGCAGAGGATGTAATTTTTGCTTTTCCTGGCCACTTCTCTCTGAACCTGTGTAGGAAGTTCCTGTTTGAGGTTACACCTGATGTCTTGTTCATGTTTTAACAACTGCTGAGGATCTTTCATTCATGTTCCAAGTGTTGCAATGGAATAGAAAAACCTATCTTTGGCTGAAATGTGGCATGAAGCCTCTAGTATACAAGGGAACAGAGAACACACATAGGTATTTCATCTTGTATAAACCTAAACCAAATTATTTGTATCATTTTACTTGTCCAAGGGACTTATTCTCTGAACAAGAAAAGCCAGTGTTAAAATATTAAAAATTGAACCCACAGTGCAAATTACAGTTCTTACTCTCAAGCACAGGAATTCTTAACACAGTTTTCAAATACAAGTGTAATATTTTTCCTATTAAAATGACATGGATTAATAGCAGATCTTTATTTTACTCCAAAACCAGAGATTGTTTCTCGAGATGAGATACTGATAGCATATAGCTTGAAACTAGATGTATTTTCTTCTTCCAGGTAGCAACAAGTTCATGCCTGCCAATTATAAGAAATAAATTGTAGTTAGGTTGTTTGGCAAAAATTGAGGTGTAATAGAGTGAAACTACTGAAATGCTATCCAGTAATATCAAAAGAACCACAAATGTATTTACTGCACTTTACCTATTTCCACCCAAGAAATGAGAAATGCTGAAGTGTTGAGAAAAATCTGTCTGGAGTTTTCCATTGCAGCAGAGTACTCATGTAGTCAGTAAAAATGTGAAGAAAGTTTTAGGCAATTTATCTGTAATTGGTGTGTTTCCTGTAGCCAAGCAAATCCTCTGTTTTACTGCTTTTAGTCTGGAGATGAGAAGGTTCAGGAGCGACCTTATTATCTGTACAACTACCTGAGAGGGGTATCAAAGGAGGAAGTAGCTGGTTTCTTGTCCTAAGTAATAAGTGATAGGACAAGAGGTGATCACCTCAAACTCCGCCAGTGTAGGTTTAAATTTGCAGGAAAAATTTCTTCACAGAGAGGGTTATCAGCCCTTGGAACAGGCTGCTCAGGCCAGTGGTGGAATCAGTATCCCAGGAAGTGTTCAAAAACCGTGTAGATGAGGCCTTTAGTCACATGGTTTAGTGGTGGCCCTGGTAGTCTTGGGGTAAATGTTGGACTTCGTGACATTGAAAGGTCTTTTCCAAGCCACTTGATTCTCTGATTCTGTGATTCTGTGTTAATTTTGAAGTACCACTGCTCAGCACTGACCCCTAAGAAAGGGCTGTGCATGTGCTAACGATCACCTTCATTGTGAAGGATTCAAAACTGTCCTACAGATAAGGTACCAGCCTTTGAAACAGCAGGATGGCTCTCCATATGTCACTATAGAATGCATGTGCCAGCATTGTCTGTGGAGCTTCCATCAAGTTTGATAATAGTGTATTTTGAAATTCATGGTGTTCAGTTTAGCATTCAGCCCTCAGAAATTTCTCAGCAATAATATTTCCTAGTTAAAAAAGAGATTTATGACTTTGACAAAGGATTTTAGTGTTGTTTTTATTTTTCTTTTTTTTTCCTTATTAGTGCAAACACGGTCCTGGCAAATATAGGTTTGCTCTATTTAGTGCAGTGAATCCAATCTCTCCCAAGGAGACACTGATCTCCAGCATTGTCTTATGTTCAAAATCAAACCCTGTATCTGACACCAGGTCTACAACCAGCCATTCAACTCAGGACTCTGCCTTGACTCCGCTGGGGTCTGGGGTTCTTGAAGATGTTTTTCTGTGAACATGCTTAGTTGTGCTACATTTCATTTATCTTGCGTGGGAGGTATTATCATCTGCTGTGATTTCTTTATTACAAAGAGAGTGCAATGGGCACAGAAGGTGAACCTACCTAAGCAGAAATTCCTTATTCATCAGAATAATCCATCAGGAAAAAGATAATTGTATGTCCTCCACAGCCTAATCCAAGACTTCACTGCTGGTTACTCAGGCCCGTTCTTTTTTCTCTCAATTCAGGCAGAGATGTCAACAGGAATAAAAAATGTCGCAGCGTCATAAAAGAGTTATTTTGAGATTTTACTTGCATAAGGTGAAAAAGGAGTCTGACAGAATTAATGAGGCCAGCAAAAATTACCTTTCCACTTTGACAAGGATTTTAGAAGATACTTAGCCCAAATATTATCCATCCGAAGTTAGCATAATTTGGATCACATATGTGAACACAGACAGATGTCTGCAAGATAGACGAGGTCTGTTCAAGGAAGAATTCACTCTGAGCTCTGTTGTGCAACCTCCCAGACTTCAGTCGCAACTGAAAAGGAAGAAATAACCAATTACAAAAGTTCATCATCTCTCCCTTGAGACTGTTATTACTTTACATTTCTTTGTACATTACTGTACATTTCTTGCAGATAGGCAAGATGACCTGAATTTTTATAAATCCAGGAACAGATAATTGCTCATCTTAAAATAACCAAACATAATATATCTGCTTATTATGGAGGACATCCATTCGTTTTGTTTAAAAGGCTTGGGATCGACATGTCTCCTAATGTAGTGATGCTGGCATTGGGTAACAACTTGGAATCAGAACATTTCCTTTCAGCTTCTGTAATATGTGTAGGCATGCTTTTGCCCACAGAAGATATCATGAGAAGCACAGTTCATTGAGTTCTTTAATTTCCTTTTGTTTGACAGTATCTCTCTTCTTTTTAAAATTAGATGATATATCATCTATTATCCCTTGATTCTTTCCATGAAGATGGAGAATTAAGGTTAATCTGTAAACCAAAACTAAAGGATTGCTTTTGGCCTGCCTAAGTCCTGTTCTCCAGGAAGAAGCAATCTTAATGGGGTGATATTTCTCCTCCTGTCCCAGTACTTAAGCTATATTTACTGCCCACAGTTAGGCAGTTGCAGCATTTCACACCAGAGGCGATAACAGATGTGACCACAATATTACGGTACTTAAAGGATGGCTAGAGAAATGGAGACCCACTTTTTAAAAGGAATCAATAGGAAAAGGGATAGTAGACACAAGCTGCTCTTAGGGAGATTTCAAGTGGACTCAAGAAAATTTTTCACAATGACAACATGCAGCCATTGCAACAATCCTCTCAGGGAAGTGATGAATTGCTAAACATTGGACACATAAGATTGGACTGGATGCTCAGACACCTAGTCTAGGTCATTGCTTCCCTAGAAACTTTGGATTAGATGGTACCTTTCATCCTGGTATTCTATGATCCTACGAGAAGTATTGTGGCAAGCACAACAGCTCTACTGACGTCTTCAACATGTGTGCGTGCTTTCTGCCCACTTTGATATATTGCATCGTGTCACTCTCATGTTCTTACAGAGGCAGAGATTCACCACCATGTTCTTGTGCTGAACTTCTGGTACCAGATGAGTACTATATATACCTAGCTGACTTCTGGAAGCCATCTTTTATCCTAGTCAGATATCATAAAACCCACTTAATTTCAGCTCTGGACATATAAGTTTTTAGGCCTTCGACATGATGGAAGGTGTCTGCCTGCCTCCCACAGTCACGTGTCCCCCTTTTTTTTGCCCCTTCTGGGCCTGCTTTCTGGGCAGTGTGATACTACTTATCTGATTGGGTCCCAGCTAGCAGAGAGCTTTCCAATTCTACTGAGGTATAAAGTATCCTCAGAAGCCTACAGAAGCAGCTAGTGCTGGCTTGAAGAATGGAAAGGAGGGGTGATTGATTATAGAATAAATCGTGCAAGTTTTAGCAGCATTTTTTTTACCATATAGAGTTGCATAGTCCAGGAGTCAGCCCAAGCTAGATTTGGCTGGGACATCACCATAAGCACTGGTTAGAGCCCGACATATATCGACGTAGATCCAAATTGAGCTCTACGGAAAGTCTGTGATAAACCTAGATGCTTTTCATATTCATCAGACAGGCAGCATGATGGGCAATGTCAGGGCACTTGTTTTCCAGTACAGAAAGGTCAGGCTTCAGTAACAAAAGCTCCCTGCAGGGACAGTTTTGGAGAGCTTCATGGTAGCAGTAATCTTCCTACTTGCTAATAGAGCAGCTGTAAGGCCATGCCTGGAGAAGAGGTAGCAGCCAAGGCTAAGTCCCTGCGCCAGGCACTAGCTGCTCAGCCAGCATGCTCACCATCCCCATGTGGGAAAAGAGTTTTTTCTGACTCAGCCTACCTGAGAAATGCTGCATAAGGGTTTTATGACTACGCAAAGATCTTATGGGATATGAGGAGCTCATTATTGTTAATGGCTCTGGTATTATTATCAGTCAGGGATTTACCAAAAAGATAATGGGCTTCTGCTTGCCACTGCCTTCAACACTTAATCCCGTGGTGTGTGCACACGCAGTCACATAATGCAAGCAGTTGCATAGCTTCCGTATTCAACTTAAAGCTTGTCCACATTTTTTAAACCACAAGGCTTTAGTGCCTGGAATGTATACTGGACACTGTACTTGCTCTCCAAGCATCTTGTTGCTCTTATGGATGGTTGTTATGACTATAACCCATGAAGATTCTTCAAAGGCTGAGAAAAGTTTTCTTGCTTTTCTTACCGGAAATACCAGACGACATCAAAATTATTAGTGGACCAGTAGATGCAAGGATATTTTTACTGCGGTTAATTTTTTGGCTGGTTTTTTTTGTCTGTTTTAAACTTATGTCCTTAAATTAAAGCAATTTTCAACTTAGTTATTTTTTAATTTAAAGTAAAATATTCTCACCTATTTCCTGTAATCAAGATCAGAAGACCTATTGGCATTTGGGTGGGACTTCTGTTTTTCTCCTTATATAATGACATACATCCCTGTTCAATTAGGTGACTCACCCTACACTTCATCATCAGGGCAGTATGAAAAATAGAGCAAAACGCATTCCTTACAATTAAATATCTGTTTTAAAAATTAATCAATCAAGACTGATAGAAAGAAATAAGATTAAGCCACTTTTATGTAGTTTAAAATGATAGCATAGTCCATTTCACACCAGCACTCATTTTAAAAACTACAGCGGTTTGTGATATATACCTGTACCCTCATCACATAATTATATGTGTAACTCCATACATACATTGGCTTGCTTTTCAATTGTTTGCTTTTTCATGCTTTACCTAGGCCAGCGTTGTTTGAGGGATCTTCCGAAGTCACAACAAACATGTGGGTTCTACTTATTTATTTAAAAAGTTAATTTCTGGGTTGCCAGTTTTTTCTGAAGTTCACTGCAGAGATAGCCTGCTGATACATAGTCAGAAAAACCTAAGCACAGCCGACATGTCTAAGAAAGCGGGTACGTTTCAGAGAAGCTGCACAGGATGCAACACACTGAGGAGATTTGGATGTACGCAAAATTCAGACGTCTCCCATTGAGACTTTCAGGTACAGCCAGGTCAAATGACTGGCAAATCTCAAGACAACAACACCATCAACAACTAGACGGATTGTTAATTGACTGCCAGTTCGTTTGGCTGCCTTGTGAAAGTGGGATTCAGAAACTGGTTTATGGAAATATGCTCTGTGAAAGTATAAGGCCTACCTGGAGAAAAGGCTCCAGAAGGTTGTTATCCAAACCCATGAGATTTGTTATTGTGACTATTTCAGCCCCTTAACCTCAAACCAAAACATCTAGGACTTGGAAATCTAAATATGGACTTTAGTTTTAGACCTCATGAGATATCAGAGCAGCAGGCTGACCTTATATGTTCCCGCCAACAGCTGAAAATGCAGGGTACTGCATAGTCTACCACCATCCAGTGACCATGAGTTCATTTCCAGGTGCAACGCTTTGGAAGCATCAAGGACATGGGACAAAAAAGCGTGTACCTTTGTGGCATAGCTGTGTATCTACTGTGAAGGAAGACAACTTCTAGTTTGCTGTAACATGAAAAGATCTTTTTCTGCAGCTTTCAGATTTATGTATCCATTATGTGTAAGGAGTTGAGACAATGTGTGATGTACGCTGGAGATTTGACCAAAAAAACGTAGGATAAAATTCAGATCCAGTTATAATGATTTCACCTAAAAGAGAAAATCCATAAGAGCTGCAAAACTTAACATGTAAAATGTTCTTGTTCAAATAGTATCTTTAGAAAGAAAAGGAACAAAAGACAGCCAGAGTAAAAAAGTTTGCAAACTTGACATGTTTCTGCTTTAAGATATATGAAACTGGCTTTTACCAGACCTGAAGTTTGGATAGGAGCCAAAACGCTATTGAGTCTGACGGAAAGCAAGAGGTCACTTGCAGTGATGAACAGGAATTACAGATCTTCATCCTCACGAACTCCTAACGACCACCACCAGGAGGCACTGTGTTCCAATGGGAGGAATGCTAGAAAATTAATTACAATACTAGACAGGAATAGGTTTTGCATATGTATTAGGTGTGCAGCAATTTCATGTTTAAGTAATCATTATATGTAATATAAATGAACTGACTGGCAAAGGAAAGGTGCACATGCTTTTGGAGGAGCAATCCCCATGCGCCTCAGCATTGAATAGAAGCATATTTACTTTACAACTCTAACGAGTTTTGAAGTCCATACGCGCATAACTTTCCAACCTCAATCATTCTATGATTCTTTGAAACCATTTTTCGTCTCACCCAACCAAATTGTCCTTTGTAGAGAGCCTGGCAGCTTTCTGTACTCCTTCTGGAGCAGAAAAAACATTTTTGTGTTTGAAGTAGGATCCTGTCCTCTTGATAGTCTTCTCCAAAATGTGCCTGGCAGTCCAGCTGCCCTGGTTAGAAGCAGGTCAAGGGTGCCATGACAAAGCTGCCCTTTCACGTACAGAAGTAACGAGGCCCAAAGCAGACGTCTGGAGGCAGAAGTAGGATGCATAACTGAACTTGCATTGGTGCAGCATGGGAACTGTTCTTGTGCTCCTAGCAATTATCAAGTAGAGTTAGAGACATGTTGAGCATCATAGAACAGTTATTGTCCCTGCAGTGAAATGGAATCGTTTCAGGGAAACACGCTGCTATTTGCTATTTGACGTTGTGCAATACAATGGATCAACCTGCACTGTCTTACCTACAAGTGGTTGCACACTTGGAGCAGACTGCAAGAGCAAACTCAGCACAAGTGTCTCTCCGGATCTGGAGTGGGGCTGAGAGGTCAAATTCAGACTGTTCTTCAGGAAGAAAAATAAAAGCTGAGGATAGTCTCCATAATTATGTCACTTACATAAGACAGTAATCATGAGAATCACAGCATCACCCCTATTTAACATACCTTTAAATCCGGGAAAGTTACAGCCGAGGCAGGCAAGGGGGATGGGGATACCTACTCTTTTTGAGCAGCTCTTGGGGATTTTGTGCTTTTTGGAAATATCAAATACTTGGAGACATGGGTAAGCAATAAGGAAAAGGAAAGATTCTTACTGTTTGTACATCAATATCAACTAAGAACATTGACCTTCTGGAAAAATGATACATTCGCTGGTTGAAAGAACTGCTGCGGAACAACTAGCTTGTTTTGACCAGGGGTATCTGCTAGTTGCTTACCTAATCAGAAGGCTTCCACAAATTACTACTCTTATCAGAAGAAAATGGTTTTGAAAATTGGGTATATAAAATAAATGAGGTGGAAAGGGACCTCAAACAGCTCTGAACGGCATTTCATTTTTACCTTGTCACTACAGTTTAATGAAGTGATTCATCAGTTCTCAGCACACAGAGAATGCCTGCAAATCTGGGACATCATTTCAGACCTACTTTAACAAAAGTATCATGACAGACATTTCTTAAACAGAATTTTCATATTTAAATGCAGTGTTTTTTCATTTTTACACAGACAGAAGTTTAGATTACTTATTCTTTCCCAGATTTTGCTGATCTAACTTCCACTTATGTGACCAAGGTAATCCTGGAGGAAAGGGATTAAGGCAGCTTCTCTAACTGCTGGTAGAACCAAGGCAGACAAGTAGGCAGAAGCTAGCTCAGGTATCTGGGTTACCACATGTACTTCTCAATCACACCAAATGATTCTCGCTTTGCTCCTTTGCCAAAAACACAGGTTTGCCAAAACATAGTACTAAAGCTACCTGCCAAGGCTGATGTTTCAAGGCAGAAGCGTGTCTTTCAAATGTGTAATCCCATAGGGGAAAAAAAAAAAGAAGTAGATTCATTTAGGGAAAGACAAGAAAACATAGACATGTTTCAGTTTGTTTTCAGCCTGTCTTCCAACAATATCACAACTGAGTGGCAGGAGAGCCATACTCGTGGACTAGGATGACACAGTACCTGCTTTAAACCTTCATTACTGAACTCCTAAAGAGAGACCTAAATATAAGGTTTGAGAGTTTTTCTCACTGGCCTGAATCTGTCCAGACATGCAGCTGACCTCTTACTGGTCACCGCACTGTCACAGATGCTTTCATTCCTTTTTGGAATAACTTAAAACCTGTTCCTGCAGTCTTAGCATGGCAACTTAGTATCTTACAAGAAACTGCCTTTGGCTGTTTTTTTTCAAGCTAAATTTATTTTTAATGCTTTAAATTACATTAAAGACAATCAAAGAAAGGACATTATTACCACCTCAGGCAGAGGTTTGCTGCTGGCCATGCTTTTGCACAGGCTATGTCAGACCAGACTTCGCCAGCCTGCCCTGTCAGTGTGCTTTGCTCATGAAAGGTTGGTGCTGATCCACTGCTGGCCATGAAAAACTCAGCATCAACTTGAAGCAAAGCTGCTCCAAAGTCCTGTCTTGGCTTATGTGACCTGGACAGGGGACCTTCGTAGTATCCCCATCAGGACCCTACATGCTTCAGCAGAAGCTGCATGGTGAGAGAAATGAACAAATTAATCTATGCAAATTCAACCCCATGCACTGTAGATAAGCAGAGGGGGCATTAGGGCTGTGGGCACTCTTCATCCTGAATCACAGAATCTCAAAATGGTGTGGGTTACAAAGCAACTTAAGAGACCATCTAGTTCAGCCCCTAACAGAAGGAAGGACATCCTTCTACTAGACCATGTTGCTCCAAACCCCATCCAACCTGGCCTTGAACATTGGTAGGTATGGGGCAGCCACAGCTTGTCTATATAAACCTGTTTCAGTGCCTCACAACCCTTACTTCTTCTTTCTTCTTAATGTCTAACCTAATTCTACACAAATTTATAAACTAAATATATCCTCTGTCAGTTTAAAGCCATTCTCCCTTGTTCTATTCCTACATACTCTTGTAAAAAGCCCATCTCCAGACTTTCTGTAGACCCTCTTTTGGTTCTGAAAGACTACACAAAGTATGCCTTGAGCCTTCCTTTCTGCAGGGTGAACAAGCCCAACTCTCTCAGCCTGTCTTCATAGGAATGGTGCTCCAGCCCTCTGTTTAATCTTGTGACCCTCCTCTAGATTTACTTGAGCAGGTCCACATCCCTCTTGTGTTGGGGGCTCCAGACCTGAATACATTAGTACAGGTTGTATTTCATGAAAGCAGAAGGGGACAATCACCTCCCGCGACCTGCTGGCCATGCTCCTTTTGGTGCAACCCGGCATGTGGCTGGCTTTCTGGGGTTTCCGCACACATTTCCAGCTCATGTCCTATTTTTCATTTCCCAGGATCCCCAATTTCTTCTTCCTCTCTCCTCTCGATCCCTTTATCTCCCAGACAGTATAGATACTGGGGATGACCCTGACCCACGTGGAGGATCTCGCATGTTGAAATTTATGAGGTTCACATGGGCTAGGTGGGCTTGAGGGCCCACTCCTCGAACCTGTCAAGGTCTGAATGGTATTTTCTTGTTAACATGGGTGTCAAGAGACGGCTGGTTCTGCCTTTGTTTCTGTGCCAGTGAGGCTTGCAAATCCAGCAGCTTATGTGACAGAAGAGCTGGCCCTCAGAGACAGCCCTCCAAGGCTGATGCTCCGTGCATCCTTGTGATGGATCATCACCTCTCCATCTTTACAGACACTCTGTGGTACAGACACTGCTGGTGAAAGCTCCATGCAGAGTGGAGCAGCCTCCCAGGGAGTGAACAGAGCTGGATTGGTCTCCCCAGCATAACCACTGATCTGTGGCTGCTGTTGCCCTGCCATACCCATAACTGGAGAAGATGGGCTGCCCAGCCAGCCACTGCAGGAGAGGTGACTGCTCAGCAGTGATCTCAAGCCTGGGTCAGCACTCTGTTCAGCAAGCCAGCAGTGGCAGCTTGTGACAGGAAATGCAAGTGCATTGTTAGAGTTTAAATTGACCCCTCATCAAATTATCCCTAATTAGCAACTAAGTGATTTCACAGAAGTCCTTCGCTATACTTTGAGAGGGATAAAGCAAGACTCAGTACTTCCATGGGGGTGGCATTTGGGATCTGGCACTGTCACAACCCCCCACATTCACTGCAGGTGACAGAGCTGTTTCATGTTCATGCTCCTCACTCCTACTCATACATTAGACACCTGGGACAGACAAAGTGCAAGTTATACTGATTCAGTTATGAAGTCTACTGCTGAAATTTTCATTGGTTCTGATTATTTAGAATTTTGAAACTGGCTCAGCAAATTGAAGAGAACAGAAAAGAAGCACATTTGATGTTAGCCTACTGTATTTTCTCCATCCTCCTATTACTCCTTGCTCTTTCTTCTCTAACTTATTCTTACATCTCTTATTTAAGTGGCATTAATTCATGAGCAGAAATGCTCCAAGTCATCAGACACGCTGTGAGTTTTCTTAATTGAAGTCCTTTACTTGTCCTTGTAATGAAAAGCCATTTCTGGGCTATTATATGAGAAAATGAATCAAAATAGACTATTTTTTTGTTCTTTCTTATGCTTTTTCTTTTTCTGTTTCATTGTCTACAAATGCCATTATAGGAAACAAGTCTCTTCCTTGACGTGAGATTCTCGGTGTGAGTTTCACAGTAGTGTTAGAAACAACTGATGTTACATGCTAAAGTGAGTGCACCTTTTTTATGTTCACTAGCTTCCTAAAGCTAAAGGTTTTTCTTCCATATAGATACTGTGCTGTGTACCTAGCTGTCTAGATGTGTTCTGCGCTATACCCGCGTTCACGCAATACAAGTGTACTACAGCTCATATTTCCCATTCCATTCGAGATGATTGTATTTTTCAGACTATGAACAGGAAAGAAGTCTGCTCACACCCATCACTCTGTGCCCTGTTAGTCACATACTCAAAAGTATTCTTACTGTTTGAACACATCAGCTGTCCTGTGGCCATTATTAACTCTCCCAAGAATAAATGCTGAAACACATGCAGCCTAAACCAGCTTCAGATAATGAGAAATAAAAGGGAAAAGTCAACTGTAAAGCAATAAGAGATACAGAAATGTACCCTAGTCCCTGGAGGACAGCAGAGAGAAAAGATGTACTCTCAGACTTGCATGCCAAGCAGAAACCAGGACACTTGCTTTAAGCACCACTTCCATTAAATACTACCCCAATCTTAACCAAATATAGATGCGCTTTTTTTGCACAGTAATAGTACAATCATACTGTTTGAAGTGCAGCACTGTATCAGCATGAAGACACTCTAAGGCAGAAAAAGAGTCATGAAAGGAAGCAATTAGAGTTCAGTGGAGCTGAGAAGGGTAGAGCAGGCAGTGTTGCAGGGAGGCTCAGAAGAAGGCTACAATGGATTTTATTGTTTGTCCTGCACACAGCTTCATTAGCCGCCATGTTAGAGGAGGTCTTGCATACATCAAAGCTCTCTGAAAACTGATGAAAAGAATTATGCAATTTCCGTGACAGAGACAGGGAAAATGTAAGGCCTTCCTATTCAGAAGGGTCAACATGAATTTCTGTACATCAGTATGCTTCTATTTATTTATGTATTTATTTACAGGCCATTTTATTTGCTATATTAATTTGGGAGCTGGCAATATATTTACGTTGTTTGTAACTGTAAGATGCTTTTAAACAGGGCAGAAAAAACTGTTTAGTGACCTTGCTTCACACAAACACTGCATTTGCAGAAAATGAGGAAAGTATTTTTGCCCTTGGAAAGGTGCATGCATATTTAAGCATTTATTTCCAATTTTAAAAATCATAATTCCTGTAAAATTGCTTTGAAGTAATAGGATACAGATATGGTATCTTAGATTCCAGCTTGGTTTCCACAAAGAAACTATATCTGACAGCACACTACCTGAGACCCCAAGAAACCTCAGGCTGCCCTCCTCCCTCTGCTAAGTTTCTTGTTCTGTCTTTCCAGAAATAGTGAACTATTTTTGAGTTCTGTTTCTTTGCATATCAGTAGAATTACAGCGTGTCTCTTGGAGGTATTTTGTGACTTACATATTTTGCTTTACATCCCTACGATGAAAAGCTTCATAAAAGTCCAGTGATAAATGCAGCCAAGATTGCAATTTAATCAAAGTGCTCCGATTATTTAGGGAAAGAGGAAATGTAAACCAGAAGTTACCAAATGTTCATTGCACTACTTCTGGAATCTTCCTGTCGGTAAATTTACAGGATTTTCTGCTCCTGATAAGATTTCTTCAACTTTCTTCTTGCAACCCCTCTTGGAATGAAATCGAGACATACAGTACTTAACATCTGTTTGAATAATCTTCTTTGGAACCCTGCCATATATACTAGGTATTGACACAAGCAAACATATCTACTGGTGTATGCTCTGGGATAGACATCACCTTTAACTTGTTATTCAGCTCAGACCACATGGAAGAAGTATTTACATCCTTCCCTTTTAAATGCAATCCAGTCATGGAAAAGAGAGTGCATCACAGCAGGGACAATTTATCCCATCCAAGTGGGAAGCATTAACATAGATATCCTGCATACCTGTGCACTCAGTTTCATATATATGCTCCTAAATACGTTGCTCTGCATGAGTGGCTATAGAATTCTAACTCATAGACCATAGTGAGGCACAGCACTGTTCTAGTGTAGGGCAAAGCTGTGCTTCACATCCACTGATGTGCAGTATACATGCAGTGGTGCCTGGTACTAATGCGAGGGCAAGGAGCTGCTTTTGGCTCATGATAAATCCATGGGGACAATGACTCATCTAACATTATCACGTTTGCAATTGTATTTTTGATGCACAGTGAAAATAAAGAGAGCAGTGTCGAGATCAGAAGTTGCACTCCTAGTGCCAACAAACCTTCCTGCTGCTGCTAGTGCCTCCTCCTGTTAGAGATGACAATGTCTGAGGTTAAGGAGGAATGACCAAATATCCCCACAGTAACCTGCTTTCAAAGACAGCCCCGCTGTGCACTGGCTTACATAAAAAGAAAGATTGTTTCCTTAGCAAAAATGGTTTTTAAGACAAAAAAGTCATGTAGCTGGGAGACATGTTTTACTTTGAGCAGCCTTTTCTGTTAGCACATATACTACAGATAATAACCAAAAGCCTGGGAGTAGACTGCTAGGGCACATGCAAACCTCAGATTATAAATCAGTCCTTGGTTATTAATGACTTTCAATTTATTTTGATGGGACTCTTGGTTTTCTTTGGGAGTCCTAAGCATTTTCAGCAGGCCACAAACTCTGCAGTACAGCATAGCCTGAAGGTGCAAGGATGTGTGCAAGGCCAAGAGCTTCCTTTACTAACAGGCAGACTCTATCCACCCCACAGGCTCTGAAAAGAAGCTTGCAAAGAAAGATAGTAGTGGTAGTTTGGGGCTTTTTTCCTCTTTAAATTATTTAGAGCAACGAGTTGACCACACCTGCTGGTTAAGAAACTTTCATGTTCACCACATCACCCTGTTGCTGCTCAGTTTTCGTACTTAGGTCTTCTAATAAGGAGATTTTTACAGCAACCAACCTTCAAGCAGCTCCAGGATCCTGCATATTCCAGGCTTCACACCTTCCATGACCTTCCATCACTATAAATCACCCCTGGTCTGCACAGTCACATCACCTGCATATTCACTTCATAAAATAAATCAAGGTCCTCCTGTGCAAAGCTCTTTGGAGCTTAAATCAGTTTATTACTCCTACTGCTTGAGGCCCTACTCATCCATTCGTGGCAGTCCTTGCCAGCCACAGTTCTGGTACTAAAAACCTAAAGTCACTAAAGTTTCTGTTCTCAAAGTGATGTATTAGAAAATTTCTGGAGAACAGAACCCAAAGTCTGAATTTCCTTCCAAAGAATGACTGCATGTATCCCAGTGTGATTGCCACCTCTTCAAAGTGAATCACACGCCAGTCCAGTAAGGCATAATGATACTCAGAAAAATCCACATACACATCTGTTACTAAGGAGTAATACATTAAGAACCTTTCAATTTCTTCATGGACTCCTCCTTCACAATTCCCAGTTGGCAGAGATGGATGTCTGGATGTGGGTCAGGGTGACAGCTTTTTTTATTGAACCAGGGGAGGAAGATTTTTTCTTGCCCTTTATTCAGCATATTTACATAAAGATTTTTAAAGGCAGACGTAATCCTTCCACGTATTGATTTGAAATTTGAGGCAGGTGGTTTATTTATTGTTTCAGTTGCGTCAGTTTCCAGACCTTTCCCTGTTAACACACTTGCAGTAGAAGGGGGTGACTGAAGGTGACCCTCCACAGGTCACTGCAGTTTCCTTTCCTGCCTTGTAGCTCTTTACACTGAATTTCATTAGTACCTACTAACTCAGCAGGTATGGTTTAAGTAGGTTGTTCTGAATTTAGTTACTGTCCTCCTTTTGTGTGAAACCAGCCTCATTACATGTCTACGTGGACCTGCATTCGCCAGGGGACAACAGCCACGGGATCTAAACCTTCCATCCAACTTCACCATCAACGTAAGTGTGGTGAGGTGAATTTCATTGACTTCACAGGAAGCTATAGCCACACTCATAAAAGGCCTGAAAATTGACACAAGCAAGTAAAAGAAAGGTGATCTTCATTGCACAAGGGTGGAAAGGAGGCACAAAGAGAGGATGCATCTGTCCCAAGCTGATGGATGTGGACAGACAGAACACCAGGTCAGCATTAATTTGACCAATAGGCTGTTACTAGAAACAGATTTTTATTTCCTGGAAAAAACTCTAGCAGACTGTTAATTGCTCTTTCCTTGCAAAATGATTACATACCTTTACATCTGGCTTTTGTGGACTCCCTCAGAAATCTGACGGTTTGACTTCCTGCTCTGCTGGTACCATGCAACTAACTCACCCCAGCCTAACCAATGAGTACACCATCATTTGCATAGAGTTCAGGTGGGACTGAAAAGCACAAAGAAGGCAGTCTGAAAGGACCTGCGTAGATGGCAATCAGGGAGACTACAGCCCCACTGGGGAGGAATGATTCAAGATTGGAAAACCAGTCCAGCTCATCAAGGAGCAGAACAGTTTGCAAAAGTCAGCTTTCTGAGATGCGTCTTAAGGCAGCGGCCTCCAAATTTTTTGATTGCACACCCTTATCAGTAAAAAATTTTTGAGCATGTCCTTGTAATATATGTATATTAATAACATAAATCTGCTATTCTACTAAATATTAGGTACATTATAAAACATACACAAAAGTAGAAATTAAAAAAAGGACAATGTAAAGATTAGAACCCCATTTTTTTTAAATATAATTTTATCTTGTCTATTAGTGGTACAAAAATATTTTCTTCCAGCACTAATGGGCTGTCTTGCAAACTCCCTGGGGTGCTTGCCCCCAGCTTTGGAGATCACTGTCATAAGCTACCAGACCAAAACAGGCAGAGGTTTCATGCAGTGAAGCTATTGAAGTCTGGTAAGAAGGGTGAAACAAAAAAATACAAAATGAAGTATAATCTTTTGTAAATAGGTAAAAACAGTTCTGCTTTGTGGTTAAGTAGCATTGAGCTTGATATCTTTGCAACAATAGCAATGGGTAAGAGCTTTGTAGTAGATGACCATGAAGAAGTAGCTTAGGTAAATGTTTTACAATAACCAGCTAGAACAGAACCTTTTTTTGCTGGCATGACAATGGGACTTTCCAAACATAAAGTTCAGCCAACGGAGGAAGTAAGAAGATAAGGAAGAAACCTCCACCAGGGGTCCCAAAGACCACTACCACATTATTGTGCACATGCAGAAGGGATTTTCTAGAAGAATGATGTCATGCATAAATAGCTTTATGAATATGCATGTAATGTAATGAACATGTATATTTAATGACTATATAATCATGACTTGGTGCTCAAGTGAGATATGCTCAGAGGAGCTATCCCCCATGTTTCAATAAAGAATACCTGATTGTAACTTAAACTTTGTTAGCCAGTTCTTAGAGTTTTACTATGAATCAAAGGGAAAGGGATGAAAATAGCACTGTGCAATGAACATCATGACCATGTACTACATGTCTGGCTATTTTAGGGATGAGAGGAGCAAAACCACTCAAGCAAGACCTTCATTAACTACTCTTCTTAGGGCTTGTTATTCAGAGATGATATCGGCCCCTTTCAGTGCCAGCCCAGACATCTGCAAACTATCTTCCAAAAGTTGTAGCAGGAAGAATATGTGCAGAGGCATTTTCTTGGTCCTGGTTTTACAAAAACGAATGGGGGGGGAAGTATGTTTGGCATTTAAGCAAGCACTGTGCAGGGTGACACAGGACAGACCCTGTCAGATCCCTGCTGAAGGACCCATAGGTGGTGGGCTCAGGATCCTCGATTCAAAAGGCAGAGCTGCAGAGAGGAAAATGTGTGCTTAGACAAAATAAGATGACAAGACGAAGCAAAACAGAGGAACAGCTCTCCAGCATGAGCCCACTTTAGTCCCATATTCCAGCCAGACATTAATGAGCAATAACTGCTTAAGGCAAGAGCATAAAGCACAAGTATGAAGCAAGCCATTCCCTAGCATACCTGGAAATCAACAGTTTAGGGGCTCAGGTGCACAGAGGCCATGCAGTGTTTCCCTGAAGTGTCAATTCAAAGTGCCTAATCACTTTCTAGACTTACTGGTGCTTTTTTCCACCCCAATCCTGTGGAAAAATTGCAGTTAACAGAGAAAACTGCAGGCCAAATGGCACAGCTAGCAGTGATGGCCTGTTTATATATGGGTCTTACTGGTTGCTTCCCAGCAATGGTGCACCTTCAGCAACCACTAATATCCTCAAGTTTTTCCCAGTTCATTGTTCTAAGGGATCTCCTTTCTCCCTCTGTCCAGCCTGCCATTCCCAAGGCTGCTAAATAACCTGAGTTTCCATTATCACCTCCTGAGTGCTTCACTTTTCCAAACCCAGGATGCATGAACTGAGACACATAAAATAACTAGATACTTTGGAAATTAATGGGCTTGAGCAGCTTATTGGTAACTCTTGCAGGTAACTCTGGCTCTCAGGTAGTACAGTAATGATAATAGTAAATTGTAAATTTCAGGCGGTGGGTAGTTCTTTCCCATGGCATCAGTACTTTGTTTTGCACTAAATCAGCAGCTGTCAGATTGTAGCCATATGAGACATGGCCAGGAGTAATTGGGACCACCCGCTCCCACCTTTGCTTCTAGAGGCAAGAGACTGTGGTTCTGCACAGCGGCTGCAACTACCTGTAGGCATACTGCTTGTCCATATCCTTCCAACTAAGCTGCCACCACTACAAAGGTGATGTTTCTGTTTACATTTTGTTCCTCTGCACCACCTGGAAGAGGAGGAGCCCTTGACATCCCTACCCCATTATAAGGCAGAACTGCTGAGGATCTCCCTGGACAACTGTCCTGGGTTTAGCAGTAGCAGTCATTTTTCTCTTTCTTGGTAGCTGGTGCAGTGCTGTGTTTTGACTTTCAGCTGGGAACAGAGCTGAAAAACAATGATGTTTCGGTTTGGCCAAGGACTCTGTGGGCCTCATGCTCTGCCAGGGAGGAGGGAAGCTGGGAGGAAGCAGAGACAGGACACCTGACCCAAACTGACCAAAGAGGTATTCCATACCACAGCACATCATGCCCAGGATGTAACTGAGAGGGACCGGGAAGAGGGCTAGGTGGACTGCAGGGTTGGAGGAGGTATCGGTCGGTGCTTGGTCAGGCTGGGGGGGCGAGTTATCGGTCGGCTGGTGCTGAGGTGTTGTATTCTCTTCCCTTGTTATTTCCTTTATCATTACTATTATTGGTGGTAGCAGTAGTGATTTGTGTTATACCTTAGTTACTAAACTGTTCTTATCTCAACCCGTGGGAGTTGCATTCTTTTTGATTCTCCTCTCTGTCCCTCCAAGAATAGGGGGAGGGCAAGAAGGAGGGGGGAGTGAGTGGACAAGCTGTCTGGCATTGGTTAAACCACGACAACAACATTAACTGCACACAGACACACATATATTCTTGGGCTTGCCATGACATAAGCAGCATGAGCCTATTCCAGAGCAAAAGGAACATTTGCTCTTCTGCTAGCCATGGTGTGTCCTTGTTCCCAAATGTGTGTAAAACTGACATTTGAAAAGGGGATAGAAGGGGAACTGCAACAGGACCTGCAGATATTACAGCTGAGGGGGCTGCTGGCAGTATGAATGTATTTAGTATTGGCAAATGTATAGATCCATAAACAAGAGAGCTAGTATAAACATCATTCTGGTGGGCAGGAGAGGCAGGCAACACAATCAAGCAGCTGTACTGCCAGGAGAAGTTTAATTTAATATCGTGTATACCATCCCACAAATGTTAGTCCCTCTCCCCAAATAGTGTCTGTGCTGCTGGGAGATAGGGTGAGCTGTAAGAAATATGTTTTAGAAGTGGTCTTAATATGGAAACACTGATTGAGGGATAAACAACTGCTTATCTGTCCAAATTCATGCTTCTGAAGTTTTATGATTGCTGTGTCATTTCCAGTTAATATATTATTTTAATCTCTTTTGAAACCAGTGTTGCTTGGAAATGAAACCAGCATTGCTTCCTCACAAGGTTTGGGTAAGATAAGTATCACACTCATTTCATGTCAGTCACACACTTCATTGGGGTCATGTCCTGCAATTGTTCCCATTCAAATGTCTTCATGCTGAAGTAACTTCCATTTTAGCAAATGCAGACACAGTAACATGCTACGGTATCAATGAAGTTATGATGTAAAGGAACTGAAAACGTACATTCAGGGTGACAGATTACAGACTGGCTGCTCTTCCTATTACAAAAGAAAACCACAGGGCCATGACAAGGCATTTTGTCAGTTCCAACACCCATGTTTTCCGCTTGTGCCAATTCATTTTACTATGTAATTGCTATTTAGTGGCTCCATAATGCTTTTTCACCTGGTTTCTTATGATAATTTTTGATGTTATGGTTTACTCCCTCCTGTAACACACATATCCTGGGGCTATGATCATACCATGAGGTAGCTCACTCCTATGAGCAAAAGAGAGTCAGAAATCTGTATCATGGAAGCCTCATACTTCACAGCTAGTTTGCTTGCTACAAGCAGTAACAAGACTTGTACCAAGAAAAATAAGGGCATGTCCTGGTTGGGGTTACAGCATGCCAGAGCACCCTGCAGCTGCTGGTTTCCCAAGAAGGCAGCTCCTCTGAACACCAAAGGGCAGGAGAATGCTCCAGTATTTCTTCCTCTGGTGAGGCACTTGGCTGTGCTGCTGATTAGTAGCTGGAAGTTTTACTAATCATGCGGATATTTGCAGGATACAGGCAAAGCTGTAAATAAATTCTGCATGTTTTACCCCACCTTACAGACCCATCTCTCCAATGTCTTAGGCAGAGATCTGGGAGATACTTTAGAGGCGATGTCCCATAACAGTTTCCAAGAGGTTGAAAAGAACATGTATATTCTTAATGACAAATCACACTTATCTGCTTCACTGAACTGAATTTCATGTGACTGATTTCAGTGTTTACATATGACGGATGCTGAGGTTGAGCTCACTGAGGAACAAGTGGGTGAGGCCACCTAGTTTGCTTGGTCTTCAGTCATAGAGATGTGCACTATTGTATTTCACATACACCAAACGTCTAAAAGAAACTGGACCTTTTTTCCTCTCTGGCACTTTTTTTAGCCAGTTTAGTTGCTTCCAAATTTTGCAACAAAAATTTACTTTCTGGCAGTGTTCAGATAAGAGTAATTTTTATGCTCAAATCACCACATTTGAATATGGACTTCTGCAAGAATTAATCAATTTTCATGCTAACCAGAAAAAAAACGACAATACTGCATGTTATTTTAAACCAGAATTTTATTCTAAACCTGTCTGCCTACTTTTTAATTAATACTTGAAACCACTGGCATAGCTGTGTATCTGCCTCCTGTATTTTGCTGTGGATAAAGCCCTGCAGCTCAGTGCAGTCAGTGCTAATTCATGGTATTCATGGTGATTCAATGCCAAAGATGCCAATGCTACTGAGAAGCACTGCTGAGGCTGTATTTCCTTGATGCAGTCCAGGTTGCTTAGCGACTTGTCACCAAAGCAAATGCAATCACTTGAATATTTAAAGATCAGTCTTTCCTGATGGGCCCAGCATTTTGCAGGGACACCTGTTAACTTGCATGCTTGAAGTTTCTGTTCTGAAATGATAGGTTCAATGTTGTACACCAGCTGTTTAACACTTCTTACGAGGAAGTCATGCAACATGTGTTCAGCGCTCTATGACTCATCTCACATAGGTGTTGCTTAAATCACATTTCAACGTGCATGCTGTCAGACCGAACACAGGAGCAAGAGTCAAGCACTACTCTTTCCCAGACAAGTAGCAGTTTATACACTTGTTTCCTATTTCTGCATCCTTGGTGGAAACTGAAGGCAAATGACATGCTTCCTATCAAAATACACTATTGAGTCACACATGAATAAGGACATGGAGCATGAGGGTTTCCCACCAGCTGGGACTCAAGTTGTGAAATGTCAGGTCACTCCATGCATCCACAACAGGGCTGAGCACTGAAGTCCCCCTCAAGGACTGTAAGGGCTCTGCCCTGTGAAGGTCACACCTTATATTTCATGGCTGGGGGTTAAGCGATGGGCTCATGAGGTGTGTTGGGAGGTTGGAGATGCACGACATCTATTAACTCCTGCATAAGAAGCTCCTGTATAAGAAGGCTCCAGGTATACCAGCTTGTTCCTCTTTAAACTCTCCAAAATTAGCTGCAGTCTCAGTAAGTACTAACTAATAGACTTATAAGGATTTAAGTATCTGTAACAAAAAGGATGGCAACTTATAATTAATTCATGGTATGGTGATTCACATGCTCATATTTCATCCTCCTTGCCTCAGCCTCTCATCAACATAACTGAAAAAGCCCCACGTCTAACAAAATATATTTGTGAAGGCAGATACTTTATTCAGAAAATCCTAAATCCAAAGGGTTTCACAGAGAACCCCTCAGCCCTCCTGTTTGCATACATGATACTGGCACAGTTGATGACTTCCTTTGCTGCAGGACTGGGGCTACAAAAACAATTTCTGGTCCAGTCATTCAAAGCAAAAAGGCAGAAGGGCAGACAGGAGGCCTACTCCCCAGAGAGGACTGCCTAAGAATGCCAAGGCACTATCAGTTCCTGCATGGAACAGCAGTCCTCATTTCTTCTCATGGTAGAGCCAGGTCTTTTGCCTGGCTCATTTCATTCCCTTTATTGAGAGCATGGATTTTAGTTGGCATCTCTAAGTCTGGCATCAGCTGTAAGAGAGGTTTCCTCAGCTTATTTATGGAGCTCCCACCATAAATGCTACACAGGCACAAATTAATTGAGCCCTCTCATCACACCTATATCCGATTGTCACATTCATTTAATTTTAGAGTTTGAGAAACATTCCTAATGCTGTCTTAAACATGCTGTGTGTCCCTTCCTTTTAGGTTTTTATGTGCCATTTGAAACAGGAAGAACTCAATTTTTTAAGAATACAGAAACAGCCTTTTCATATTTCTTTATATGTTCAGAGTGGCTAGATGACTCTGTAAGAAATATTTACCACCAAGATTTTCAAGGCCCGACTGGTTAAAGCCCTGAGGAGCCTGGCCTTGGTTTTACAGCTGGCCATGCGTTCATTTGGAGGTTGTATGAGAGACATCCTGAGCTCCCATCCAACCTAGATTATCCCGTGAAAGACTAACTAATGGCACTAACAGCTGGAAAACATGCAGTGTCTCCTGCGTACTTAGCATTTGGCTAAGAGTCATGCATAAAGTACACTGCTCGTGAGAGCAGTGACTCTACTCACAGGAAGAAGTTGAGCAGAAGCATGTTCTTAGTTATCAGTCTGGTTTGATGGGCTGTGATACTATAAAACACACTGTTCCAAAACCACTTTGATGTGATAGTTTACAACAGCATATCAAGAGTGAAAGCTGGCTGAAAAGCACAAGACTATCAAAACCAGAAATTTGCCAAGCTATGTTGAAAATACATTTTTGAAAGGTTTCTATGTGCTTGAAACCGCAACTACTGTTAGCTTAATGAGAAGTTCCCTGTACTCTGTGACAACCGAGATTTTAACATGCCTGGCAAAATTCCACGTTGCACAGAAGTGAACACAGTGTATTCCCATCTCTGAATGACCATGAATTTAATTTTAACATACCATGTCTTGATAAGAAGCACACCACTAATTCAGAAACTTGTAGCTGCAAAATCCCCCCAGCAGCAAAAGAGCAAGGTAATCACACAGCCTCACTCCTGCACACTTTACAAGAACACTCTTTGGGGCCCAGAATGATGTGAGCTGCTATGCGAAACAGCCTTCCTTAGAAACATTTCCTGCATTAGCCATGTCGTCTGTAATGTTATTACTGGCTGTCCCCATTTTTCTGCATGTTTCCTCATACATAAGGTGCAAGAATATAATCAGAAAAAGAAAAAAAGAATTTTCCAAGAAAAAAAGTAATTCGTCTGCTTCCACACCTTGTCTTGAGAATTTTCTTAACTTTCCAGGGGGCTTGTGCCAAACAGCTGCACAAGTGCTCCTCCCTGACTGATGAAACTTTAGCCCTGCTGCTAAGGATTCCCTGCTTGCTGAGCCACTGTATCTCTTTCCTTCTTCTGCCCTTCACTAGTTTGTCTGCATCATTACAGCCCTGCATGGCAAAACCTAGCAAAGTTTACTCCAGAGCGTCCTGAAACGTTAAAAAATACCTCAAACTCCTTGAGGATGGGGAGAGTCCAGGCAGCCTGGCATTATAGCGCTGTGTTTGCACAAGTGTTTTAGTGGCACAGGCTTCCCTGATGTGTGCAAGCCCTTACACAACATAGACTTCCTCCCAGAGGAAGGCCTTGACCTCAGAGGACACAGCAGGATGGCTATTTCAGCTGCAGAACACATTACCACCAGCAAATTAGTGACTTCTGTACCAGGGAAGAAGAAAGCAGCACAGGTACCCTTTCAAGGGATGTGTTACCTTCACACAGGAGTGCATGTGAGGCAAGTGCAGACTCCCGGTGAAACTGCATCAGGGCATGCCCATAGCACCAGGTGGGAGACAGCAGGAATCAGGAGAAACAAAGAATGTGATGGCACACCTTCCTAAGCTTCACTAAATTTTGGAAGCCAGCACAACACTGTTAATAATCCCATCATTTCTTTGCCGTTTCTAGAAGCTTTAGCTGGCATGTGAATAGTTAATAATACTGCTGTACCATTGTGAGCCTTCACCACGACCCAGGAGAGACAGCTGGAAAACAACTTGCTTCTGAATGCCAAAGCTTCATGCTGTCTGCAAATGTGAGATTTCTGCCACTGTTTCACTCCTTTATGCTAACATCACAGTAACAAACACTAATGTCTTCAGTTGATTTTAAATAACACAAGTCTGAAATCAAGGAGCAGGCAAAGTGGGTAGATTTTAATTCTGCAGCCTTCTCTCTCTGTTCTTTGATCTGTGTGAGCATCTGTTGCTGATACTCACACTTCCAATTTGTCTATTTGAGAGATTTCTCTTATAAGTACATGTTCTGCAGCACAAACCATGGCTATGGACATATTTCAGTAATAGTAATTACACACTGACGTGCGCGCCAACTAAACCATGCTCTCTCTACTGCAGCATTTCAAAGGGCATGATGGAAAATTACTGTGCTTTGAACTCTCTCAGACACTAGAGACAAGCCAAAGAGATTTCTAGCCCTCATTTATGTGAAGAATTAGACAAATTCTTAGATAACTAGTTTTGCAAGTAAGCTATTTAAGCAAACCGTACTTCCACTTTGCAGCTAGTAAGATCATTTTGATGTAAAACACAGTTACTTTTTTCAGTTCTCTTTTACACAGTTATTCAATTTGAGGGAAATATCCACTCACAAAAGCTTGTCAGAAAAAAAAAAAAGTCTTAAAGAGCTTGAAACTGTAGGTGTTCCTCTCAAAAAAGTTTTATCATTATCAACATTGGAAAATACTCTTCTTCCTCATTCCATTCAATGAGCAGTCTCAATCGAGATGTTCTGTAAACACCTGCCAGACTTCATCCAAGAAATATCTGCATGGGCTGCAGGCCAAAAGTACGTGGGGTCGCTTGCAGTCAATTGTAAAATGCTCACAGTAGGAAGGAAACAAAGGCAGTTTAAGATTTCTTCTCCCTTCTACATTAGGTTGTCACACATTTTTCTAGCCATGCCAAACCAGAAAAAATGTCTATTTATCTATATATGCAGTTGTGTCGTGTGCCATTAAATACACAAAATCAGTAATTTTTACTAAAATGAGTTTGCTGCCTGTGAATCTTTCTTCAAGTGCATGTTTTTCTCCAGGGCCAGTATCAGCCACACAAGCCATGAAACAATGGTAGTTAATGTTTCTGATTCTCTTAGTGCCTCAGTTTAGCTATCTAGTATCTTCAGTTGGCTCCATGACTTCAGGTCACTCCGCTTTGCCTTTGCTTCTTTGGGCAAATGAGAAGAGAGATGTTAAAAGCACAGTTAATTACTAAGGAAAGTTCACAGCTCTTGCAGCAAAAAGAGCTTGCTTCTCTATTTATAAGCAAGTGCATGCCTATGCACACAAGTGTTCTGTCACACACGCACATGCATATTTATGCCATGAGCTATACACATGTATTTTGAATGGTGGTCACTGGGCCCTGCCTAGTTAATGGTAAAGGAATGTCTTTAGCCTCTTTTAAGTTGTTATTCAGCACCCACATGTGCCCAACCCCAGATACCAAGTCATAGAATCACAGAATCATAAAAGGTTTGGGTTAGAATGGACCTTAAAAGACCATCTAGTTCCAACCCCTCTGCCACAGGCAGGGCTGCTCCTAGCCTCATCTAACTTGGCCTTGAACACTTGCAGCCACAACTTCTGTGGGAAACCTGTTTCAGTGTCTCACCATCCTCATGGGGAAGAACTTCTTTCTGAGTTCCAGTATCAGTCTCCCCTCTGTCATCTTAAAGCCATTTCCCCTTGTCCTATCACTTCACACCCTTGTAAAAAGCCCCTCTGCAGCTTTCATGCAGATAACCTTTAGCAACTGAAAAGCCAAATGTAAGGTCATCCCAGAGCCTTCTCTTCTCCAAGCCCAGTTCCCTCAGCCTGTCTTCATAGGAAAGGTGATCCAGTCCAGGAGCTTCAGGATGCCCTTCAGCTGGAGGCAAAGATTACAAATTACAGGAAGGTTCTTGATCTGTAAATCTTTCTGATATCCTGATATCCTTGATTAATTAAAAATCCCACCTCTGTACAAAAGAAAGCATGTACTTTCCTCCTTACTTCCTGAAATGTCTCTTTTAAACAAGTACTTACTCAGGACTAAGTTGCTTTTTAGTTTTCTGATGCTGTTGCACAATGACCAGAACATTTTTTTCTCTGTCTCTGGTGGAATATTCCTTATTAAAAGGATGCTTTTTTATCTGTGTAGTCTGCTGAAGAATGGACTCTGAGGATGAACTCTGCTTTAGAAGGTATAAAGTTTGTGCAGAGGGGCCCCTTACAGAAGGAGTCCCAATCATAGTGGATTAAATAAAAAATTAAAGATTTTAGGAATTTTTATTCCTGAAATCATGTCAGAGAATGGTTCAATGCATAAAATCTTAGCTGCTTAGGAAGCACTCTAAGCTACATTTCTATTTAGGATTCTTTTTCTGGGATCAAAGCTTACTATAATGACTGAGGTGATATTTCAGATTTCTTTTCCAGACTGGCAGTTCACAGTATGTGGGCACAGACTCTGATCTTTCTGTAGTGGCTGCTGTGCACTACTTTTTTGCCATTAGTATAGTAATGATACTTCATTTTCCCACTGAGTGGTATTTCAGTATCTTCTCACCCCCACAGAAGAAATCTAGTATCGCCTGCTAAACCAGCTTTGCTTTGCTTTCCACTCTTCTTCTTGGCTGATTTCTGCTGGTGTAAGACCAAGATCACACAGCTGAAGTTAGCTGAAAACTAAACAAAGCAGGATTCAAGGATTTATCAGGTGAGAGTGGCATCCCCCTGGCTCATGTCCATACTGCTTGCAGTCAGAGCAGTATGTTCAGATGCCTTGACATGGTATTTCATCCTAGCTCCAGATCACAGCATGACTCAAAGTAAGGGGTCACCTAGGTCAGCACGCTGTTACACAGTCTCTATTCTGAAGAACAGGACAAGGTCTGCTGTGTACATGGGACAGAAGAGGACTTCCAGCAGAAGCTGTTGCTATCCCTGCTGCTGCTGGCTGCAGCAGCAGCAGCTCTTCAGCCTCATCCTTAGCACTTGCTCAGACCTTTACCCAACAGCATGAAAGATGCAAGATGGTCAGGAGAGGCTGCTAACTGGAGCTGCTGAATGCAGGGTTTGATAACAGACATCCCTCCTAGGCACCCCTGAGTTACCTATAGCCTGTTAAAGTCCAAATGACCATCTCTTCTACTTTTACAAGACACTTTCTAGACTTTCTTCCCTCTTCTGTTGCAAAACGCAATCCACTGCCAGTGCAAAATAAGATTTTCTTTTGCCTGAGAAGCCTTTGGCGAGGTCTGTGGAGTTAGCATTCTTTGCTCTAAGTCCACAGAGGTCTAATTATCCAGCCATGGTGAAGTTAGCAGTAATCTGGGTGTTGACAGGGTAAATAAGTGAATTTACTTGCTTCTCCAGACCCACCAGTACGTGCCTTTATCTTATTCCAAGGTGGAACCACAGCATGCTTGGTGTTTCACTTTCTCCTTTTTGGATTTAAGAATATAGCTCCATATTCAATTCAGATTATCAAAATATGTTTCCACAGTAGTAATTTACAAATTTTCACTATCACCTATTTTAAAATAGCTTTTTTAGTCTACTGGAATTTATCCTCCGAGATAAGCAACCCTTGCCTTGTTAATAGCAAGCCAGAGTCAGGCAGTACGCCCGGTAAGAAGCAATTTTAATGCACTTCCCACCTTTGTGGTATCAATAAGCATATTGAGAAGCAACACATGAAATATCACATTCCTAATGTTAGAACATATTTCCACAGCACAGAAGGGCAAAATGAGGTCACAAAGCAACAAGCTGGTGGACGAACTAGTGGGACTTGGAAAGACCCTGAAAGACACATTTTTAAGGCAGATTTTCAGAAGCCAGAAACTGCAAAATCTGCAAGTTTGAAGATACAGGACCAGGTGTTTAAACAGAGGCAAAGCTTTTTAAGGACTTTCTGCATGGAAAGAAATCCAGTGTTACTGATTCCAGGATGAGATTTGCTTATGGAATCTTAACAGCTTAAACCAGCAATACCTGCATAGAGAGCACATCTGCAGACAGATCTTGTTCTTAAGCAAGCTCAATCCCACATTTCTTCCAGACCTCCCACTGCCCAGCTGACACAGCTTAGAAATAGCACAAGCTACTTAAGGCATGACACAGGCCAAATATTCACAAGTGATTCTCATTTCAACACAGGCTTGAGTCAGTCACAATAGCAGCAGGGGAAGAGTGGAAAACAGAACTCCCTGGAGCAACTGGTAACAGTGAAAGAAAGGCCATGAAGAACAGAGAGAGAAGCAATGATGGCATGGTTAGAAAAAGGTTGCAAAGAATGCATGGAAATCTGAGATTTTAGGTTTTTTTCATTTTTAATAGCTACCATTGCTCATCCTCTGCACCAGACTTCTCCAGGCATCCATGTCAGAGAAGAATTGATTGGTTTGGCAGCTGTGTCCCAGTAGCAGTGCAGGGCAAAGGCAGCTGGGGCCAGGCAGAGTGCACGTCTGCATTCAGTGGGGCATGAGGGCAAAGTATCACGAGTTGGAGGAACACTGCTGCACAAACAGGACATGAGACAGGTGGGAAATTAACTCCAGACATGCACAGAGTTGTGACCCAGGAAAACTGCTGGAAACTCAGGTGAGAGCAGACCACAGTAGGCATATTTTCAGAAGTACCAATTCCTTTTTCCCACAGAACTGTTTTATGCCACATGTGCACTTCTCTTTCCAGAATTTGTTTCATGTTATTTTAAGCTTTTTAACACAACAATTTCCATTTTGGAGAACTGAAATGCAGGATTTTTAAAAAGAGCGTGTCCTGGGTTAAGCAGTAGCAGTCATTTTTCTCCTTCTTAGTAGCTGGTGCAGTGCTGTGTTTTCAACTTTAGTCTGAGAACAGTGCTTATTGCAACAACTAAAAACATAGGTATGTTAAGTAATGTTTACTCCAGTCAAGGACTTCTCAGTCTCATGCTCTGCTAGGGAGGAGGGGAAGCCAGGAGGAAGCAGAGACAGGACACCTGACCCAAACTAGCCAAAGAGGCTAGCCAACAGGCTAGCAAGTACAATGCAAGCCTGATAGCCACACATGCAAAAAAAATAAAAGGAGAGAAAGAAGTTTAGTACTCTGAAACTATGGACTGGAAATAAGAAACAATCCAAGCGTATCTCATCCACTAAGCATTTTTGCCTCATGCTCCAGTTAGGATAATGATGTGTGTGAACAGAAAAAAAAATGATGTCCAACAAAAATTGGAACAGGAGAACACAAGATAGAGTATCTGAAAAGAAAACAATTCTGATTACTATGAAAAGCCCCTCTCATTGTAACAAGGAAAGAATTGGCAGGTTAAATTGTGGTTTCAGCAGCAAAAAATGTTTAGTGACTCAGTGAACCTTTTTTTTTTTTTCTGGTAATACACAAGCAAGGGAAGCGAAAAGGGAGAACTGAACCATCTGGTCAGCTTACTCTGCTCTGCATGATTCCCTGTCCTTTGCTCACCCGTACAGCTTGGGTTCTGCTTTTGGCTGGTTGGCTGGTTTAGCCTCACCACATAAGGGCTGAGAGGGGATAACTCCCATCTGAAGGGCAGACAACTGCTGAAACTATAAATAGTTCAAACATACAAAACTGTGAAAAAATAAATATCAAATAGGAACTAAGGTCCTAATTACTGAAGGACTGGAGCTACAAATAGCCCTCTAAAGACACATTTGGCAAGGAACTTACGACTTGATAAATCTTCAAGCAGCAACTCTTTGAATTTCAAGTGGGAACCCACAAGTTTTACAACCTGATGGTGAGACATGGTTGCCATTTACATCATAGCCTTACACTAACTGACTTCTGATCCATATTTGTAGGGATCAGAAAGCATTTATTGTTATCCCTAACTTCTGAGTATAGAAACCCTCTTCTGAATCTTTCTGAATACTGAAGATCAACTGCAAGGTATGGCTTTGATTTGGCAAGAACAGGAAGGGCTTTTCACTGTGGATGGTATATGGACCTCTGAATATTGTGTGGGAAACAAACTTGCTGCCTTTGATAGCATAACATACTTGCGTGAAGCCAACACACTTGGCCTCTTTTGACCTCTTCCTGTGCTACTTTATTTGTATGCTGAGTTCTGGTCTTCAACTGACAGCTAGCATTTGTTCTTGCCAAGAAGCATTTCTGCATGGGTATACAGCTTAGGTAACCAGCAGGCACTTCCAGACAAAACCACCTTTCAGCATCTGCAGCTGCAGAGGGATAAATAACAACATAAATGTTCTTTCCTCATTCTTCCCTTTCCCAGTTAAGATAACCTATATTCAATTCATAAAGCCATCTCTGTGACAATCACTTTCCTGTAAAAGCTCTGGACCAGTTTTTCTCATCCAGAACCTCATCTTTTTTGATTAGGCCTAAGTCTAAAATTTGAGTTCTTTGAAGTGTATGCTGCCTCTAAGTATAGGACTATAACTACTGTGCATAAAGAACTTTTTAAATTACAGTGGTATTGTTCTTCAAAGTCTCCTACTCTCTACAGGCCTTTAAGAAAGATCTTCCTTATTTCTCTCAACCTTAGAGTATTCTATTCCTGTTTTTTTAAGTTGTGTGTGCAATAGGGAACAGACTTCAAAAGCTTTAAGGAGAAAACTGATTTGCAACTTTCTTGAAAAAGTACAAGGTTTTGCTAACTACGTCTATGCTATAAAATAAAAAAAACTAGTTTTCATAGTTCTCAGAACAATGGCATTTTCTAGAAACTGGGAAAATAATGTCATCCAGTTAAGCCTCTCTTTACTATTACCCACTACCAGAATTTAAAGGTTTGGCTGCACCACTGTTTCACAGAAAGGAGGAGAATGAAACATGAAGTTTTGTTTAAGGTACAATTCTTAATGACATGAAGACTGAACTCTAAAGTTTCAGCATTCATATTTAACTATTTACACTCAACAGAAAAGCAGCCTACCAACCAGTACCGCAGCAGCCCTAGCGGTAACAGATATACAGACACAGAAAGATGTTCTCCAAAACATATTTTTTAATGTAATCTGCATCTGGAGCCTAAAGAGAGTAAGAACAGAGAAATATGCTTGTTATTCCCTTTTCACATTACTGTTACAACTAAATTTCTTCACATGAAAAAGAAACTCCAATATTTCCATACATGGAGCTAGCCCTGCATAGGAAGTCTTTGTGATAGAACACAAATACCATGTTATTTATAACCAAAACAGCAATAACTTTTCATTCAGCCCTCACTGAGTGCTCAATTCACAAAAGCCAAGAGATACGAGCAGTCTAGTATGTCTCCCACCAATTTTTCCAAAATTACTTTGAAGCATTAAATACCAACTGGTTTCATCATAATCACAGAAGATGGAAATTAGTGTGTAGTGTGTAGTCTACTTACATTTGCCAACATTTTAGAGTGTAGCAGGCATTGCACTCTGTATTTCAAATCGTGAGGAAGCTATTTCAAGAGCAGTTATATCCTGCTGCTGTCACCTTGCAGTTGATATAAAACTCATGAGAGGCACATTTTTAACTCATGAGGCTTTTACCTTTCTTATAAATCATCCTGTAAGGATTTTGCTACGCCACTCTATTCCTTTTTTAAAATTAGTGTTTTGTAAAAATGGAAACAGGTTTATTTTAATGAGTTGTAAACCAGTCCATAAGAGACAGATCTTTGGGGACTCTGAAAACACAAAATTACTTCCTATCCAGTGACTGCTGTAAAGTACATATGGAAAACTAACTGTTGCCTTGCATTTCAGAATGTGTCTTTACATTGCATTTAAAGAGAACAAAGACACCAAAGACAGCTGGAATCTTGTTACCAGCATAAACGGTACAAAAATAGGAATAAAGTCTTATATAATTTAGTAAGAAAAGCATTTATTTTATTTTTTTTTTAAGAGAATACAATTAATCTTCTTGGATCAAGTATTTCATTTGAAACCCAAGACAATTAGAAGAAAAACAGCTTTAAGCATTTATCCCCTACCCCCAAAAAAATACAACTTTGGAGGTCTCAACAAGCAAGGAGGTATCAGTGTCTGTCTCTAGAGAGCCATACTGTGAACTGTATAATCAATTATAAAAGCTGTTACAGCCCTGCGGGGCGTACAATTTTTTCAGCAGTGTTCCCAATATTTTTTTGCATTGGTAGATCAGAAGCAGTATGTTTCAATAGGGAAAAAAAAAAAAGAATCCCAAATAGGAAGAAAAGAGAAAAATGAGAAGAACAGGAAGGCCTAAACACAGGCCTAAATGGACTTGTTGACCTTCTGGAGCAAAAGCCCTGTAGGTACACCCTGTAGGCCCACCACTGAAATGAAATATCAAGTCAAAAATAAGCAGTATGCTATACCACTAAATTTACAAGTAAACTATATTCTATCCAACTGAAATAATATTCACTTTAAGACATCTGCATAATAAATTCTAGTCTATTAATCAACAGTAAAGTGCTGAATTAAATTAATTACCTGAATTGCACTCACATTTATGATCTTTATTTATAGATTTCTTATCAAGTCAAAAGAGCCCTTTCTGTTGTAAAAGCTTAAGCTGTTGTGCAAATATTATAAAAATAGGTACTTTAATTAGGAGCTATATACACAACAGAACTTCTGCTTTTTGTCATGTAGAGCTGACATAGCAGAGGTGAAAAAGCCATGCAAGTACTGATAAAGACACTTAAAATGAATTAGAAAAGACAATGCTATAGAACTTCCAACATCCTGCCATACAGCCAGTTACTATATTAGATGATGTCTCAATGTGGATAAATAAGCATCATGCCACCAACATGCTTTAGTTTCTTATATAGATAATGCTGATTTGTAAATTTTAAACTACACCATACATTTCATCTATTTCTCATTAAAGTGTATCATTAAGTTTGAGGTTAAACTTTGAACAACTTCACATCTAGTCACATAACCAGCACAAACAAGACATTAGTGCAAAGGGGAAGGTGTCAATTGTACATAATGAAGACTCCTCCCCTAACTGCACAATGCAATAAAACATTTTCAGATTTAAAGTTCAAGTGGACTACAAAGAGAAAAAGTGAGATATTCTCCCAAATTCAGAGCAAATTTCCAGAGGATCAGAAGAAAAACAAACTCCATTACAGTAGTGAAAAAGTCAAACCCAAATTTGAAGAGCTGGTAAGTAACTCCAAAATTTATCATGCTATGAAGACAGCATTCTTGGAAAAGCTCCAAACAAACTCCAAAATCGGCATTTAAGTTGAAATTGGCCAAGTGCTGCATAGAAATATGCTCACACGCAACAGTCATGTTTAAGCCAGTGCATAGAGAAGATAAAAGCACTTATGGTAGCTGCAAATGTTAACAAGTCCATACAACTTATACAGTTCAGCAATGAGTCCATAGAAAAAGTAAGAGTAGAAATGCTCAAGCAAAACCAAAAAGATGACCTTCCAACTGTATACAATCCACACAGTTATAGTAAAGACACCAGTGGAAGATACTTAACTCAGTCCCAAACACCAACAGGCAAGTAAGACCAGAATAGACAAGCCTTTGGCAGACAATTTTAAGAGTCTAAATATGACATTATATTTCTAAATAATCCACAAAATATATTATATGGACTATTCATATTAAATACTAGGTACCCAACTCTGCAGATCTGATACTAACAATGCTTTAGCCAATAAGAGCAAGATGAAGCAAGCTAAGAGAATGCTGGTGTATCATAACAGTGCTCAAGGAAAATATCATGAAGTCATGCTTCAAAACCAGTATTCTGGCACTCCACACTATCATCTATGGAGCAAAACAAAGTTCTCTAGTTTTTCAGGGATGTGCCCCGTGTAGCATATGTTATGATTCGCTATTACACGGGCAGCAAGACATTGCAAAGTAGTATGATTTATTGGCTGGATTAAATTTTTTGCTATTTCCTTTTCATCCAGTAAATCACTAGGAGTTTGTTTATGTGAGTTGGTGGCATCAAAGTGAGAACCTGACTTGATAAGAAGATTCATGATGTCTGGATGGTTGTTCAGTGCAGCAATGTGTAAAGGACTGTTGTTATCAAAGTCTCTGACATTTACATCAGCACCACATTCCACTAGGATAGCAGTAACTTGTAGAGAGGGGAATTTACAAACTGGGTAGCGACCCACACATGTAGTTTTATTGTCAACAGCAAGGTGAAGTGGACTAAAGTTATTCTTCCCTTTAGGCTGAAGCTTAAGAAACTTGTAAATAGTCTGTTTCTTAAAATGCTCCTGTTCTGAGGTGCAAGGTACTTTCTCCAACAAGCAAATTAAATGCAAGATGATGGAAAGGGCTTTGTTCAGCTGTATTGGATCAGGAGAACACTGGGTTGCTTTCATGGCCCGTTCTATTTCAAGAACACTTTTGCACAGTATACCCATGAGATCATCAAATGTGACAGTAGTGCCTAGCAGGCCTTTTGCCCTGTCCTGAAGCATGAAGGAAAAAAGCTCAGCAAATGATAGCAAACTGCTGGCTGTCATTGGGCTCAGTGGATCAAGATTGCTCTGCTGTATGTCCAAAGCATATTTCCATAAATGGATACAACGCTTGAAGTTTCCAGAGTCAGCATAGACAGCACCTCTGTATCTAATATAGTAGGATGTATCTGGGTGAGAAGGACCAAGAATTCGTTCTCTAATTAATAGTGCTTGCATTCTCATTTCATCAGGGTCTGCAATAAGATTTTCTAGCTCTTCCGAGCTGTTTACTTCTTTAGCATAACCGTATGCCATAATTAGTGTTTGTGGCACAGGTTTGCTCAGGATATTAGTCCTATCACTGTATCTCATTTCCATAGCTCGCTTCCAGTATTTCAAGGCACCAAGCAGATCCCTCTTTTTGTCCACAAATGTTGCTCCTAGAAGTTCCAGGGCATTTATGCGCTCAGCCTTACTGGTCTGCACATGCTGTGTCAGAAAGTCCACGATATTTGTATGGCCTGTCACACTAGCTGACAGAAGGGGAGTCATTCCGTAACCATCCTTTTCCATTTTAGCACAATACTTCAGAAGCATCTCCATGATCTCCAGACTTCCAGATTCCGCACAGTCATGTAACGCTGTGTTTCCTGCAAGAGAATACAATTACACAAATCATAATCAAGCTATAGTCTGAACTTTGCACTCTAACAGTTTTAAAGTAGTTTAAAAATCACCAAACATTAATACTTAATAAAAAGGAGCTACCTGTTTTGACATCTATGGTCTATGAAGGTTTACATGACAAGTCAAAATATCCAAGATCTGATTAAGTATCAAGGCTGATAAGCAATTATACAAACCAAAACATTTTATATTATTGCCTGAAAGAATGAAAGAGGTTTTAAGGACCTCTTTGTCTCATTATTTCAAAAAAGCAAACCCCACCATAATTAAAACAGAATTCCTTACTACATAAAAACCACAGGAGCAGGCAATTCCTTAAGAGTCAGGCAAGCAGGGTAAAAGACCAGCTTGGCTGAACAAGGTGCTCCTTATAGAGCTCAAGAGGAGAAAGAAATTGTACACTCTCTGAAAGCACATTCAGTCTTTGAAGAAAGATTACAGAGCTGTGGTTCATGTATGCACGGAGAAGACACAAAAAGACAAAGCTCAATTAGAGCTGAAACTGGCCAGTGCTGTTAGACAACACAAATGCTTTATGTATGTTAATAGCAAGAGGTGTAAAGAGAAAAAAAGAAACCAGACCAATATATGTTGAAGATGGTTTAGTAAGAATGATAAAAAAAGTGGAGGCTTTCAATGTTTTTTTCTGCCCCAGTCTTTAATAATATGGATAGACCTTGAGATGCCCAGTCCCCAGAGTTGGAGGACTGAGTGTGGGAACAGCGACTTTGAATTTGTGGACAACAAAATTTTAAGGGACCAGCTGTACCAGCTGGAACATTCACAAGCAGTGAAGGAGCTAGCGGATGTTACGGCAGGAACTTCTCTATCGTCTACCAAACAGTCTTGGGAGGTCCCCGCTGTCTGGAAGCTAGCCAGTGTTATTCCAGTTCATAGGAAAGACATGAGGGAAGATCCAGGAAGCTACAGATCTGTTAGTCTAATCTCAGGTCCTGGAAAAATTACAGAGATTATACTGGATAGTACTGAAAGGCATTAAAGGACAATGCAATCATCCATCAGCATGGAGAAGTCCTGTTTAACCGATTTGATATCCTTCTATGATAAGGTCACCTTCCTGGTGGGAGAAGGTGATGGCTGTACTTTTTCTGGATTTTAGTACGGCTTCTGATGCTCCCCTCACAGCATCCTTCTGGACAAACTGTCCAGCTCTGGAATACGCAGGTTCACTGTGTGCTGTGTGAGGAACTGGGTCAACAGCAGGGCTCAAAGTGTTGTAGTGAATGGGGCTACCTATATCCAACAGGTCACCAGTGGTGTTCCTCAGGGCTTAATTCTAAGGCCAGTTCTGTTCAGTACTTTTATCAATGATCTGGATCTAGCTGATCACTGTAGATCCCTTCCAGCTAAAATATTCTGTAAGAGATTTTGTATCTGCTTTCAAGTATGAAACAGAAACTTAAGCTGTCTGTCTCCATGTTGTTTCACTTTTCCCGTCTTCCTCTGTCAAATTTCCCTTCCTCTCTATCCCCAGAAATGGTTAAAAAATAATGAGATCTGTATGAAAATTAAAGCTGGGCTAACTCAGTATTGGCTTTGCATGCCTCTATACTATAACCCTTCTTCTCTCCATCTACCAGACATTTTGACTTACACATTTTGAAGCAATAACTGTTACAACAGGCCCTTCGTCTCAGCTGGGGCCTGTTGAGACTGCCAGTATATTCTGAGGGAGCTGGATAATTTGCCAAGCACATGTATAGACCCAGACAAACTATTCTTAATGCTTTCTTAGGTCTTTAACCCAAAGTCCCAAGTTAATTCTTCTACTCCTCTGGTTAGGATTACCACAGGCAAAAAGGGAAAAAAAAATCCAACCAAGAACCTTCAACACATAACATCTAAGTGTCTAATCATTTACATGCAGATTATTTCCCATTTGCATGACATTGCAGAGTTTTTTATTTAAAGGCATTCGCATTCTAACACTGTGTGGGAAAGTTTCTAGAAAGCACTAGTGTCACCTGTTTGAAAACCATATTCACAGAAAATTACAAAGCAAGCATTGGACACCACAGTTAAACGATTTAACTATGAGGCTTCAACAAGATGAAAATTTTGCCTTTAAAATTACACAGTTTATATTTACCTTGCTCTTCCATAAGGTGTTATACATTCTACAAATTCAGGCATAGCATTTTTCAGCCTTCCACTGATATTAAATTATTAAGTGAAAGCTTATGTAAAAATCCCACCCCCAATTAAAGAGATCTTACATCATTAGCCCTGCAAATTGCAGTTATCTGCGCATCAGATCATCAGTTGCTGTGACACTGTTAGTACATTTTCATATTCACTAATGAGACCTTCTTTTATAAGGGTTCTCTGCACGTTTGGATTTGGCTTTTTAAAGCTGAGAGAGAAGTTTCCTGAAACTTCCTTATTTGCATTTTTAGTAGGCTTTTTTTTTTTTTTAAATGCCAACAAGTCAGCTATTGATAGTATGCTTTGCTATTGTATTTCCAGTCTCTTAAGACAACTACAGTGGGTTAGGAAACAGAACCAGAAAAAAACCCCAAAACAGAAAAACACAGAAAATATCAGATTGTTTCATTAACAGATTGCAAGTTTCACTTGCAAAACATTCCTTTCATGAAACACTTGTAAATAGCAGCCAGCAATTATATCACTAACAAGTAGGTTGAGGAAAACACCCCAAAGTGACACCTGAAATTATCTCTTAGATCAAGATCCACAAAGCTAAAAGCAGTTAGTACAATAACAAGTTTGTTAATTTGGCATCTTTATAGATAATTCCCTCTGTCCTTATCACACACCACAGAACAGAAAATGTCAATACCTTTAAATGCGTAACATGGGAAAGTGTCAAATGCAACAAATACAAACTCGCCAATGCCCATACTTTTAAGTCTTTTTACTACGCTGGAGAAAGTCCAGTTGGTACGTAGCTTCAGCAGACATCCTAGAACTAAAGACTGGCTGTTCCCTCAGTCCATCTGCACTTCTGCACTCAGTGATGAAGACAAAAAACAGATGCATGTGGGTGCTGGCTGAGCCACCAGTTAATACAGCCATTTCAGAGTGTATGCAAGTCCATCCCATGCATCAGAGCTCCACAACACTGGAATTGGCACCTATTTTTTACCTTCAAGTCTGTATTTTCCAGGTATTTTAAAAGTCGTAGAATAAAATACAAATAAGCCAAAAGGTATTAACACTACCAAAGTTCCTACTATTGCTTCACATCTACTAATACACATTTTTCTGGCTTTGACAATAGGATCACTGGCACCTATTCATATTACACATTGTAGACCCATTGCCATATAATGCTGCTCTTGACACTCTTAGCAATTGCCAGCCATATATGCTATGACATATTGCTACTAAAAAAAAAATCCACATAGATAAACTTGGCCATTGTCTGGTGTCCTGGGTTTAGCAGCAGCAGTCATTTTTTCTCCTTCTTGGTAGCTGGTGCAGTGCTGTGTTTTGACTTTCGGGCTGGGAACAAAGCTGATAAAAATGATGTTTTGGTTTGGCCAAGGACTTTGTGAGTCTCATGCTCTGCCAGGGGAGGAGGGGGAGGCCGGGGGAGGAAGCAGAGACAGGACACCTGACCCAAACTGACCAAAGAGGTGTTCCATACCACAGCACGTCATGCCGGAGGGGGAACTGGGGGGGAACCCGGGAGGAGAGGGGGGGTCGGCCGGGTCGGACTGGCGGTTCGGCGCGTGGTATTGTACTCCTTTCCTTTGCTGTTTTCTCTTGTCATTGTTGTCGTTGGTGGTAGCGGTGGTGATTCGTATTGTACACTACTTGCTAGACTGTTCTTATCTCAGCCCGTGGGAGTTGCATTCCTTCGATTCTCCTCCCCACCCCTCTGGGAGCGGGGAAAGGGGGCGGCAGCCCCTGGGGAAGGGGGGGGGGCGGACTAACGCCTAGCACCACTCACTGGGAGTAAGTGAACAAGCTGTTTGGTTGGGTTAAACCACGACAGTTCTTTTTGGCGCCCAACGTGGGGCACGAAGGGGCTGAGATAACAACAGATCTGACCGGATTAATAGTCACTCATCACAATGCTGATTTATTGGCTCTCAAAGTTGTTCCTCTTGATCAGCTTCAGAATGTTGTAATTTACTTAGATCTGGTATTTGCTGTATTAGTGTTTTTCAAGTGTGGGGCTTGGGCTAAAGTTCTTGTCTCAGTGTACTTTATGATGATGACTTGTAACACAATAGAATTATTGATCATGAAACTTATCTGGTTTATGTTCCCAGTATGGTCACCACCTTTATACTTTGGGAGGTATATAATAGAAATGCTTAGCAATTACACATATTCTTTCTCCTTCTCGGGTGGTCAACCTGTGAAGGAGGCATTCTTTTACCCTCCCATTCCTCCCCCCAGAGCACTTACAGCATCATTTGAGAGTTTTGAATGGCCTTTTAATGCTATTGAGACTTGTTTGCTGATTGTGATGGGGATCACCATGTTGGCACGTATACAGAGTGTATTTTGGCCACAACTATTTCATCTGTTTTCAAAAGTTAAGCAGAGTCAGGTTTGGGTCTTGTCTGGGGTTAAACAACGAAGTAGGAGGACCAAGAGATTTTCTCTGAGGCTGGACAGCCATGAGTGGCAGGGTGTGTGGGACAGTATGGGCAAGTATCTAGGTCAGTGGGCCCCTCCAGTACTTTGGAATTTCACCACCGAACAACTGCAAAATCCAGAAGAATTAGTAAAACACTTAAATGAGGTGTGTGGTCAGTCTGGCCATACCAGAGACGGACAAATCATGGCAACGTGCTGGGGCTTGGCCTACGCTTACAGGGCCATGTTCAATGCTTTCCAGCACCTTCAAAAGGAAAAAAATGTCGCTGGATCTGAGGGCAAAGCAACAGCCAGTACAGATACTCCAGCTCCAAGTACAGCAGCTACACCACCCCCAGCAACAAGTACAGTCGCTACTCAAACCACAGTGATAACAACTGCAACTAAACCAGAGGACCAATTCGTACCAATATCGGTTGCCCCTGTACGCAAGAGAAAAAGCAAAAAGGAGGCAGGAAGGTTAAAGCAAGATGAAGAAACAATGTGTTCACTACTCGATCCAGAACATGATCAGGAGTCATCATCACATGATGAAGAAGAAGAAGGAGAGGTGACTTCTCGACTTCGGACCTCAACCGAGCTACAGAATATGCGAAAAGATTTTACCCGTCAACCAGGGGAGCACATCATCACCTGGTTGCTCCGATGCTGGGACAATGGGGCCGATGGTCACGAACTAGAAGGTACAGAAGCCAAGCAGTTGGGATCACTTGCTAAAGAAGGGGGAATTGACAAAGCAATTGCAAGAGAGAAAAAGTCCCTCAGTCTTTGGAGGCGGCTCTTGGCAGCTGTCAAAGAAAGGTTTCCATACAAGGACGATGTTATGAGTCGTTCGGCCAAGTGGACTACTATAGACAAAGGTATCCAGTCTCTGAGAGAATCAGCCATCGTAGAGATGATCTATCACATCAAGCCGAATAACGGGAATATACCCATAGATCCAGATGAAGTCGAATGTACACGACCCATGTGGCGAAAACTTACACGGAATGCACCATCATCATACGCCCATTCATTGGCAACAGTAACCTGGAATGACATAGTACCACTAACAGTGGATGAAATGGTTCATAAACTCCGCGAGTTCGAAGACAATCTCACCCCTTCCATCATCTCAGCTGTGGAAAAACTGTCCCAGGATCTCAAACAATTGAGGGACGATATATCTGACTTATCCAACTCCTCGCGTGTACCAACACGCATTTCAGCTATTAGCAAAAGGCGTCCCACTGTTCGAGAAAGGAGATACAAGAGGTATACACCACGGTCTACCCTATGGTTTTACCTGCGGGATCACGGAGAAGACATGACAAAGTGGGATGGAAAACCTACTTCAGTTTTGGAGGAACGGGTGAGTGAATTGAAAAGAGGAGCAAAGGCCAAGACTGAGCGTCCCATGAGAGCTACGGCTTCAGTCTCTGGTGAGCAGTTTCCCAGGTGGAATGGAAGAGCTGATCTTACTCCAGCTCCTGTGATAAAGAAGAATAATCCCTTTCAACATGACTTAAGCGTCCAATCCTGTGATGACTATTAGAGGGGCCCTGCCTCCAGCCAGGTGGAGGTAGGGGACAATCGGATTTACTGGACTGTGTGGATCAGATGGCCTGGCACATCAGTCCCACAGAAGTATAAGGCTCTAGTAGATACCGGTGCACAGTGTACCCTGATGCCATCGAGCTGTCAAGGGGTGGAACCCATCTATATTTCTGGAGTGACAGGAGGATCCCAAGAGTTGACTGTACTGGAGGCTGAAATCAGCCTGACTGGGAGAGAATGGCAAAAGCACCGTATTGTGACTGGCCCAGGGGCTCCATGCATCCTTGGCATAGACTACCTCAAGAGAGGGTACTTCAAAGACCCAAAAGGGTACCGATGGGCTTTTGGTATTGCTGCTTTGGAGACTGAAGAAGTTGAGCAGCTGTCCACCTTGCCTGGTCTCTCAGAGGATCCTTCTGTTGTGGGGCTGCTGAAAGTCGAAGAACAACAAGTGCCAATTGCAACCACAACAGTGCACCGGCGGCAATATCGCACCAACCGAGACTCCCTGATTCCTATCCATCAGCCGATCCGTAGACTGGAGAGTCAGGGAGTGATCAGCAGGACCCGCTCGCCCTTTAATAGCCCCATATGGCCAGTGCGAAAGTCTAATGGAGAGTGGAGACTAACAATAGACTATCGTGGCCTGAATGAAGTCACACCACCCTTGAGTGCTGCCGTACCAGACATGCTAGAACTTCAGTATGAACTGGAGTCAAAGGCAGCCAAGTGGTATGCCACGATTGATATTGCCAATGCGTTTTTCTCAATTCCTTTGGCAACAGAGTGCAGGTCACAGTTTGCTTTTACTTGGAGGGGTGTCCAGTTCACTTGGAACCGACTGCCCCAGGGCTGGAAACATAGCCCTACCATTTGCCATGGACTGATTCAGACTGCACTGGAACAGGGGCAAGCGCCAGAACACCTGCAATACATTGATGACATTGTAGTGTGGGGCGATACAGCAGAAGAAGTCTTTGAGAAAGGGAGGAAAATAATCCAAATCCTGCTGAAAGCCGGTTTTGCCATAAAACGAAGTAAGGTCAAGGGACCTGCACAGGAGATTCAATTTCTGGGAATAAAATGGCAAGATGGACGTAGACAGATCCCCACAGATGTAATCAACAAGATAACAGCAATGTCTCCACCAACTAATAAGAAAGAAACACAAGCTTTCTTGGGTGCAGTGGGGTTCTGGAGACTGCACATCCCAAATTACAGTTTGATTGTAAGCCCTCTCTATTACGTGACCCGTAAGAAGAATGATTTTAAATGGGGACCTGAGCAACAACAAGCCTTTGAGCAAATTAAACGCGAGATAGCTCATGCAGTGGCCCTTGGACCAGTTCGGACTGGGCCAGATGTAAAAAATGTATTGTACACCGCAGCTGGGGAGAATGGCCCTACCTGGAGCCTCTGGCAGAAAGCTCCAGGAGAGACTCGAGGTCGACCCCTTGGTTTTTGGAGTCGGGGATACAAAGGATCTGAGGCAAGCTATACCCCAACTGAGAAAGAGATACTGGCAGCCTATGAAGGGGTTCGAGCTGCTTCGGAAGTGATTGGCACCGAAGCACAGCTCCTCCTGGCACCCCAGTTGCCCGTGCTAGGCTGGATGTTCAAAGGCAGGGTCTCCTCTACGCATCATGCAACTGATGCTACATGGAGTAAATGGGCTGCACTAATTACACAACGAGCTCGAATAGGAAATCCCAGTCGTCCAGGCATTCTAGAAGTCATCATGGACTGGCCAGAAGGCAAAGATTTTGGGATGTCACCAGAGGAGGAGGTGATGCGTGCTGAAGAGGCCCCACCATATAATCAGTTGTCAGAAAGTGAAAAGCAGTATGCCTTGTTTACTGATGGGTCCTGCCGTATTGTGGGAAAACATCGGAGATGGAAGGCAGCTGTATGGAATCCTCGACGACAAGTTGCAGAAACTGCTGAAGGAGAGGGTGAATCGAGTCAGTTTGCTGAGGTGAAAGCCATCCAGCTGGCCCTGGACATTGCTGAATGAGAAAAGTGGCCAGTACTTTACCTCTATACTGACTCATGGATGGTGGCAAATGCCCTGTGGGGGTGGTTGCAGCAATGGAAGCAGAGCAACTGGCAACGCAGAGGTAAACCTATCTGGGCTGCTGCACTGTGGAAAGATATTGCTGCCCGGGTGCAAAACCTGGTGGTGAAGGTACGTCATGTAGATGCCCATGTACCCAAGAGTCGGGCCACTGAGGAACACCAGAACAACCAACAAGTGGATAAAGCTGCTAAGATTGAAGTGGCTCAGATGGACTTAGATTGGCAACATAAAAGTGAATTATTTTTGGCCCGGTGGGCCCATGACACTTCAGGCCATCAGGGCAGAGATGCAACATATAGATGGGCCCGTGATCGAGGGGTGGACTTAACAATGGACACTATTGCCCAGGTTATTCATGAGTGTGAAACATGTGCTGCCATTAAACAAGCCAAACGGTTAAAACCTCTTTGGTATGGAGGACGATGGCTGAAGTATAAATATGGGGAGGCCTGGCAGATTGATTATATCACACTGCCACCAACCCGCCAAGGTAAGCGCCATGTGCTTACCATGGTGGAAGCAACCACCGGATGGCTGGAAACGTACGCTGTGCCCCATGCCACTGCCCGGAACACTATCCTGGGCCTTGAGAAACACATTTTGTGGCGACACGGCACCCCAGAGAGAATTGAGTCAGACAACGGGGCTCATTTCCGGAATAACCTTATAGACACTTGGGCCAAAGAGCATGGCATTGAGTGGGTATATCACATCCCCTACCATGCACCAGCCTCTGGGAAAATCGAAAGGTACAATGGGCTGTTAAAAACTACACTGAGAGCAATGGGTGGGGGAACTTTCAAGCACTGGGATACACACTTACCAAAGGCTACCTGGTTGGTCAACACTAGAGGATCTGCCAACAGAGCTGGCCCAGCCCAATCGGAACTTTTACATATTGTAGAGGGGGACAAAGTTCCTGTGGTGCATATGAAGAATTTGCTGGGGAAGGCAGTCTGGGTTATTCCTGCTTCAAGTAAAAGCAAACCCACTCGTGGGATTGCTTTTGCTCAGGGACCTGGATACACTTGGTGGGTAATGCAGGATGATGGGGAAGTCCGATGTGTACCTCAAGGGGATTTAATTTTAGGGGAAAACAGCCAATGAACTTAATTGTATGTTGTTGCCTGCTGTGTAATACTTTAATAGCCCATCAACCAGATGTCTTCAGGCCACCAGCGACTAGCCCTGACTTCCCTCCAACCATCATCCCAAGAGAGAGCGAACTTTGACAGAACCGGACAAGTTCTACAGTAAGGGAATGATCAGCATCAGCAGGCAACGACCCAATACTGCACGCGGCCTCTCCTGTTCTGAAAGACTGTTACAAGAGATGGCGCCTGACATCATGGACCAGATGGAATCAGCAGCTTTATAGGGACTAGTCTTTGCACTAAGATAGAAGTGCACTGAGATCGGAGTGATGGTATATTGAAAATGTAGGATCTGAGCATGACGTGAATGGTATGGAATAAGGGGTGGATAATGTCCTGGGTTTAGCAGCAGCAGTCATTTTTTCTCCTTCTTGGTAGCTAGTGCAGTGCTGTGTTTTGACTTTTGGGCTGGGAACAAAGCTGATAGAGGTGATGTTTTGGTTTGGCCAAGGACTTTGTGAGTCTCATGCTCTGCCAGGGAGGAGGGGAGGCCGGGAGGAAGCAGAGACAGGACACCTGACCCAAACTGACCAAAGAGGTATTCCATACCACAGCACGTCATGCCGAGGGGGGAACTGGGAGGGACCCGGAAGGGGAGGGGATCGGCCGGGTCGGACTGGTGGTTCGGCGCGTGGTATTGTACTCCTTTCCTTTGCTGTTTTCTCTTATCATTGTTGTCGTTGGTGGTAGCAGTGGTGATTCGTATTGTACATTAGTTGCTAGACTGTTCTTATCTCAGCCCGTGGGAGTTGCATTCCTTCGATTCTCCTCCCCACCCCTCTGGGAGCGGGGAAAGGGGGCGGCAGCCCCTGGGGAAGGGGGGGGGCGGACTAACGCCTGGCACCACTCACTGGGAGTAAGTGAACAAGCTGTTTGGTTGGGTTAAACCACGACATCTGGGTAAATTCAGGTCCTATCCAACAGTCTGCATGTCATTAATTTATAAGGCAGCTATGCAGAGCATATGGAAATATGTTTAAGGCTCCACAAAATTTCAGTACTCTGCACAGCTGCATGTCCTTAGTTTAAAAAAAAAAATGTATTACAATTTTTTACTTTGGTTTAAGCAGCTGTTACTGACAGCATAACAGAAGTAGTGTAATTTTTTAGCTACTTATATTTTAGGAGGCCTTAGAGTTAAAATAACCATAGTTATTTTAAGCCACGTACAAATCAACAAATGAAGGCCATCACCACTAACTCTTAGTGGCTGCACCTCACTTAGGTTTTACTGGATGTGACAGGTACCATTGTAAAAGCCAACAAATTTTTAAGAGTGGAAATGCTGATGGTGTAGACAAATAATTGAGAACTGCCAATTTAAAAAATAACAGAAAAAAAACCAAAAACCAAAACAACAAAAAAAACCCCACCACATATACATAAACCCCAAGAAATAACAAGATTAGCAGCCATCTACACATAAAAGTGCATCAAGTGTGAAATTTTAGAAGAACCCAAAAGAAAAAGAAAACTTTTATCCTGCTCTATGTTTGACATACTGAGCAGGAATTGGAACAGCTCAAGTAAGTATGGCAAATCAACCATTATTCTGTGAATTAACTCAGTAATTTCAGAACTACTGTATTGTCTATAGAGACAGGAATATACAGTGGCTGAACACAAATCAGCAGTTAATTTTTGTAACAAACTAAAAGCCAACACTACATCTACTGTTGTATTAAAAAAGGAGAAGGCTGGAAAACTTGATATTCCTTCTCTTTGATAACAGTTTTCCAAGAGACATATACAAAGATGTTGGTTAAATTACTTTTTTTTTTAAATGTGTGAATGGTTATTTCAAAGTAGGTTTCAATAAATTTTCTTAATCCAATTTTTACTTCAAAATTTTCTGCAGGGATTTAATTACATACAGAAGACAGTTAACATTACAACAACATGAAAGTTTCATTGTTCTTGCACAGAAATAAAATTAGACTGGATATGATTCCCTGCTAGAAAGCAATTCCCACTATCATTAATACTCCTTACAAATGCTATCTGTATTGCACTTTACTATTCATATTATCTAGTAACTTCCTCTGATTAAAAAAAGCAACAAAGAAATGAAATAACCCTACCTCCAGCCCTTCCAAATCTTGCAAAAACAAAGTAAGAAAATAGGTATGGTCAACTGACACCATACCTTCATGTTTTATTCTTTTGTTACTTTTTAAAGCTAGTATGAACACTACACAGACCTAATTCTCTAACTATCCACTGTTACCAAAAAATGATCAGAGTAAGGGTTTAGCATCCAAATTCATAATTAGGCCATTTCTTTCTATGTCAGAAGCGAATAATTCCCAAAATAGACTGGTAGTGTGTGACATGGGAATGAAAGAAAATGAAGCAGTCACACAGAAAGTGACTTGAAGCCAACCAAGTACATCTATTTCCTAACACAAAATGCTTGGTTTCTGAGTAGTAAGATTTATATTATAATTTAGGATCAATCTGACTTCATATTCAAGATGTTTAAGCATAAGAGAAAAAAGATTTCATTTAAATGACTGGTCAGTATGTAAAATTACTCACATGTGTATATTTTTGTAGCCTTACAAATTAATTTAGTCACTTTTATAAAGTTGTTCATGTAACATCAATTTTTTTTCCTAACACATCACTTAAGTAACTAAGAGATTCACTGATTACAAAAAAATAAATGTATTACTATGTACATACAAACATGGACAGCGCACAAGAAAACTGCTATAGATCCCTATAAATAGTTTGAATGACAAAGAAAAGCTAAAGGTATGTGTTCCCTTTAGAAGAAATTAAGAAAAAAAAATGAGAAGAACTGCTAATCTCAGCAAGTTATTTCAATCTAGTTTCCATATGCTGTAAGGGAACAATTGCTCCGTCGTTCACCACAGCACTTCAAAAGAACTTGCATAATCAAGATTACCCATACAAAGCATGCTGTTCTCCATTTAATTTCAACATAAACTCTTTTTTAGTTGAAATTATTGAATTTGTTTCTTTAAACTGTATCCTCCTTATTTACAAACATTCCTACTGAAGTTCAGTTTCCACAGCATCAAGCATGAAATATCTCAAAAATGGAGTGCACTACATCATTAATACCAACAAAAAACCAAACAACAAACCCAAAACAACAACAACAAAAAAAAAGCCAACAAAACACCTAAAAACCCAAACCAGAAAAAAGACCCTAAACACTTTTAGAGCAAGGGTTTATTCACTGGGTAGGGAAAAGAGAGGTTTTGTTTGGGTTTTTTTTTGTTTTGTTTTGTTTTTTATTCTCCCCCCCTCCCCAAAAACGAATCTTTGCAAGCAGACAAGACTGGCAACCTCAGAAGAGAACAAACCTTTCAGATTCTTTCATGTTTACTGCAAGAGAAAATTAATTTTTAACACAAACTAAACTACACTGATCATAGAGCAAAAAGTGAAAGTCTCTTTAATCTTCCTGTTTCTGGGTCTGCCAAGTCTGTAAAAGGTTTTTTTCCTTTACCAGCAGGTTTGAGGGTTATGCTTTCCAGTATCCCACATAAATGACAAGACTGAAATAACACCAGCCCTTGATATAGTACTACTGTATGTATAACCTTGACACAATACCCATAGGGACTGAAGTCTGTATGGTTTTATAGTTTCCAAAGTGAGGAAGCAAAGTCAACAAGCCTTGTCCTCCACATTATTTTACAAAATTATGCTGATCAATTACTGTCCCAGTAGAATTTAAGAACAAGATTTGAATCATAGTGTTATTCTGCATTTTTGAAAAATCAGTGAGTCCCTCCAACCGCTATGGTAGTATGGAGCACCATAAATGATGCAGTCAGGGCTTGAAACCAAATGCTCCTGTGCAGTACTCGAAAGACACCTAAAGGAGCACACAGTCCAGCAATCCTTAGGAAATGTTCTTAATACTCAGGAGAAGAAAAATGAGCCTTTGGGCCAGCAGACTAGTCTGCTAACTGAAGAAGAGGGACAGAAGTAGTAAAGAGCACTAGTAGAAACCACTAATATCACCCTGAAGACAAAGAGACCACATACCAAGCAGCTGTGTACTTTAACTGCAGAACGAAGGGGATGAGTATCAGCTGCTATAGCAAGTCTGGTGGAAAAGGATAAAGCATAACCTGAATTACCAAATTGTGCACTGCTCATTTTTAAAATGCAAGATCTGAGTGTCCTGGCTGGAATTAGAACAGGAAGGTAAGATCCCTATAAACAGTCTGCATGCAAAACAGAATCACAAAAAAATCACCGAATGGTTTTGGTTTGAAGGGACCTTAAAGCTGATCCAGTTCCAACCCCTGCCATGGACAGGGCCACCTTCCACTAGACCATGTTGCTCCAAGGCCCATCCAACCTGGACTTGAACACTGAGGCAGCCAGTGTCTCATCACCCTCACAGGGAAGATGTTTTTCCTAATGTCTAAAATCAAATCTCCTCACCTGTCAGGTTAAAGCCATTGCCCCTTGTCCCTATCCTTACATGCTGTTGTAAAAAGTCCAGCTCCAGAGTTCTCGTAGGTCCCATTTAGACCCTGAAAGACTGTTATAAGGTCCGCCCTGAGCCTTCTCTTCTACAGGCTGAACAAGCCCAGCTCTCTCAGCCTCTCTTCATAGCGGAGATGCTTCAGCCCCTCATCATCTTTATACCCTCATCTGTATTCACTCAAGCAGGTCCACGGCACTCTTGTGCTGAGGGCCCCAGAGCTGAACACAGGACTGCAGGTGCGGTCTCATGAGAGCAGAGGGGGGAAAAAATCACCTCCCTTGAGGTGCAAGCTCCTGGGCTGCAAGTGCACACTGAAGCCAGCTCATGTTTTTCTCATCAACCAACACCTCCAAGTCCTTCTCCCCAGGGCTGCTCTCAATCCAGTATCCACCCAGCCTGTATTTGTGCTTGGGATTGCCCTGACCCAGGTGCAGCACTTTGCACTTGGCCCTGTTGAACTTTGGCTGGTATTGGCTCACCTCTCAAGTCTGTCAAGGTCACTCTGGATGGCATCCCTTCCCTCCAGTGTGTAAACCACATCATACAGCTTGGTGTTGACAGCAGACTTGCTGAGGGTGCATCAATCCCACTATCCGTGCCACTGACAAAGACATTAAAATGCCAGTCCCTGAGGAACCACTTAGACCTTGCGCTATTGACCACGACTCTGAGTGTGACCATCCAGCCAATTCCTTATCAACAGTAGTCCATCTGTCAGATTCCTCTCTCTTGACTTTAGAGACCAGGATGTCATGCACGACAGTGTCAAATGCCTTTGTATAAGTTCGGGCAGATGCTGCTAGTCACCGTTCCTTTATCCACCAGCACCGTGGTGGCATTCGATGGAAGGCCATCAGTTTTGTCAGGCACATTTTGCCCTTAGGGAAGCCACACTGGCTGTCACCAACCACCCCCTTCTTGTCCACATGCCTTAGCACAGTTTCCATAAGTTTCTGCTCCATGATCATGCTGAGCACTGAGGTGAGACTGCCTGGCCTGTAGTTCCCCTTGCCCTCCCATTTCCCTTTTCAAAATGAGGATTATATTTCCCCTTCTCTGGTCAGCAGGAACTTCACCGGACTGTCATGATTCCTCAAATATGATACATGACAGCTCGACAACTACATTTGCCTTCTTTATTACAACAATTATATGAAATAATTTATTCTAAGCATAAAATCCAACAAACACAGCCCCAGGTATATCCTCCATGGAGCCCAAATCTGTAATTTGAAGGCCCAAGGATTGCTATCATTGCAAGTACAAGCATTTCCCTTCCTACACATAGCAGCCAAACAAAGACTGTGCACAGAAACACATCAGTGAAACACTGTATTCAGGAATACAGCAGTCAATTCTGAACATAGTAAGGAAGCACCACTCTTAACAGGTCACTGGCAGGCTTTGCAATGGAGCAGGAGAAAACTTAATGCAGCTGACACAGGAAACATCCTTCTCATCCAGCACAAAGGTAGGTAGGTCTGTGCTTCACTTAAGCAATTGCTCTAGAGTGAGAAATATCCCACCCTTCTTAACCCACGTATCAGTTTCCCCCCCCACCAACACTGTTCTTGTTATACTAAACATTTGTTAAGACCTCTTTTGTTTACATGTCTGTTGTCTATGTGCTTCATAAAAGTTTGGGGAAACTGTGAAAGTTCAGATTGAAAAAACAGAAGAAACAAAGAAAACTAAAGGCTCATACTTCAAATTCAGAACCACTGGGCACCTTTCACAGTAGAGCACTTACCTACACTATGTTACCTCCCCTCTTCACCACCATGTCCTGTGAGACAGTGCCAGACTGACCATCTACCTCAGGGCTGCATCTGATCTGGTTCAGACTCTGAAGCCCATGAGTATCTAACTCTCTAGCTGTGCTTTTGCACTTTCGAAACAGACATTCAAGAACATCTGCAGCTGAATTTCCATAGTCCAAAACACAGCTGTGGGATTCTGCCTGTATTTTAGAAGCAGGATTTCACTGTATGTTTTCACCTGCTCTGTTATATACTCTGCCTCTGTTGTCACCCAGACTTTTAGATGTTTGTGAACTTACCCATTTTCTCACCTTTCCCTGGAACTCTCAAAACTTTTTCATGTCTTTCCAAACTTTAGATTTTCCTGGGCTTTATTCACATCTTAAAGTTCTACCTTGCAAGATTATGACCCAGTGGAAAAGCAAGGAATAGTTCAAGTAATTTTGCCCACATCTCCCCTTCTCTCTCACTTCTTTCCCCCCTCTGTCCCCATTTTAAGAATAATATCTGGAAAAGAAAACATACTAATCTCCCACAAGAGCACATCTACTGAAATTACATAGTTTTGTTTGTATAGTGTTGCCATTTTAAAATGAACCAAAACTTACAGTAACTAAAGCTTTCACATCTTTCACAGAACAGCAGGCTTCCCTGTACATGGCCCAGGCAAGGGTCTATTTAAAAAGAATTCAGACACAATACAGAGCAACAACTTTTCCTACTCAAGAGCAGAGCACTCAGGTTCTCTTTAACTCCCCATCACAAGGGCAGGGAGGAGTACAACCTGAAAATAATACACAAAGTCTTTGAGGTGGACGTGAAAAAATAGAATCAATCCTGTTGGAAATACTAATTTGGAAATTAATAGGTACTGAGCATGCTTGCAAAACAGAGCCACTGCAATACCCATACTGCTGCAATACTTAGGGCTATCGGTTTTCCTGTCTTTCCACTGCCGACTTTCACTTTCAGATTTTATAGCACTTTCTTTCTACCCCACTGCTGCTTATTAAACAATTTCAGAGATCAAACTGCTTTAAGATGCCAAAAAGAAAAGGTGTATTTGCCTCGTATCAGCAGCATTTCCACATACAAAAACTTATTCCACATACTTGATACCCATTTTGTACACACATCCATTTGTACACATGGCAGTCTAAGTATAAAATGAGTTTTAATGAGCTAAAGCATACCCAACCCAACTTTTTCAAATTTAATTTAAACAAGGATCAGTTACACTTAATGAATCTTTGCTCATGGGCTTTGTGCGAGTCACACAGAAGCTAAAGGAAGCAGAGAGGAAGGAATTAAGAGAGAAAATTCTCAGGAGTGCGTGGCTGCCACTCAGTCGTCTCAACAAAAGCAAATAACACTTATGCACAAGTGAGTAAGGACCAGTATAGTAAAGCCTACTCCACCAACACAAAATGAGGAGAAAAGAGCTGCAGAGATATATAATTTTCTCTTTCACATCATTCAACTGCACTGCTCTGTTCGCACCTAACATATAAAGGGATAGGTTTAAAGCTAAAAAGCAATACACAGTTTATATTTAGCTATTCCAAGAACCCTATCTTGAAAAATTACATTTTTATCCCATCACCAGTCCATGATGATTCATGAGCAACCTTATGTCCTTACAAAGGAAGATTTATTTTGTTCTGCCCACCTTTCTGACAAATTTGTAGTTTAGTTTTCTTTACATTAAACCCACATATCTGCACAATTTGCTGAAAGAAAGGCATATTTAACTGAACAGTTTTTCCAAGAATTACTCTCATATTTGGTATTTACCAGTATCATACAACAATCTAGACATAAATTATACTTTAACAGAAGTAACTTTAAGGTATAGTATACTGTTAAAAATGTAATTTGCCTAAAACAGGCAGTGGAAACTGCCTTTTGCACTACAAAAAGGTTTATTAGCAAGTTCGTAACATAAATATCTCAAAGACAGGTGCCAGACTCTTTTCAGTGGTGCCCAGAAACCAGATGAAGAGCAACGGCCAGTAATTAAAACACAAGTGTCACCTCAACACAAGGAAGAACTCACTTACATTGAGGGTGGCAGAGCACTGAAACAGTGTGGGGTTGTGGAGTCTCCCTCTCTGGAGACATTAAAAACCCGCCTGTACGAGTTCCTGTGTAACCTGCTCTGGGTAGCCCTGCCTTGGCAGGGGGTTGAACCAGATATCTCCAGAGGTCCCTTCCAATCCGAACGATTCTGATATAAAAGCTGCTGAAGCACAATCCTAGCTCAGTGAGCTAAAAAATCAACTGTAATCTCCAACAACAGGTATGCTTTTCAAGCAAATATCACACCCACATACAAGTTTGAGATGTAATGAAAAACAGTGGTTAAACCGAGAGAGCCACATAATTACGATCACAGCAAAAATGCCAGAAATCTTCATTTTGAATTATAACACCAGGATAACTAAACAGGTGCACAGAGGTATCATTTGTGATCTGCCTACCACTAGGAGTCCTTCTGCTTGGATTACAGTCACCTGCAGCTTCATTATTTTAATCTTCATGTATGTTTTTGTTTTCTAGCACTGAAAAAGGCCCAAAATTATTTAAGAATCTGGAGGAAAAGGACGTCAAAGAGCGAAGTGGTTATTCATTTCCAATGCAGAAAATATTCTCTCTCCTTTATGCACCTTTTCTGTATCAGCCTTATTGCTATAGGTCAGTTTTATGTCCCGCATATCTGTATTGTTAAGAAATAGTATGAAGAACAAGAATACATGCTGATATATTTGAATATGTCGCTACACCAACATCTATAAAGAGGAGTTAGCAGTGTGTTCATTAGCTTTTTGCATACACATAAATGTGAATTTTCATGACTGTCTTTTTAAGAATTATGGGGTTAAGATTAAAACGTGTGAATTCAGAATGAAATTATACAACCTGTATTAGCAAAGGAGTAGACAAAAGAAGAGTAAGAACATTACTAAATACACTTCATCTCTTTCTCAACCACCTTACGAGACTAAAAGAATATTTTTGGATGTCAGCCTCCTGACAAAGGTTAAATGAGTAACCTCACCCTTATGCATCACAAGGAAAGGGAAAAAAAAACCAACCCAAACTTACCTTTAACACTTTTTCTGTTAACATCAGCTCCTTTCTCAAGTAAATACTGAGCAATTTCTTTGTGGCCTTTGTAACATGAGATCATCAAGCATGTATGCCCATGACGATTGGATACTTCCAGGTCTGCTTTGTGCTCCACAAGGTACTTTACTATCTCCAGGTGACCATCAAAACAGGCAGCTCTAAGCGGTGTTGAATTTGTCAGAGTTGTGTTGTTGACAGATGCACCATGATCTAACAGACACTGCACCACGTTCAAGTGGCCAGCTGCAGATGCTGCCCATAATGGCGGAGCCCCTTCTATGGTCTCACCATCAAAATTCACAGAACCACCAACTTCTATCGATGCAGAGCAGTGGTCCAACAAGTATTCCACCATGTCAAGGTGACCATAACGGGCTGCCATCAGAAGTGGTGTGGCACCACTGGTTTTTTCTGATATCAGTAGGGCTACCTCTTCTCTTGTTTTGCTTGCCAGCAGCTTAGAGAGGAGCCGCAGCTTGCCATCACGAGCTGCATTGAACACTGCTGTCTTTAGATCCATCTAGTCTGCACCTCTCTGCCTCTTGAAGGACACACGCCTGCCTTTTTCAGGGTCAAAAGCTTACTGGATACACACAGCCCAAACAGTGTCCTCAGCTTCTCAGAAGACTTTCATTTAGACGGGTCAACATGGAGATTCCAAACGGGGTCCTGACAAAGCACAGGCTGTGCTTGCTATGAATCTGCAAGAGAAAGAGTTCTGGATGTTTTCACCTCCTACTTCACAGACAAGTAACCGCAACTGTGCTTTTTCTACAGCTACATTAACTTGCGTCTGCGGTGTGCCAACGTCCAGCCGCCTTCCCTGGGACGTTCCCAGGCATCGCGGCGCCCCAGAGAAAACCTCCTGGGGGGGTGGGGTGGTGATCCTACCAGCCTGTTATCCATACGAGAAGCAAAGAAATCCTCTTCTCCCTTACAGCGCTAAGAGCCCTGCCCCCGATTTGTTCTGAGGTGCGGCTTGAAGAGCTCCCGCTGCCTCAGGGAGCAGACACGTCCCGCACAGGGAAAGCCAGCGCACACCCCAGCTAAGCCTCAGAGGAGAGCCTGCGCCTGCCTTTTCACTCCCTAGCAGCTCCCGCCCGCCCAGAGGATTCCGGCCCTCCTCAACAAGCCCTTCCCGCACCCCTTCCCCTCAGCGCTCCTTCAGGGACCACCCCGACCTCCCTGCCCACCCGGGCCTGCGCATTACCTTCCCAGGACGCTACCGGCGGGCCTCCAGCCGCGCTCGATCCAGCTCCTCCGTAACAGCCGTCCCCACAAACCAACAACCAGACCTACTCTGGGGTGCGGCGCAGCACCGCCTCTTCGGCGAACAGAGACCAATCCGAAAAGGGCGCGGGCGCCAGCCAGCCAATCGCAGCGGGGTTGGGGGCGGGACTACGCCGCCGCTTAAGCGCTTGCAGGGGGCGGCAGAAAGCCGCCAGGAGGGGAGATCGATCCCCGCGGCGCGCCCCCTGCAGGGCGGGGCTAGCTCTAGGGGCGGGGCTAGTGGTGTCTGAAAAGCCAAAGGTGTTCTTTACTGAGAAGGGGGCAGAACAGGGAAGGTGTGTTTGCCGCATCCCTGGCAGTGTTCAAGGCCGCGTTTGACGGGGCTTGGAGCAACCTGGTCTAGTGAAAGGTGTCCCTGCCTGTGGCAGCAAGGTTGAAATTGGGTGAGCTTAAGCTCCTTTTTCACCAAAACCATTCTATCTGCAAGCTTCAGAAAGGAGGGACACCATACACACAAACTTGGAGAAGACCAATTGACATTAATGGTCAGTCACTTGGACATCAATTTGCAATGTGACCTAGTAGTCTCTCCACCTCCAAAAAACCCTAGAAAACCATCACCAACAAAGAGAAAACATTCAATTTGCAATTTTATGTACAAAAGCACTGTATTATAGCCTGGGTTGCTGTTTGTCCCTTTTAGCAGACTGGTTCATACGTTGGTTTTGTCCACAGGCCTCAGAACCAGAAAGATGAAAACTGAAGATGAGGATTTAGAGAGCAAACAAAGTGATTAAGGAGCTGGTGGTATTAATTTGAAGAATGGGGTTGACTGAAGAATAGGGTGGATTGAAGAGTGGGGTTAATTGAAGAATAGGGTTGTAAATAAGTAACTTCAAGGACGTTAGGCTTTGTTAGCAACTATAGAGAAAATTACTAAGATAAGCGTTGCCAGAACCGCTGGTGGTAGTACGACAATGACGCTAAAAGAAAGTGATGAAGAAATAACCACCAGGGTCATAAAGCCCACTACCACGTTTTAGTGTGCATGCAGGAGGTATTCTCTAAAAGTACGATGTAATGTATGTAACCTAATGAATATGTATGTTTAAGGGCAATATAGTCACAGCCTGGTTGATGCTTGGATTAGACACTCTAGGAGGAGTGATCCCCATGTCTTCCGGTGCCACAATAAACAATACCAGCTTGTCAACTTAAACATTGTTGCCTAGTTCCTGGAGATATCTCTGAATCAATTTGGAACCCCAGATGGGACCCTTTTCTGCTTGGCTGCAGGACCCGCTGAGGACAGGGCTCCCTAGGGCCCCCGGGACAAATTTCCCCAGAGGGACCCCTTGACTCACTCGGATCAACTGCGGGAGCAGACAAGGACCATCACTATCATTGTAAAGATATTCTTTTGATTGTTTTGTTTTACGTCATTCTGTAAGTCATAGGAGACGTCCTATGCAGGAACACCGATTAGTGTGCCATAAGGCGTAGGAGACATCCAATACAGGAACATGGGAACGTGGTTAATAGTCCATAAGGAGTACGCAGGAATAAGAAAGCCTTCTGTAAATCGAGATAGAAAAATCTCATAGATAAGGCATATAGCCAGCTCCTAGCATCAGTTTGGTATACAGGTATGCATTCTGAATTGTTCCGTAAGGCATAGGAGATGTCATATGCAGGAACATGGTTATATTTCCCTGGTATCTGACCCAGTTTCTGAAAACCAGTATTTGATGCTGTGCTTGAGTAATTAATGAATGGCAAACCATTTTTATCATGCTGCTAATTAGTATTTTTGTATTTGGTGTATGTTTTTGTCTTTGTTTTCAAAATTTGTGAGCGAGTGAGTGGAATTTTCGGGATCCCATGTGAGTGTGCGTTTGCATAGCGTGTATAAGGAAATAATAGAAAAGAGCCTTTTGGGATGTATTCTGGCTCATTGGAAAGGATTAGGAGGATCCCCCAGGGGCTCAGTAAATAAAAAGACTTTAATGAAATATTGTAACCAATAGTGGCCATTATACACCGTGGAGGCTCAGAAAAAATGGCCAAAAAAATGGGACTTCGAATTATTTGTTGTTGCAATTAATGTTATTTTTAAGATGACAGGAAAATGCAATGAACTGATGTATGCAGATATGTTTTTCACTTTAAGAAACCACCCAGAGTGGTAGACGGAATGTGAAATTAATACCACTCCACCATATCCCTTAATTTTGGGTTTGGAAAAGGACACGTTAAAACAGAAAGCTAAGCTGGAGAGATGTTTTTCAGCCTGTGATATTAGGGAAAGATGTTTAAAGTAAAAAAGAAACAGAGTAATCAGGAAGATAGTTGTAGGATTGTTTCACAGGTACTTCCGAGAGGACCACCTTCAGCATCTACCCCATCTGTTATTGATAACGAGGAAGAGGTTGCTGTCATTTGCAACAGAGCAGAAGGACTTGAGAATGTTAAAGAGTTGTGGAGAGCATATAGGAATCAGGAACAAGTGGAGAAGAAAAACTGAGTCGTCCTATAGCCACGGCTATGGTGGCTGCTTTGGGACAAGTAGAAACTGGTGGAGGGACTTACGTGAGATGATAATGCAGAGGTAGAGGAGGAATGTCAGGCAGAGGTGAAAGAGTGAATTCTTCTCCTGTGGAATGGGATCAGTGTGCATACTGTAAGGAATTCAAAGGTTGGAAGTGACACTAGCTTAAAAGGAATACCCACAAAGTGGGTCTGGAGACTGAATTAGAGCTAGACTGATGGGGACCTGGGGAATCTACCCTAGCAGATCCACTGATTAAATTAAAGCTAGGGACTAGAGAAAATGAAATGGAATTTTTAGGGGATACAGGAGCAATTTATTTGCTATTTAATCTGAAGGAAAAGACATTCGTTACAGATGTGGGAGCTATAGGCCACCAAGAAAAAATGTATTCTTTCTGGAACCTTTGGAGTATAAATTGGGAAAACAAATAGGAATGCATAAATTTTTATACATGCTGAATTCTCAAAAATCTTTATTAGGGTGAAAAGCAACATTTAAAGAAGGCAAAATGGAATTAAGAGTCAAAACCGATCAATTAATTGAAGTTTTGAGTTTATCTTTAATTCAACAGAAAAGCGAAAAGGAAGATCTCCCTGAAATAGAAGAAATCCTTAATCAGGTATATCTGGGAGTATGGACATCTGTTCCAGATAAGGAGAAAAAAATCTTTGCCTTTTAAAGTAGAAATAAAAGGGGGGCCTGCCCAATTAGAATAAAACAATATCCTTAAAATTGGAGGATCGAAAGGGAATCAAAGAAATCATTGATAAATTCTTAAAATATTGATTATTAATTGAATGTGAATCGGAATATAATACTCTTATCTTGCCAGTAAAGAAATCCGATGGCAAAAGTTACAGATTAATTCAAGATCTCAGAGCAATCAACCAAATTTTGGAGGATATTCATCCAGTAGTAGCTAATCTGTATACCTTATTGACTAAATTGAATAATAATCAGAAGTGGTTTACCATTCTGAACTGAAAGGATGCATTTTTCTGTCTGCGCGTGGCCAAAGGAAGTCATAATTTATTTGCTTTTGAATAGGAAATCCCTGAAACAGGAAGAAGGACACAGCTCACTTGGATGGTGTTACCTCAGGGATTTAAGTACAGTCTGACCATTTTTGGAAATCAATTGGCAGGAGAATTAGAATCCTGGGAAGCACCCACCAGACAGGCACTTTACTACAGTATGTTGATGACCTGTTAATTGATACTGAAACTGAGAAAGAATGTGTTCAATGGACTGTAGAATAGTTAATCTTTCTGGGGCTAAACGGATACTGGTATCTAAATCGAAGGCTTAACTAATTTGAACTCCACTATCTTATTTAGGATACAAAATAACAGAAGGGCAAGGAGAACTTGGAGCAGCTCAGAAGGAAGCAATCTGTCAAACACCACAACCACCCACAGTGAAAGATCTCCAGACATTTCTGGGAATGACAGGATGGTGTCAACTCTGGATCCATGATTATGGTGTTCTGGTAAGACCCTTATATGAGCTGCTAAAAGACAATCCAAACTTTCTAAAATGGACAGATCAAGCTGAAGAAGCGTTTAAAAGTTTACAGACCTCATTAGAGCTCCAGCTCTAGGACTCCTGGACATAACTGAACACTTTTGGCTATATTCCTACAAGAAACAAGGAATAGCCTTGGGGTTTTGGCTCAAAGACTGGGACCTTATAAAAGAGCAGGGGCCTATTTTTCAAAACAGCTGTATGAACAAGGCTGGCCTGGATGCTTGAGAGCAGTGGCAGCAGTTATCTTAAACATCCAGGAGGCTGGAAAATTTACACTGGGACAAAGATCACCGTATCTCACGTAGAATCAACAGTCCTAGAACAAAAAGGTACATGTTGGCTATCGCCAACTATTCTTGAAGTATCTAGCCATTCTAGTAGAACTGGATGATATGGAAATTGTTATCACTAATGTTGTGAATACTGCATCTTTCCTTCAGGACTCCAGCTAACCAGACTTGAAGGGGGAAACTCTAGAGGGTGAAGATTCCTGGTTCACGAATGGCAGCAGCTTTGTTAAAGATGGTAAAAGAAGAGCAGGATATGGCATAACTACGATTTCAAAGGTAATAGAAGCTAAACTTTTGCCCTCTAACATCTCAGCACAAAGGGCAGGAATAGTAGCCCTGACTAGAGCCCTGGAGTTGGCAGAGGACAAGCGGATAAACATACGGACTGATTCCAAATATGCCTTTGGTGTAGTCCATGCACATGAAGCAATTTAGAAAGAACAAGGACTTTTAAATACCATGAGAAGACAAATTAATCATGCAACAGAAATTCTGTGATTGTTAGAAGCTGTATGATTACCTAATGAAGTGGTTATCATACATTGTAAAGGACATCAAAAGGGTAGCTCTGATCAAGAGACTGGACATAATTTGGCTGATCGTGAGGCTAAATGGGTGGCAAAGACAGAAATAGTTGAGGTTATCTCCTTAATTCCTGACGGTAAACTGGTAATTGATCAAAATAAACCTAGGTACTCTAAAGAAGGTATGAAACTAATTGAAGACTTGGAAGATGAAAAGGGTTGGATAAAAATACCTGATGAGCGAGTAGTGATCCCCTATAATCAATTATGGAAGTTGATACAAGGAGAACATAACAAAACTCATTGGGGAAGTAATGTCTTGTATAAGCATTTAAACAAACAGATCATAGGAAGAAATTTATATACCATAGTGCAATTAATTACAAAACAATGTCAACCATGTCTGAAAAATAACCCTAAGAGTGAAAAAAGGAATCAGGTAGGGACAATTGGAAAAGGATTATCCAGGACAACAGTGGAAAAATTATTACAAAAAGTCAGCAAGAAATTGGAAATAGATTGGCAAATACATGTTCCATATAGGCCTCAGCCCAGTGGGCAAGTGGAAAAAATGAATCACTTAATTAAACAACAGCTTGGGAAGATTTGTCAAGAGACTAAGTTATATTGGTATCAAGCATTACCATTTGCCTTATTGAGAATCAGAACTAAACCTTGGTCAAAGGAAGGAATTAGCCCATTTGAGATTCTGTATGGAAAGCCATATCAATCTCAATTTAAAGGAGAGAGCCTTCAAGAAGAAGGAGAAGGATACCTTCAACAGTTCTTGGTAAAACTGGGGAAACAGTAAGAAGAAATAAATGGCAGAGTGTTAGGGACCAGGGCCAAAGGTTTAGATTATCCTATTCATCCTTTTATGTCAGGAGACTGGGATTTATTAAGAATTTTGCAGATGATCCCCTAGAAGAGAAGTTGAGGGAACTATAGCAGGTATTACTGACTACCTTTACAGCACTGAAAATAAAGGAACAGCCTGCTCGGTTGCACTACTCAAGAATCAAAGAAGGTGTCAGAACCAGAAAAACACCAGAACTGAGAAAACACATGGCGCGTCAAGTCTTCAGGCACCATACATATGAGACTACATTGGACTTGTATAATAATAGATGTAGAAGCATGGAATCAAAATCTATATCTGAGATTGATACAAAATGTTACTAGTGTCTTAAACAATAGAGATTGTTGGATCTGTACTCAGCTACCTGAATTAGGACAGAGACTGGGTATTTGGTCTCCCTGTCGCGTTTAAGACAAATTGAGATAGATGTGGAAACAAGTTGAAATATTTCATGAGGTGGCACAGGACAACACCTTATGGGGATTTGAGGAAATTTGGGGAAAATTAACATCACGGGTACCCAATCTCTCCTGGTTGAGAAGTTGCTTCTTACTGTATTGGTAATAATAGGAATGGTTTGATTACATGTATAACAGTCCAATGCTCTTGGTGTCGCAAAAAATCCATGATGAACTACAACAAATGGAAGAGAAACAAAATTAAGCATCAAGTAGAAAAAGACAAATACTTGAGGAAACTTTAACTATATGAAATAACTCAGTTGCAAAAGAATTTCCAATAGGACAAGAAAAGGGGGGATTGAAGAATGGGGTTGATTGAAGAATTGGGTTGTAAATAAGTAAGTTCAAGATGTTAGGCTTTGTTAGCAGCTATAGAGAAAAGGAAATTACTAAGATAAGCTTTGCCAGAACCGCTGGTGGTGATACAATGATCCTAAAACAAAGTCATGAAGAAATAACCACCAGGGGTCGCAAAGCCCACTACCACATTTTAGTGTGCATGCAGGAGGCATTCTCTAAAAGTATGATGTATGCCGCAGAAAATATATGGACCCAGTCAGAGATCAATATGATCACACAAAAGCCTTAATTCCTTATATACTATTTCTTACATGCACTTACAGTGATTTGGCATATTATGATTGGATACATATCTTGAAGACCCTTAGTGACCAACATACAATTGGTTAAGCACAGATGTGAGAACTTGACCTCAAAAGCTTGCCAACAGTCCACAGTTCTCATAACTCAGTGAATTCCAGCTTCTTCTTATCTTGCTTGCTTAAGCTTCCTTGGGCCTCTCATGGCCTTGCTGTATCTTTCAGGATTATTCAGAGTTTATGTACCAAATATCCATTCTCCTGTGAGAACACTGCTTCCACATCTCCCCCTTTTTGTTTTATATATCTTTTGGATGACCCTACTTGAGCAGGGGATTTGGGCTAGATCATATCTTCAATATATGCCAACTACAGGCTGCTGGGCCTGCGCCTTTTTTCTCCTGTATGACTCTCTGATAACAGGGGAAGCCATCCCTCACATCAAGGTCTGGCATGGCATGTGTCCCCACTGCTCCATGCCTGCTAGGTTTTAGCCAACAATGGAGCTAAAGGTTCTTAGTGGCACACAGAGGCCAACCCAGTCTTGCCCTTGATTGTGATAGCAGGTGTTTGATCAGCCTCAGTCCTTGCACCTTGTTGTCAATGCAGAGTTTCACCTGCTTCATCCAGTACCAAGTTGTTATCATGGCAAGGCACACACAGATTTACATTAGCAGAGTAACTATTACAGGGTGTAGCAGCATGTTGAAAATGCTGATGGCAGCGAGGGACTAGCCAAAGAAATTTCTTACCAGTGGAGCTCTCCCACCCTCTTAATTTGTTCCATTACCTGCTTTATAACACTGCCGTTGTATTAGAATCTTTCTAGCTTTTGCCTTAGCATTTTCTAGCAGCTCCTGCAAATTTCCATACTCTAACATCTCTTTTACAAGTGACAAGTCTATATAATACACGGTGTAATTTCTTATTAGCAACTGGCTAGTAAATACGGGTGGTTTTATACACAAAATCACAGCATCTAATAATAGCTACTTTACGAGCACATATATTCAGGCTGTTACTTTTCAGTTGCCCCCAAATGATGTTTTGCAATCATTGGTTTTTCTCTTCCTCTATCTCATTCTGCTTGGGGTATTCACGGTCAGCTCCTGTAGCTGAGGCATGGGGTTCCTCCACTCGTCTGTCCAGCTTATGGCAAGGCTTGACAAACTTTGCAGGCAGTCACCATGGACCTGTAGGCAGGAGGACACAAATACACCCCCTCCTCCAGGTTATCAGTTCTTGAGAAGTAGACAGGTTAAACTGCACATTGTTAACAGTCGAGGAGTTTGTTGCATCATTGCCCCCACCCCCTTTTTTTTTCTGCCACCCTGATGCTGCTTAGGTGAGGGCTCATAAGGCTTGTAACTGTTGCACTACACCTCTCGCTTTTTTCAGTTAGCAGTTCTTGTTTCAGCTGATCTATCTGTTCCTCCAATCTTGGATTCAACCCCAGGTTTCTTTAAACATACTAAGCAAGGCTCCTATCATGCACCCAGCTTGTTGCAGGCTCTCTTTAGGCTTTTTTTGTGGTGTCTCTACAAACTGCCTCAATACTTCAATAAATCGAGAGGATTACGTTTTTTGTTTTATTTTTTTCTCTTTTTTTTTTTCTTTTTTTGTCCAAAGTCGCTCACCCTGCTTTGCATGGCTACAAACACCGGCCTGCTCGGCAGCAGTTACAAACGCCTGCCCCTGCCTGCTCAGCAGCAGCTACAGCTGTCTGCCTGCTTCAGCAGCAGCCATAAACACCTGCCGGCAACCGCACTTTTTCATTAACCCTTTCTTGCCTAAAATGTTAAACTGCTACCCGTTAAAAACTTTTACATGAATCCGACAACAAAAAATACACAGAACACTGTCTGCCCCCAACACACACACACACGTATGGGATCCCACAAGCACACTCCACACAACTACAATATTTGAAGCGCAAAATCCAGACAATCATTACTCTCACTACACAGTCCCACGTACAGAACGTGGCACAAGGACCTTGTGAAGACTAAGAGTAAACCAGCTCTGAGAAGCATCACCGCAGTGCGAGGTGGCAGGCTCAGCCTCAGTGGGCATCCCCGCAGAGGCTCTGCCTCCCCCACATCGCATGAGGCTTGGGCTTTTATAATGACCAAAATGCACACTCATTCCGACACAGGTGGCCAGCCTATGTTTGAAGAAGTGGCCAGCAATATCTATAAAGGTCTCCAAAGGTTGATAGAAACCTGGACGTACTTATCTTTACCAACTTCTAGTACATGAGTATCACAGAGAGACTGTATCAAATGAGTTGTATATGAGGTCCCAAGTCCACGGTCCATCACTGTCTGCCTAATAACCCCTGATAAGAGCATACGAGAGATCTTCCCACCACCGGAAGAGCACACAATACATCTGTATCCCGCACTGCTCTTGTTTCCCTGGAGGTTCGGAGGTGGGGGTGGGGGCTTGTTTTTTGTTGTTTGTTTTGGTTTTTTTTTTTGTTTGTTTGGGTTTTTTGTTTTTTTGTTTTTTGTTTTTTTTAATTTAATGTAAAAAAGGTTGCTCCCTTCACTATAAGAAGGACTGAAAACATCCATAAAACTGATGTCCTAAGCTCAAATTTCAATTCATTCAATCACTGACAAGGGGTGTCAGGCCATTGCAGAAATACTGCAATAACAGAATTTAGCTCTAGTGTTTGTAGTGAATCAGAAAAATGACCAAGTATCTTCTGCTCTTTCCAACCATCGTCTGTTTGCCAAACATATCTGGCTGTGTGATTGATTTTGCTTGCATCTGTAAAGACAGTTAATCCTACAACAGGTTTACTAGGATAAAAGGTAACATCTTCAAACTGATTATTCTTTAGCACTGTAAACATCTTATGAAATGGAAAATGTATATTAAGAGCACCAACAAAACCTATAAGAGCCAACTGAAAAGCAGAGCTAGATTGTTGTGCCCAGTCTAACCATACCCTGGTAAGTGGGAAACAAATTTGTGGGGATCACAGCTCATAATTTCCTGACAACGTGAACGACCTCCTACAATCAAAACAGCAAATACTTCTAACCGAGTAGTTACAGTTTTGCATAATCGATAAGGCAGGAAAATCCATTCTAAAATGCATAAAGGATCAGTTTTTTGAAGATCCCACTGTGCTAGTAGGCTAAATAGATGATACTCACTGTTGACAATAAGCAGAATAACCTGTAAATCTGGATTCCATTGAGAAGCATAAGAGATAGTGATTTTTGATGTGATCTAAGGCCTCATACTGAGCTTTTGATAGAAATATTTTTTCTTCTGCCTTTGACTCACCCTTTAAAAGGGGTATGAGATCTGTCAGATCATCATTTGTGATTCCACACAAAGGGCAGATACATTGGATATCACCCATCAATTGCATGTTAGACAAGGTTTTTATCTGTGTGGTAATTTTAACTTTTTGAGGCCTAATTTTAGTTCTGGAAATGATCAACCCCAGATATTTCCAAGGGGCTTCAGCACCTTGTCTGGTGCAATTACCAGTCCTGCTTTCGCTAATTCTGATAGCAGGCAGATCAGATTGTCCTTGTTTAAATCTTTGCCTGCAATTAGGATATCATCCATATAGTGATTACACATCCAGATATAGATTACGCATTTTTTCAGTTTTTGTGGGATTGGTTGCAATGCCCAGGCAACATACAGTTGAGAAATAACAGGAGAATTTTTCATACCTTGAGGTAAAACAACCCATTCGTATCTCTTAGCAGGCTCTTCTTTGTTAATTGCTGGGACAGAGAAAACACATTTTTCAAAATCGCTTGGGTGTAGAGGAATTGTGAAAAAACAGTCTTTTAAATCAATTATTATTAAATCCCCACCCTGAGGTATTATTGAAGGCCTAGGCAAGCCAGGTTGCAAAGCAACGACATTCAATTGTCTTGTGGCCAAATTTGTCACATTTAATACATTTATCTGCAAAACCAGTAACACCACCCTGAGGGGGGCGGGTTGCTGAACTAATTTTCTTTACAGTACACTGTTTTTTTTAAATGTCCCGTCCGTCCACCATTATAACATCTCATACCTTTAGTGCCTCCACGATCACCCTGACCTTGTTGTAGAAGGGGTTTAACAGCAGTGGCGAAGGCAGTAGCCATGTATCCAGCCTTTTCCTCTGCTGTGCCCACTTTAGAATATGCATCCATCGTTTCCTGAAGACCGTCAGATTTTGGCAAAATCTGCAAAATACACTTACAAGCGGGGTTAGTATTTTCTATAGCCAGAGACATAAGCATCGATTCTTTAGCATTAGATGCCAGATCAATATTCTTTTCAAAAGCCTCTGTCAATCTGTCAGTAAATTGCATGTATGGTGCAGTAGGTCCCTGTTTTACTGATGTATAGGAAGGATTAGGTTTTCGTGCTTCCAGCACAGCTTTCAGAGCAGCTAAAGTCAATTGCTGTGCTTGCTTTAAAACTTCAATTTTCATATGAGCTTGTACTCCTATCAGGGTGAAATTGTCCCTTTCCCAGTAACATTTCAAATGAAACACCATGCAAAGGGTGATGAGGTTTACACTCTGAATTCTCATCTGCAGCTCTTGCAGCAAGCTCCTTAAACCCACTTTTAAAACGTAGGAGCTGTGAAAGAGTTAATAAAATTGCAGCCACTCTGAGACAATCATTTAGAGTTAGAACAGTACTAGAAAAGAAAGCAGATAACATTTGCTGTGTATCTGGGGAAGACAACCCATACTGAGTAATTGCTCCCTTAACTTCTTTCATAGCTTTCCAGTCCATAGGAGTCCAGACAGGCTGTCCCTTAGTATTTATAATAACAGGAAATGCAGGGGGAATATCTATCGGTAAAATAGTACCGTCTGTTATTGCATCCTGAATGCAGCCTCTGCATCTCATGGCACTCGGATTAACTTTATTAGATGTAGGAGCTGGTGGTATCGGCACATCACAAGGACTGATCTTACCCGTTTTTTCTGGTTTTTCTGGTTTTTTTTTTTTTTTTCCTTTTTTTTCTGGGGCTTGCTCCCTCTCCTCCCCCAAATTGTCCAGACGGTCTCGCAAGTCCTGTAACTGTTTATCTAAGGATTTTGTCCATTGTCCCCAGTCCTACTCATTTTGTGGCTCCGGTGGGAGCGATGAAAGCGGTAGTGTAGGTGTGTATTCAGAGTTACACTGGTGTATTCAGAATTACACTCTCCTCCTTAGGAGACTCCTGCCCTGGCAAAAAAATCTTGGAGATTAAGTTTAGGGGCAGTAGCAGCACGAAAAGGGTTGACATCAGTTTGTTTCGGTTGCCCGGTAGCTGCTACTGGCTCTTCAACCATCAGCTGGAGCTACCGCCAATAAAGGCGTTGTCGACAAAGAATAGGGGAATGGCGCAGGGTTCTCAAACATTCGTACCTTATGGCGCGCCAGTTTTTGGCCAGAATGTTTTATGCCCGAAACAGACGACACTACCATGGCTGTAGTGCCGACCCCTGCTGTTGTGAAGGCGAGTCAGAGAGAGCTGTAAAAGCTGATTTTGCTGCCTGTTTCTCAGCCTTCATTGCGGCTACAGTCTCTTTCAGTAGTCACCAGGGGGCAGGAAGAGACTTCGCCTCCTTAGACACACAAGTAACTGCATCCCACAGGCATGCCCCAATTTTTTCCCAAGTCCCGAGATCAAAAGCTTCATTAACCCCTTTGATCAGCTCCTTTTCTTTACTCCAGAGCAATAGTATTTTTAACAAATTATCATCATATTCTATCCCTCTCACTGAGAGGATATGCTGGAAGAGCTTAAGGATGGCCGTTTCTTATCTACTTACTTGATTCTCCATCCTAACCCTCTTCCAGACCCGTCAGCTGTTACCTTATTTGCACTGCGCCGTGTCTTCCGGGCTCACAAGGCTCCATTCCAAGGTGTCTACCTCCCGATCCTGGTCTTGCAGGATCGAACCCAGCCGACATCCCTGTGGCTCTATGTTTTCTACTTTCTTCGGTGCCATGCGCTTTAATTCAGTTTCAATATGAAAAATGGGGGGGCCCACGTTGGGCATCATTTGCAGTGGGAAATATATGGACCGAGTCACAGATCAATATGATCACACAAAAGCCATTTATTACAAAGGCTTAACTCCTTATATACTATTTCTTACGTGCACTTACAGTGATTTGGCATATTATGATCGGATACATATCTTGAAGACCCTTAGTGACTAACATACAATTGGTTAAGCACAAGTGTGAGAACTTGACCTCAAAAGCTTGCCAACAGTCCACAGTTCTCATAACTCAGTGAATTCCAGCTTCTTCTTATCTTGCTTGCTTAAGCTTCCTTGGGCCTCTCATGGCCTTGCTGTATCTTTCAGGATTATTCAGAGTTTATGTACCAATTACCCGTTCTCCTGTGAGAACACTGCCTCTACAGATGTAATGTATGTAACCCAATGAATATGTATGTTTAAGGACAATATAATCACAGCCTGGTTGATGCTTGGATTAGACACGCCAGGAGGAGCGATCCCCATGTCTCCCGGTGCCACAAGAAAGAATATCAGCTTGTCAACTTAAACTTTGTTGGTGAGTTCCTTTGAGATTTCTCTGAATCAAATTTATGGAGGGAGATTAAAAGATGCAACTGTGTGTGAATGCTGAATTAGAAATAAGTAGGGATAAGAAGAATAGAGAATCTTTTTGAGAGATATGAGTAGAATAGAGAAATTATTTGAAGAGTTTTACAAGCTTTAGTCAACAGTAATTGGGAGGAAAATAAAGGGAAGAAAGCACATCCTTAAGCTCAGAAATAATATCCTGGTAAGGAAGCTCTCTCCAGCATGACTCTATTTCTGTTAGGTCAACTAACTCAGAAAACTGTTGCATATTGCAAGGTGGACATGCAGTCCGGCTGCAATATGTACTGTATGTCATGTGCATCTTAACTAAACGAGCACCCCGTCTGGTACACAGAACTGGCTGAGAGTTGGGTCAAGAAGGGAATATAGAGTACAAGAATTGGAATGCTCCCAGGAAGGGGAGCGGGAGAAAAGAGTAAGTTTAACAGAGATGCCTAAGGCATCTGTGATCAATTCCCAGCATATGATCTGAGGCCAAAATACTCAGTAAACTGGAACACCTCTTAAAGCACAGCATGAATCCTAGGTTTTCCTTGAGAAGACTTGACAACTATGCAATTGCAGAAATCAGACAGATGCTCCGGTTGGAGAGAGGGGGAGATTGAGCACATGCTTGAGTCGGGAGTTGCATGTTTAGGCTGTGTCCTAAATTGTGATTGCTCCCTTTAGGAGACATCAGTAATCCAGCTGGTCACCCTTTTCTCTAAAACCTTCTTATGCAGGTCCACTCTGGGCAAGCCAGATGATAAAGTCTCTTCTTTAACTGGTAAACCTTGCTTGTCTACAGAACTCTTGGACATGTATTTGTGTAAGTGGACAAACTGGGTGCAGATTAGTGTTAAAATTGTTGGAAAAGACATAAAATCACTAGGGATGCAAGTCTGCGGGAACTGAAAACTTCTGGCAGGTTTGCAAGCTGTGAGCTTTCCTTGTCCTTTGGCACATAACAACCAATAGCAAAAACCATTTACAGCCTGCTTGTTGACACAGACCAAGACAGAAAAGTTTGGTCCTGGGGAAGTAACTAATTTCTCAAGAGAAAATAAGCATCTCTGCTTATTCATCCTGGTGTGTAAGGATAAGATTTTGTTTTCAGTGAAGTCTGCTGAGCCAGGGTTTTAGCCCCAGTATCCATAACAATACTTGGTTCACTAATTTCATCTAGCTGTAGTATGAAAACAGGGAAATACGAAGAAATTGATACTGAGTTTGTTCAAATTTTATGAAAAGCTGGTACAAAGCATACTAATTTTATAGCTACAAAATTCTATATTTGTACACGTGTATGCAATAAAAGCAACTGCCAGAGTAAAATTCTCTGCCAAAGCAATATTTGCACCTTACAAAATAACATCATTTTTATCAGTACTGTTGTTTCAAGTCAACAGTTGGTTAAGCTGTAGATAAAAGATGTGGTAAAAAAATTAGCTTGCCATTAAAAATTAGCTCACTATACTTTAACTATGCCACTATTGGGTAGAGGAAGTCGTGTTCATGTTGTTAGCCATGCTGGGGTCAAGCCATGCCCTGGCATAGTGTGATCCTTTGCCAGAGACATGTTGGACATGCACTGTGATTTTGATTACAGGAGATTCATTTGATTAATCGTTTGCTCTATTAAACTGCGGGTTGTGCTCTTGTATACTGTTGGTATGAAACTTGCAGAACAGGCTGCTTACAGTTTCTCTGATGCCCTTCTTATTTCCCCATATTTATTATCCACTTGTTAGTTTCCTTTCTTTGATCCCAGATGAAGGAAAAAATGAAACCAACAATGCTGATGAACATACAGAATTTTAGCTATAGGATTTACAAGATTTCCTCAGTGGGTGGAATGAAAAATACATAACATCCTCTTCTTTCCAAGTATAGAACAGACATTTCACCTATAATGAAATCTACCAGGCTAGTCATGATTCTTGGGAATATGCTGTTCTAAGTCCCCACCCTGCCAATTCACTATAGATAAAAACTATGGAGCTAATTGGCCAGGGAGCACTCTGGAGGTCAGAAAGCATAAAAGGGTCCAGGGTGTCCAAAATGGTTGGAGGCAAACATTTTTATAGTAAAGGTATTTTTTCTGAAATAGATGTCAGTAGAAGGCAGGTGTGTGTGTGTAATCAGAGAAATACTTCATTTATCATGAGCAGCAGCCAGCATGCGCACAGAGAGCAAAGTACAAGTGCTAGGCAACAGTCTGGATTGCAACATGCTGTGAGCTGCAGCTCCTGAAGAAGCTGCTCAGTGGCTGGGAGCATGTCAGTAGTATTTCAGTACTTGGCTTGAGATGAAAGTGCTATATGCATCCCAGCTTTTTAGCTATCTCCAGCTGTAACTGGCATTGAAGCCTGCAGAAGCACTGAGCAGTTCAGACTGGCTGTGGCATCTTACACTCCCAAATGTATCCAGGAATCATTCTGTCTGTGGCAAAAAATCCTATTTCCCAGCGGCTTCTGTCCAAACTGAGGTGTGTGCATACACACACATGCATGCAGTCACATATGCATATCCTTTGGAGATTTCGGCCTCTATTTTTTGACTACTAGACGTTTCCATAAGCAGCTGATCAGAGGCAAGTGTGTGGCCTCTTAGGGAAAAGATGTCTGGGAATAGTGGCAAACAATGAAAGGACAAGGGGTAATGGGTACAAATTGGAGCACAAGAGGTTCCACTTAAACCTGAGAAGAAACTTCTTCTCAGTGAGGGTGACGGAACACTGGAACAGGCTGCCCAGGGAGGTTGTGGAATCTCCTTCTTTGGAGACATTCAAGACCCGCCTGGACACGTTCCTGTGTAACCTTATCTAGGTGTTCCTGCTCCGGCAGGGGGATTGGACTAGATGATCTTTTGAGGTCCCTTCCAATCTCTAACCTACTGTGATACTGTGATACTGTGATAACTTCTTGTTAAATTGTGAGAAGGACTGTTGAATCTAGCTTGACCCTGAAGAAACAGAGGACATGGGGTAACAGGAAAACTATTTCCCAGCCTGGCTTAATTCTAAATTAGGAAGCAGACATTTCGTTTTGTTGTTTGTTTTTATTTTTAATGTCTGAGTTTCTCAGTTTCCTTGTGCAGGATGTCTCTGCCTGTCTGGTGGTTTTCTGATAGGAAAGATGGGTGTAATTTCAGTAGTGGTTCTTCTCCTTGCCGAGCTGCCATCAGCCACAGCCATCCATTGGGTATTGCCCTGCATTCCCTCCTCAGGACCCCTGACCTGCCTGAGGAGAACTCAGAAGCTCTCCAACACTTGCCTTTAACAGCGCGGTGGTGCATTTCTGAGTGAGTCTGCAACAGACTTCCATGTAACTGATTCCTGCCTTATCTAGGCTGCCTGTTCCACTGCTGCAGTATATATACTCCATTTTCTTCTGCAGGCTGGATTACTAAAATGCACTTTACTGGGGCTTCTCACGAATATGCCTCAGAAGATCCGGTTAGAGCAGATTGGAGCTGTTTGCTTGGCTTTTAACGCTAGCTGCACTGAGCTCATTAAAACTGTTCTCTACAGATTGCCTTAGCTTATTTAAGATTTATAAATCTCTTGGATTTATGCCACTAGTACCTTGGATACTCAGGCACTTTTTCCTTGTGTACCCCCCATATTCTTGTTTTCAGCTGGAGAGGCAAATTATCCCCAGCACTGAAATCTGAGGAGAAGCTGCATTTTTTGCCCCTTCTAGTGGTTGCACCAAATGAAATTGATGTTTTCTGAGAGGAACAGCTGCTGCATTTACCCTGCTCTTTCTCTAAGGGATGAATGCAGAACAGGGCAAGGTAGCAGCCAAAATTTTGCAATAGGATTGTACTTTTAAGTCAGAAAAAAAAAAAAGGCTTATTGCAGTTAATAAGTCTTGGCTTTTTTTTTTGGTGAAGTATAGGCCTTTAGGCAGAGCAAAGGAAAATCTAAAATCACAAATAACCTATTGCAGAGAAAGCCAAATACACCATTAGGCATATGGAGTGTGCCAGCTCTTCTTCCAATTGTGCATTGCTTTCTATCATAAGGTAAATAAAATATAGGTAGTATTCTGTGACAGCTGTTCTTGTTTAACAGCTGAACATTACAAAATACAAAATGTTTTACAAGCAGACTACAAGGAGAGGAAAGTGATACTGACACCAGAGAGCACTTTTCCAGCTTGCTGCCTTGCTGTCCCTTCCCTTGGACTCACCACTTCCTTGTCTGCTTGGGTATGTCCAATTTCCAACCATTAATACTACCATCAATTCTGCCATAATTTTTGCATTAATACTGCCGTTAATTCCAACTATTAAAACTTGAAGTACCGTAGTTGTACCAGGAAACCACCAACCCCTCCCCTCAGCAGGGCCAGGAGCCTTTTGCACACATCCAATGCAATGCTCAGCATTCCCGAGGTCTGTCCACACTCTTGATGCTGTGTAGACTTCTGCCAGGACAGTGTATCGAGGAGATAGGTGGTGTCAAGGTGACATTTGGGACTTCCAGAGAGAGGAGGCAGCTCAGAGGCTGCCAGATGCAGGGTGCTCTAATGTACAGGAAAAAGGCTCACGTGCAAATGCAGTAATCATGGCAACAGTGCTCTGGCTTCTACCAGAGAGCAGTAATTCAGCTTCAGATATAATTCTGTGTATGTGGTTTGTAATGCAGTATTGCTCACACATCAGTATGCTCAAAACTCCTGAGCTGTTTTTCTCTTACTTTACCGAAGACAGGGAGGGTCACTCAGGTTACCCATGAGTGTGAGACCCAGGGCAGGTCATGTTTAGATGTCATGCATTTCTTGCTCTTTTGTTACTGCAGGATATATATTTCCTCCACGTTTTCTTTCCTGCAGGATATAAATTTCCTCCTTTAGCCAGACTATCCCCACATATCCTTTTAAGTACTGCATTCTGCTGCAGTGCTGGGGAAATCTACAAAGGCAACTGTGCAGCAAAGAGGTACAGCAGAGCCTTGTTAAGCAGCAAATGCAGCCTAAGACAAGGAACAGGAGTTTTATTCAACTGGAGCATGCAGCTCCCAGACAGACTCTCCCTTAGTGGCTAGGCAGCTGTCAGCCATCAGGACTGGAGCACACTAGGCAGCCTCTTGAGACCACCAGGAAGACAGGTGGTGGTCAGTAGAGACAAAGCACACATTTCTGCGTGAAAATGAGACACCTAGTGTACGAGATAGCTGTGTGGTTCTTGCAGGCAGTATGCAGGAGACAGCAAAACTCACAGGAACAGCCTTTTTTCTTTTTCTGCACTAGCTGCTGAAAGAGAACATTAGAGTGTAAATGATCTGGGAACTTGAACCTTCAAACATTGTCTGAGCGCAGTGCAGTGGGTTATCACTGCAAATGTGGGTTTCTTGCCAGCAAACCAACTGCTATGTGCTGGGATCAGTCAGAAAGAATGGTTTTATAGAGGTGGAAGAAATGACTAGCAACAGCAATGGAGCAGCCTGTTAGCTCAGGAAGAGGAGTCTCTTGGTTGCTGAGATTCTATCCAAACCTGATAACTGCTTTCCCCTTTTGGAAGAATTTAGCTGTGTAACAGCCCAGAACTGACCACCTCACCTCCTATTTCTTTTAGACTTCTTCCCATTCACTTTTCCTTCCGTCTTTTTTTTTTTTTTTTTTGCATAATCTTCCCATTGTTTTGGTTTATACACTTGATAGATGGTTTATAGACAGGTAGTCTTACTGTTACTGTTTTAAACATTACAGGATAAAGTACATTTACGCTGTGGGGGGAATAAGAAAAGGTAGAAAGTACTGTAGACAGCACTTAAATGAATAGGCACTGTGAAAACTCTGAAAGCACCCCACAGCTGAAACCTTCCACCCATGCTTGTGGTGCTTTTGGATCTCCTGCAGGGCATCTCTGTCCACCCCACTGCGCAAGGGGAGAGGAGGAGAGCAGAGACTCGTCCCCACTCTCCTTTGTTGAGAACTGGTGGCCAGAGCTGGGATCATAAGCACCCCTCTGTTTCTGATAGGAATCACTCATAGCACTGGGGACACTGGGGGTGATTAAAAGAGAACCTTCCTACCTGGACACATGGTTGTCCATAACTGACTCTTACCCTAAACTTCTGAGACATAGATACATAGCTGTTATTGTCCTCACTTGCAAAGCAGGGAACAGAGGCAGAACACAAAATACTGTGTCCAGAATCACACCGTATGCAAGCAATGGCACAGCTGTCAAGTCAGCTACCTCCTACAAGCCTGGCATTGATGCTGATCCAGACACTTAAGCCCCTCTTGCTGCTTTTTGTCTTCAGTAAGGGGCAAATTGTTTAGCTCAGAGATGACAATCCTTACACTGGGAATAACAAGATTTCAGTCATTTGGGAAACAACCGTCATGTTTTAGTTTAATTTCTAGTAGAAAAGCAAAGATTACCAATGCTATTTTAGGAATTACATTCCACATCATCAATATAAAACTACAGTGAAACCTGATGCAAGCTGGCTTACTGAATCATAACACTCATGGTCCTATGAAGTACAGGAGGAAAGAAGAACACTGAAGATCCATCTTAATATGCTTAAAAACTGGGATAAGTGAAGTGCACAAAATACAAGTAATTAAAACAGGTGACATTTCTGTGGCTTTCCTTTTCCAAACTCACCTAAGAACAGTTGTCCTTAAGCTGGTCTCCCACACTATTTTCTTTTTTCACTATTTGCCTAATGTTTTCCCTTAAAGAATATGCCTGACAAAGTTTAGTCAGAGCCAAGAAAATGTTTCTTGAAACAACAAAACAAATCGGCAAATGTTGACTTTATAGCAAAAATCCTAAGCATAACAAAACTAAAGAATCTTTGAAGTACCCATTTCTCAAAGTAACAGCATATTTCGTAGAGTGCCATTCATAATGCTCTGATTTCATTGTGATGACAGGTATTTCTTTTTTTTAATATTTTTCAGTATCAGCTATAAGATGTGAAAAGCTGTATGTCATTATTGGAAAACAGCATATTTCTGGCACTACTCACAAGATAAAGCCAAATATTGCTGGGATTTCCAGTTGGCAGCATTTTGTAATTACAAGTAGACACAGTGACAGGTGTACCTTCATATATGGCACACATTCAGCAGTCCTTAATTAACATGCTTTGGCGGAGAACTTTACCATTAGTTTAACTGAAAGAAGAGTTTCCCTTTCTTTATAAAACATGATCACGGAATATAAGTTTTGCATTATTCTTCTGTCTTCACAGTTTTTTTGCCATAAAAAGTACTAGGTTCTTTTTCATCCTTTCGTTGCTTTGTATTTCTCACTCTTGTTCGTTTGTAGAATGGTGGAAAATTTTCTCCACTTGTTTGGCAAAGCCAGGACCATCCTCCTACAGGGAATTAATAGTCTGAAAGACAAAAAAAGAAGTCTTCTCCTGTGTAACACGGTTATTCAGTGGCCTCCCACGTATCAGAGAACTGTAATTTCTGCTGTTAAGAGCATTTAATAGAGAGATGAAAGACTGAAACACATACCAAGATGCATGCACGATTTTTTTTCCAGAGCATAATGGTTCATGCTGAGCCACTGATACCATCATTAAAGTTTTTCAAGACATGTTCATTACAAGCCCTCACTGCAAAGATTATTGGTGATTAACACCAAATTTATTCTGCAGCAGGTTCTGCATCTTTGTCAGTGCACAGAGTCACAAAACTAGAAAACGGACTCAGTTGTTACTGCTGCAAACTCATGAAGTCCTGCTTGTAGGTCCCCTGATTTCAGCAGAGAGGCCTGACGTCATTAATTGGCTTGCAGTGTCCTAGACCTGTATTCAAGCTGTTAGCCTTTTGCTGCTGTCTGCCGAGAGTGGTTTGTCTGGAGCTACTACTGCCCATTACAAAACCACACATGTCCAAAAATGATTGGCGAGTGTAAATAATGTCTGCTTTCTCCATTCTTAAAAAAGGAAAGAGAAAGACAAAAGGAGTACTGATTGCTAGGACAATGTAAAAAAGGAATTTCTTGCCTTTTTTAAAAAACCAAGTTATTGGAGAATGCTATTGTGCTAATGAAAGAAGGCAGAAGTGCTGGGAGAAATCTGATATTCAAATTCATTCATTTCCAGGCCCTTTTGCTGATGAGAAATCCAGCCTGCAAGCAGGCCAGGCACTTGCCATGGAGACCCACCAGCTGCCACCAACAGGAAAGTCCATACAGGGGTCCAGCTCCTGTGGCTGTGCTGGTGAAGATGTTGGCGTAGGGATGGCAGAGTGGAATCTCATCCATCCTGCGTGTAACCTCCAACTAAAATCAGTGACAGTTAAACAGGAGCTTCCCAGCTGCCAGAAGCATTACAAAGCCAATACATCAGCTCTGAGAGGTGATAAAAGGCACATCACCTGCAGAAAACTGAACAGCCAGCATTTTGTTGTCTCATTCCTGTTTATTTCTTATTCATGTGCACAACTTGAGCTGAATTTACAGGAATATCCTCCATTTGCACAAAGCAGTTGAAGGCGCTGGGGTTTTTAATTCTGCTAACACTGCTTGCAGACCTGAGGAAACCCCCCAGGGGAGAGCAGGGCAGGAGCGGTCCTTCAGCAGCTGCCAAACTGATTTAGATATAGCATGAAAGTGCAGTCAACGCTCACACCTGCCAGGGAATTTAGGCAACTGAATTGGTCTTTAAATTAATTTGGGCTTCACTGCCCTTGCCTGCTTAATAGAGGACATCCAGGGCAGAGTCTAGCCTCAGACAGTGAAGGCAGTGGCACCCACACAGAAAGTGGTGTCTGCCTGGCATAACCGCACTGCTCCCATGTTGCATTTGCCATCTGCTCTTTTAATCTATTTGCCACTAATAAGCTTGTTGCTGCCACTGCCTCCTATCTGATAGAAAACGAGCATGGCATGGTCAGACCATGGGTGCTCTCCTTGGCCAGCCAGAGAGGTCTCTGACATGGGCTTGATACCAGCTGGACACCTTTCCTGTGCAGTAGTCCATTCAAGTCTAAGTATAATACAAGTGGCAGGAGACATCCACCACCTGACTCTTTCCCACTGTTCTATCCCTGTCTAGCTCTGCACAGTGTACTTCTCTCCTTAAGTGCCAGTTTCATCTTACCAGTAGAGCTTCAGGTGTTTTCCAGTGAAAGTGTCCATGCTTGACAGGGGAAGAGCAGAGACCCAGAGAGCAGCAACACTCCTATCCTGCAGTAACACAAAAGTCATGCAGAGCCTCCATTTTCTGTTAGACCAGATGTTTTCCTCATTAAGTGGAAGTCCTCTGTGAATGATGTGTTTTAAAGTTGTAAACTCAAAAATATGGGCAGGAGAACCGTACGTCCTCAGAGGCAGGGGCCAAAACACTGCACCTCCTTTTGGAGTAAAAATAATAAACTTCATTAAAACCAACCAGGTTGGTGGGTTTTTTTTGTTTGTTTAGGTTTTAATTGGTTTTTATTTGTTTATTTGTGGGTTTTCTTGTTTGTTGGGGGTTTTTGTTTGTCTGGTTTTTTCCTCTCTTCTTTGAAGCAGGTTCAACCTGGATCAAATCAATGACTATTGGAAAAAGTATGTCTTCAAACATACGTGTTGAGCTGATCATGCAGCCTTACACATGAAGGAGGTGGCTTTGGGTCTTACAGGAATGGTGGACTTGAGACAAAATGCTGTTCATTAGAAAACAGAGCAGTGTATTATGGTAATGCAGCCTGCAGTAGGAAGGTAACAGCGTGAAACATTAAAATGTCTTATACACAGACATAAAGATACATTGTAGCTGTACACTGGATTTTTATGTGCATTTAGTCTCCTGTAAAGCTGTGGAAATGCAGGTATGTTGTCAATGTTTCTATATAGTAGCCCCAGGACAGTGCCTGTTTGTCCAGCATGGCACAGAACTCGGTTTCCAATGATTCAGCAGAAATTTGGGGTTATTTCTTTTGTTTGAAAGACAACATGAGGAAAATAGAACAATTCAGAGGTTTGCTTTTGCAGTAAGAATGAATTGGGAGTGGGCTATGTACACTGAGCAGTAACTATAGTAAGACACAAAGCTTCTGTGCTAACAATCCTTTAAATTAAATTCCCTTGTCACCCAATACAGGACCAAGCATGGAGCTTCTCGATTGGTTGCTGCCCTGTCTTGGCAGCACAACTGGCTTCCAGGAAAGAAAACAGAATAAAGGCTGTCAAGAGCAGAAAAACATCAAAGCACCCTCACTCAAAGAAGATGGAGAAAAGAGTCTTGTACCAAAGAAAAATGTAACATTTTACATCTTTTTCCAAATTAGAAAAATAATGAATTGCATGTAAGAGGTCACATTTCTCCAAGACAAGGTTGATTAGCTCAGTACGTTTGTGAGGGAAAACTGATTTGCCTGATAACACTTCTACAGAAAAACATATTTTCCTATACAATATTTTATAAACCCACCAACCACTTTGCATTTATTACCCTGTAAAAGCAATTTTCTTACAAAGAGTTATTTTTGCTTTTCAGTCTCTGGGAGAATATTTGAGCAGACTTCCAAGGCATTGGCTCAACTGCTTTCTATAAAGATTTTAGTCTGTAGCATACGTGCATGTATCTTCTATTACCAGTGTCAGAAAGGCTGAAAGAAAAGTAGATCCTGTGAATAACAGTAACCCTTTGTGGCAAATATGAGCTTTGCTATTGAGGACGAGTCTCCTTCCAGCTTTAACTTCAAGAAGGGGAGGCCGAGTCATTCAGAATACTGTTTGAATGTAAAGAAATGACTCCTACATAACATTTTAGTATCAATTCTGTGTATGTTCACATGACTGCTATCAGCCTGTGTGTTCACACGCTGTGCACTAAGGACATTCATACAAACTGCAAAGCAGCCTTATGATTATATTGCAAGGAATGCTTTTTCACATGCAAAAATGTGTCTGTCTTTTACAGTATGTCACCTATGCATAAGAAAACACAAGTTATCTTTTCAGGTAATCCCATTCTCCATTGCCTGTTGGAGTACATCCAGAAGAGGTCATGAAGATGATCAGAGGGCTGGAGCACCTCTCCTATGAAGACAGGCCGAGAGACTTGGTCTTGTTCAGCCTGGAGAAGAGAAGGCTCAGGGGACACCTTTTAACAGTCTTATAATACCTAAAGTGTGCCTACAAGAAATATGGAGAGGGACTTTTTAGGAATAGAACAAACAGGGTTGGCTTTAACCAGCAGTGGGGAGATTTAGGTTAGATATTCGTAAGAAGTTCTTCCCTGTGAAGGTGGTGAGACACTGGCACAGGTTGCTCAGAGAAGCTGTGGCTGCCCCATCCCTGGCAGTGCTCAAGGCCACGCTGGACAGGGCTTGGAGCAACCTCGACTAGTGTGAGGTGTCCCTGCCCAGGGCATGGGGATTGGAACTAGATGATCTTTAGGTCCCTTTCAAATCTAACCATTCTTTGATTCTACGGTCATCTTGCTGGATAGTAGAAGTTTTAACCTTAAGAACCTCTTCCAGAAACATTAAACTTTTCTCATGTGAAAAAGCGTTTTGGACAAGACTGTCTTGGCAGTAAATGCTTCAGGAAGTGCAAGGAAATTAAGGTTTTATAGCTTCTGACCATGGATGTCACACAGGTGCCTGGCTCAGGGGAGATCTCTGTTAAGTGTGCCCACTACCACCTGCAGAATTTGCCTCCAGGCAAGCCCTGCTCCTCACTGAATACTATTATGTGTGCTGAAGCAAGTTGTTAATGGGGTGTGTTTCCACTAGTTAAGAACATAAGTGGCAGGAAGACCCTCTAGTTGACTGTCATTGTGCCACTGAGTAAAATCAAGCCTTACTTAGCTGCTACAGGTGTCCAGTAGAATGTTGTTTCAGGTCATGTACACATACATACAGACTCTTTATTTCTCTTTGTAGTGGTTCCACAGATGCTGCAGCTGCCCAGTGGAACTCATGCTCCTCTCAGTCACAAAGCTGCTGAGACCTGAGGTCCCAAGGAAGTAAGCTTTGCCTTCAAGCCTGCCGCCTCACAGATTTGAAGTTCATGGCAGTCTGCTCCAAAGCACTCCCTAGGAAGTTCAGGTTTCTCAATTCTCGTATAATTTAAGCTCCAATCTGTTAGAAACACCTCCTCATTTCCCCAGAAGCCCAAATGGGAGGTGTGTTTGAACTGAAGCAGTTAGAACTGAACACACTGGCACGGTCCATAGAGCTGAATTTTGCAGAAGGTTCCCACTAAGTCAACTTCATTATATAGTAAACACTGATACGAAAGATAACAATCAAGGTGATTTTATATTTTCAACGTATTTGAGTAGCCCTTGTGTGTTCAGGATATATAAAAGTCTTAAAAGAAGTCACTGTCACTAATTACCACCTAAGGATTTAGGCCAATTGAATTTTAGCATTTGCTTAAATTGAAGTTCTTTTTCTATTGAACAGGTTATTAAAGGCAAAATTTTAAAACGCGTGTTATTTGCTGTTTTCTTTTGAACTAGACTGTGTCATCTCTGTTTTGTAACTCTTGCCACTAACTGAATATTTTGGATGAAGTATTTAAAACTCTTTAAATAAAAAACTTAAAACAAAGCTCTTCTAAAGCAATTAGTGACAAAAGTGGTAAAATAATTCCTGTTTGGTTTTTTTTTTTCTGATGTTCTTATTGGTCTATTACTATTATTAATATGCAATGCTGTCCTGGGCTCAGCTGTAACAGTAGTAGCTGGTGCAGTGCTGTGTTCTCAAACTAAAGTGGAAAACACAGCAGTTAGTGAGAAAGCAGCTGTGTGGTTCTGAGTTACTGATTGGGCTTAAACCACAAAAACCGTTATTTCATTTGCTAAAGTAGCTACTATCTAGGTGACTTAATTCTGAGCTGATGCAGGTTACACGAGATGGAGGAAAAAAATAAAAATGAGCATGCCAGAAAGAACTCTATAGGATTATCACACACCAAATACGTCATATTCCTATTTATTTATTTAAATGTAAACAATAATAAAAATTACTATAAAAGTTTCTTAGTATCCTAACACATAGTACTAAAGAAGGATTCTCAGAAGCTTTCAATTATCATTTAGATACAAATGGAACCAGTCAGTTCCTATGAAATAGTTTATTATCTTTCACTGCTTTCAAATCAAGCTGTCAGCAGCCTCTGAAACGCTCATCAGGCTTGTTTGTTTTCCTAAAATTAATTTCCTAAAATTAATAGTGATTAAGCTATTTTCAGACTGGTCAGAGAGCATAAATTTGTGGAAAGACAAATCTCAGAATCATACTAGAGAAGGTTCTGTTAACTTCTCACATTTTATTAGATATTTATTCATCAATTAGTGCCTTAATTCAAAGCATTTAAGAACATCCTTAGTCAGAACCCCAGTGGTTTAGGCTTAGTCAATGTAGTCTGATGTGTGTTTAATTGATTTACCAACTTGAAAAACCAAAGCACATTTTCTCCATCTTATAATGAAATCTTACCACAAAATTTCTAATCTACAGCTGTTTGGATCTATTGTCTTCTGCAAAAAAAAAGAAAATAAAACCCAAAATAAACACTGAAAGGTTGGTCGTGTGGGCTGAAAGATATACATATATTAAATATGAATACTCCACTGCAAGAAGCAGCTGAATAGTGATATCATCTTTTTTTTTTTCAATAACTTTCTGAGTGGAATTACATTGGGTTTTGTGGATTTTTTTTTTTTGTCCCCATCAGTTCTAAGCTGCCAGGAAATCAAAGGGATTTCAGGGTCAACATGAAGGGTTAATTAACCCTGTATGTTTTGTTAAGCATTGAAGCAAACCATTACTTTGACTGATACAGATGTCCAGGAGTGGGTATTTTCATTTTGGAGATAAGTATATTAAGTGAAGAACTTAGTGCTCAACTGAAGGGTTTCAAAAGGAGTGTTAAGTAATTCCACTTTATGTTGGAAGAAAACAGTTGAGTCCTTCTTGAGATGCCTTTCTCAGCCTAGAAAGACCCATAACCATTGGATTTACACATAGGGCCAGGCTTTGCATGTTCATTTGCTCTAAGGATGCTGATTAGGTCAAATACAAGCCCTCTCTCCTTTAACAAAATAGGCAGGGGAAGGGTTTGGGTTTTGTCCAGATTTTTTTAGGAGTTAACAGCAACCTATTCCACAGCAACAAACTCAAAGCCCTTCCAGATATGCCACATTTTGCCCAAAGCCTGTAATATTCCTGGGAATATTGTATGGAGGGAGGGAACGAGAGAAGGAGGGCGAGCTTGTTAATAGCTGCTGAGCCAGGTTTCTTAGGACAATCTTTGCTCCTCAAAACCTGTGGGGCTTCACCTGGAATTTAATCCCTTTAATTCCTTTTCCTTTTGACCTGTTGTGAAAGTGTCTCTTCAGTGCTTGTAGGCTTTGATTGAGGTGGGTATTGAAGCATAAAAAATAAATACCTTTTTCTTTTCCTCTGGACATATTCCTGGGCTTGAATTCAAGCATATGTCTCAGTGATACAATGCTAGTTTTTGTAAAATACCATGGGGTTTTTGTTTTTTTTTTTTTTTTTTTTACTTGAATATTCTCTTCCCTCAAGCTCTTGTTGATCAAGAATATAGAAATTTGACAGAAAATACCCCCTCTTGTGTTCCGGTCAGTCCTTAGAGATGAGAGGGGCTGGTTGTAGCTTAATTTCTTATAACCAATCTGACACTCTGCATTCAGTCATGTTCAGTTAAGAACTTTCATGATTACAGATTCATGACTAGTGCAGTTTATTGAAATACCATTGAAGATTTAGAATTGCCATTAATAAATTCTTACTGCATTAGTGCTAAAATCCCAAGCTAGACACAATTAATTGAGCTTACGTGGAAAAAACAATTGGTAGCTCATTAAGCTTAGTTTCACCTGATAGGATCTGACCCAGTCAGAACTGCAAACCTTGCCAAAGAGGTGACCCTGCTTTGGGGAGGAGAGAAGAGCAAGCCTGTCCTGTTGTCTGCAAAGTGGGGTCATGCTCTTGCCTTCTGCCACCTCATTAACCCCTTCACCATATCGTCATGTTCTCAGGCCTCTTTTCTACAACCTCTTATCCCCTGTTAATCTAATACACAATGTTGTAATAACGAAATCCAGAGTCACCTGAGCTAAGACTTGGATGACATTTTTTTTTAATTTTATTTTTTATGTCCCTATAGCAATTTTCTGAATCACTAAAAAGAACTCTGCCTAAGGCTTGTAGGAGCTGAACAGCCAGTCTTTCTCATCAAGCAATACTACTGAAAGGACAAGCAATGCAGATCAGCAAAGCAGTGAATAATTAAAGTCATAGAAAGGAGGAGGCTGTTGGCTGTTTTCACAGCTATCTTACCACCTACAAAAACATTTACATGCTAAGTTACACTTGAGAAAAACCTTTGCAAAGATTATTATGATAGCTATACAAAATCCCCATTTGTTTAACTGCCTTCATCATCAACATTGGGATAAGATTTATAGAATCATAGAATTATAGAAGAGTTAGGGTTGGAAAGGACCTTAAGATTATCTAGTTCCAAAACCCCTGCCATGGGCAGGGACACCTCACACTAAACCATGCTACCCAAGGCTCTGTCCAACCTGGCCTTGAACACTGCCAGAGATGCAGCATTTACAATCTCCCTGGGCTACCCATTCCAGTGCCTTACCACCCTTACATTAAATAACTTCTTTATATCCAATCTAAACTTAACCTGGCTAAGTTTTAACCCGTTACGCCTTGTCCTATCACTACAGTCCTTCAGGAAGAAGGAACAGCAGAACAGAACGTCCCCACCTTGGGCTTCTGGAAGACTGACTTTGGCCTGTTTAGGACACTGGTTGGGAGAATCCCTTGGGAGAAAGTAAAATTTCAGTCAAAACCCTTTAGAGCTCCTTGCAGAACAAGTGAAATCAGTATGTTACTCAATATATAATGAATTTTCAGGAACTAAGAGGAAATAAGAATTATTTTACAAATGCTTATAATACAACTAGTCTTACTATTTCTTAATACTAACTCTTCACATTCAGGTGTGATGGACACCTGTCTATCAGGTTTTTGGTAGGCTTTGCTACCTTCTAATGAACAGATCTGGGAGCTGATCTACCACAGCACTGGTAGGATAGCGTCTTGAGGTCAAGGCTGTAAACACATGGTGTCAGAGCAGTGGCAGAAAGGCTGCGCTGATGTTCTGTTGATGGCATTTGCTCTCCAGGTAGGAGAAATGTATCATCCCCCTGCTTAAAAAGAGTTCTGCCTTTCAGATGTACTAATTTCCGTTTTGGGTTGCTTTTGCTCAAGATTCTTTATATACTCCCCTCAAAGGTGAACGGATTGCTGCCTTTCTGATAAAAGTTTTATGGTATCCAAGCCTGGTTTCCTTGTGCAAGTGACAATTTGATCTTGCATGCAGTGAAGCCAACGGCATATTCAGCTCTTGAACGTTGCCAGACTAATTTATAACACTACTATGGTTACACCACCCAAAGATACTTTTCATTCAACAAAATTACTTGAACAACTGTTTCTTAAAAAGCACATTATTTATATGTAATACAATCTACAGAAGAAAACGAGCACGGCTGTGGAAACCAAAGCATAAATTATGGCATTTTTGATATCAGTAATATTTTTCTTCTATCCTTTAATTATGTGCTAAGACACTTAAAGTTCAGTCTTGGGGTTTATTCCTCATTGGTTTGGTCATTCAGAAAACATTGCATTCCTGAAAACAAACAATATTTCTTGATCATAATAAGTCCTCTAAAGTTTCAGAGCCTCTGAAGTTTAAAAAAACAGGATAAAAAACACTTGCAGTTTTGCAAGGTGAGTCCATATCAAGTGAGGGAAGTGTGTTAGCCCTGTACAGAGGGAGACATAAAAAGACTGTAAAATCACAAACACTGGAGTGTGGGCAAGTGGCCAGCCTAGGAGGCCGAGCCACGTCTTCTCACTGAGATTCAAGCATGGTATTAAAGAAAAGGGTAATGCATACTCCATATTATAATCATTCATTATTATTACTGCCTTTTTGTTCAGTAAGGATAGCTATGTTTCCCATCTGTTTTGATGCCTGTGTGCTCCAATTTTATCCTGCAAATAGAAATACTCGACTGGGAGACCTTCTGCCCATGGGAGTGTGTGGCAGTCCTTGGAGGTAAGCGGGAAGGGGGATCTGGAACTCTGTGCCAGCTGTGCTCTGCTCTACTTGCCTCCACCCCCAGTGGGCTGGGGCAGGCAGCAGGAAGGGGGCAAGCAGCAGGCAGAGGGCAGGCAGGCAGCAGGGGGCAGGCGGCGGTCAGCGGTCAGGCAGGCAGGCGGCAAGCAGCAGGCAGGGGGCAGGCAGGCGGCAGGCAGGGGGCAGGGGGTAGGGCCCGGCAGGGAGCAGGGCCCGGCAGGGGGGCGCAGCAGCCCCTCCACCAATCGCCGCTGTGGGCAGGGAGGCGGGGAGCGCATCACCGCTTGCGCCCGCCCTGCCCGTCAGCATTTAGCGATGTTGCTGTTACAGAGGGGTGCTGCCGCTCTGCTGCCGCTGCGGGCCGGGATTACGACAGCCGCCATGTCTACTCTGCTGGTCAGCCAGCCCGACTACGCCTGGCTGCGGGAGCTGGGACTTCAGGAGGAGAACCCGGGCGTCTACAATGGGCGCTGGGGCGGCCGCGGGCAGGTGCGGGCGGCGGCGCGGCCTGTGGCGGGCAGCGGGCCCCTGGGCACAGGGAGGAGAGGGTCGGGCAGCCGCAAGGCCTTGGGCACTGACCCGCTTCCGCCGCTCTGCTGTGCTCTAGGTGGTGACAACCTTCTGCCCAGCCAACAACGAACCCATCGCTAGCGTCCGGCAGGTGAGCGGGGGCAGTTCGGGCGGGGGTGTTCCAAAGGGCTGTTGAGGAGAGCTGCTCCTCCCGTCGGCCAGACCGGCGGGGGGCACGGACCCGCAGGGGCCATGGAGTTTTGGGCCCTGAGGCTGGCGGTGAGGCTCACCGCTGCTCGGATGGTGTGTGGCTTCTGGTAGGAAAACCAGGCTGTTATACCTCCCATCCTCCTGTCTCCCTCTGCACCGTAGCTACTGCTGGGACGAGCGAGGGCCTGTTTTCTTTGTTTGGCCTTGCAGAATAGGGATGGCTTGTGGCCATTCGGTGGAGCAGTGTCCAGGAGAGGTATGAACAAGAGCGACGTGGCATGAAGTGGTGAATTTGTGAACTTTTTTGTTTTTGGAATAGGGCTGTGGCTCTAACCTACTCCTTTGGTATGCTGGGATTCGATTAGCTGTTGATGCCTAGTGTGGCTGGTGGATTAGGGCACTACTCACAGCTTTTGCTTAATACTCTTAATAGTGGTAGTATCCAAGATAAAAGCAGACATGTGAATTTACATATGATGCCTCCCTTACAGCCTCCATCCTGTGTGGAGTGTCCTTCATCATCTTTGTCATATGCTCACTCTTTTTTAATTGGTTCAGGCAACACATATGCTTTTCCTCAACAGTAACTTCAGGCAGCTCAACATACCATATTGTCAGGACGTAAACTTTATGTGAAAGTGTGTATTCTCTAGTGCAGTACTACCCACTAGAACTGTCTTGAGCTGGATGCAAGAGCTTTTCTGTGGCATTTGTTTTGGGGTTTTGATTTTCCTAACCTTTTCTTTGACATGCTTCTCCATGTAGGCTAGTTTGGAGGATTATGAAGAAACAGTAAAGAAGGCTAAAGAGGCATGGAAGATTTGGGCTGATGTAAGTTAACAAAGACTTGTCTTTTATAACAGCTCTCTGGCAGGTAAAGCCCATTAAATTGTCCTGTCAGGTGGAGGTGTAGAAACATATTCATGTTGTGTATGTTGCATTAAAGCAAAAATCTGCAATATGGATCTCAACAAACAAACCCAGACAACTTGTGTACGTTACTGCTGATGTACAGAGGTGAGGACATCGGCTTGTGGAAAATGTTTGTTTCGAAAAGCCTGGCAAGTTCACTTAGGTTTGTGCCTGTAAGCCATTGCGAACACATCTGCTGAAGTTCAGAAAACTTGTCGCAAGCAAATTATCCCCGTGGTTGTGTTTAACTTTGTGTTGCTACATGTTTTTTTCGAGGGAGAACACTGTTGCTTGTTTCTTGTGGTGCAGCTGATTGTTTGGGTGCATTGTGGTAATGTAACTTAAGTAGCAGAACTAATAATCCGAATGCTTCTGGCAGTATTCAGTAGAACTGGTCTTGAATGGACACAAATGTGTGCAGTATAAGTCTCTGTGAGGCAGGAAACAGTTTTTGTAAGGCAGTGTGCATGAAAAGAACAAGTAACAATGCCTTCGGAAGATAGAGGGAAGAGCGCAGCAACCAGTGGTATCTTGTTGCAGGGGTGGAAAACTAGCAGCGTATATGTGCAGCAGAAGTCACAGATCTTCAATCTGAAGTAGCTTCTGTTTTCTTTTGCTTTGACTAGATCCCTGCTCCAAAGCGTGGAGAAATAGTACGACAGATTGGTGATGCCCTGAGACAAAAAATCAAAGTTCTGGGAAGCTTGGTAAGGTGTTCTAAGAAGCTGCTTAATTTTGGTGGGGGGAGGGGTCAAAACTGTATTTCTTATTTTTCTGTAACTTGCCATTCTGCAATACTAACCTTAGTAATTGTTTAAATGCTATTAGTTTTGTTAGCTTGCCTACAGAAAGTTAACTAAAAAAGAAGAAGTAAGGTTGCATTCTGGCATCCTACAGTGAAGATGATACTATATAATAGGGAAAAAAGTGTAATTCATTCTGAGCCTGTACTCTGGGAGGAGCGTTATAGCCCTTGCCCTGCTTTTCCCACCAGCGTGTCGGGTAGGGCACTGTCTAATACTGAAAGTGTCCTGAAAAAGACCTTACTCCAATACAGAGCTTTTAACCTTGAGTTCTTTCTGGAGGTCCACAGGATTTTGCGAACTGACATGTGGAGATGTAAGGCTTCAGAAGGTGAGATGGTCTTAAGGAGATCTCTTGCAGGAGATCTATGCAGGACATAAAGGTTGAAGGACTGCTTCTTTAAAATACTTACCAGTTGCTAGGGAGGAAAAGGATACAAGATGGCAACTTGCCACTTTACAGGGCTTGCCTGTATGTGCTGCTATTCAGAAACAGTTTTCAGTGAATAACTAAGTATAGCCAAGCCCATATTGTTAACCTACAAAACTTTGTCCAGCAGTTTCCTGTGATGTGTCCTCAGCATTTTCTGTAGTGGAATTAGAGTGCTAATGTACTTTTATATTAAAAAATGGCACAGTTTCCCTAGTGAGTGTGGACAGACAGAGGTTTGCTGTATGTTCCTTGAACAAAACTTGTTGCTTATTGCCACAGCATTTTTCTCATTTCCACAAACAGATAGGTCTCTCTAGCTCTTTCAGGATAGAGTGTGAACTTAAGGGTGAAAACTGTGCAGTAAGCGTCTAGATTTTAAGGCTTTTCTTGGCTTTATGTAAAAGGCAACTGTGTGGCAACTCACCCTTTCATATGCTACTGCAGATTTCCAGCCTTGCCTGACAATGTCCTTGCCAAGTATCTAGATGCATCTCTACTGCATTTACAAACTTACCACTGGTTCTTAGTAAATATGCCTGATGTCTCTCCATTTCTGGTCACAGATAGGGGCTAAAATCCTTCTGTCTCAAGATGACCACAGGCATCATAGAAATACATAGAAATACATTTAGTCACCCTTATTTTAACCTTCGTATGCGGATTAAAGTTTTGTGGCAATCCTTCAAACCCTATTCCTCACTTAACACCTTTTCCAAAGAACAGTCAACAGTTTAAACTGGTAGGTGATATCGGCATGAAAGTTGCACCTAGATATCAGAGCATGATTGTAAAATTAAATGGGGGTAAATGGGTGACTTCTTAATTACTAAGTTAATTAATTTTCTCACTTTTGGAGGAAAAAGTCTTCAAATACTATCTTATTTCCATTGATAATCTGTATGTTTGCTGTATGCCTCAAACATGCTTTTAATAGAAGTACATAGTTTAGGATTGACTTCAGCTAAAAAGAAAGGATATTGATCCTAAATATTGCAGTTTACTAAAATACTGAAGATGCGTAGACTTTTTTCAGCAGTGTCTGAAACTTGCTTTGAGATGTTGTAAAATAAGTAGTTTGCTTATGAAAAATGTAAATGACCATTTTCTTTTGGTGGAGCAGAGTAGTCCTTCTTTTCCAATTTATTTAATGCCTGGTCCACAATATATGAAAATGCCCTGATGGAAATTCAGTGTTCCAGTGATCTATATCTATAAACCTCATTACTGTAGGATACTCCTTTCAGTAGATCATTTTTGATTTCCTCTGTTCATTAATTTTCTTTTCTAATTTCCTCCTTTTGGAATCCTATTGGAACCATGTTCATTCTCTAAGCTGTGAATAACTGAGGTGAAGGTGAGTCTCTTCTAATGAAAAAAAAAAAATTAAATTGTCTTTGGTGTACAGATATACCTGATATTAGTGGGAGGGAAATGTATTTGGGATGCAAGGGAATTAAAAAAAAAAAAAAGAAAAAAGAAAACCAGAAACTTTGGTTTTGCTCTTATTTTTTTCAGGTCTCTTTGGAAATGGGAAAGATTTTAGTTGAGGGTGTTGGGGAGGTGCAGGAGTATGTTGATGTCTGTGACTATGCTGTTGGTTTGTCCCGAATGATTGGTGGACCTATTTTGCCATCAGAAAGTAAGTATTTCTGTATGTTGTGTTTTTGTTGTTTGTGGTTTTTTGTTTTGTTTTGTTTGGGATTTTTTTTTTGGGGGGGTTGGTGGTTTTGGTTAGTTGGTTCTGGGGTTTTTTGATTTGGTTTGGTTTTATAGTTGGTTTTGAGGTTTTTTTTTTTTTTTTTTTTGAGTGCAGGTGGAGAGATGGAGTTGTGTCTGAAACATACAGTGATGTAGTACAGCAAATCTCTGTTCTGGGAGTTATTTAGGGAACATGTTGTCTAGGAATAGATAACACTCGTAGGCAGAAGTACCACCTAATGATGTACGTAGCCTGTGGCATGTACCAAGAGAGGCAATAGATTCTCTCTCCACTCCTTGAAGTATTAGATTCTCTGATTTCTTGGTTAATGAAGGTGCTGGCAGAAAGTATGTAAAAAGTTCAATAATGTACATAGAAATGAGAGACTTTTTTGTCAGTTACTGATCAGCAAGCAATTGCTATTCTGTTAACTGAATAGTTTCAATAGTAGAAACTTCATGTTGCATGTTGTTAGATTTTTCCACATAGAATCATAGAATAGTTAGGGTTGGAAAGGACCTTAAGATCATGTAGTTCCAACACCCCTGCCATGGGCAGGGACACCTCACACTAAACCATGTCACCCAATGCTCTGTCCAGCCTGGCCTTGAACACCACCAGGGATGGAACATTCACAACTTCCTTGGGCAGCCCATTCCTGTGCCTCACCACCCTTACAATAAAGAACTTATTCCTTATATCCAATCAAAACTTCCTGTTTAAATTTTAACCCATTACCCCTTGTCCTATCACTGCAGTCCCTAATGAAGAGTCCCTCCACAGCATCATTATAGGCCCCCTTCAGATCCTGGAAGGCTGCTATGAGGTCTCCACGCAGCCTTCTCTTCTCCAGGCTGAACAGCCCCAACTTTCTTAGCCTATCTTCATACGGGAGGTGCTCCAGTCCCCTGATCATCTTCATTGCCCTCGTCTGGACTTGTTCCAATGCTTCCATGTCCTTTTTATATTGAGGACACCACAAGTGTACACAATACTCCAAGCGAGGTCTCGCAAGAGTAGAGTAGAGGGGCAGGATCACCTCCTTTGACCTGCTGGTCACACTCCTTTTGATGCAGCCCAGGATAAGGTTGGCTTTTTGGGATGCAAGCGCACACTGAAGCCGGCTCATGTTCATTTTCTCATCGAACAACACCCTCAGGTGCTTCTCCACAGGGCTGCTCTGAATATCTTCTCTGCCCAGCCTGTAGCTGTGCCTGGGATTGCTCCGACCCAGGTGTAGGACCTTGCACTTGGCATGGTTAAACTTCATAAGGTTGGCATCAGCCAACCTCACAATTGTGTCAAGATCCCTCTGGATGGCATTCCTTCCCTCCAGTGTATCAACTGAACCACACAGCTTGGTGTCATCGGCAAACTTGCTGAGGGCGCACTCAGTCCCACTGTCCATGTCAATGATGAAGATGTTGAACAAGACCGGTCCCAACACTGATCCCTGAAGGACACCACTTGTTACTGGTCTCCAGCTGGACATTGAGCCATTGACCGCAACTCTTTGCATGCCGCCATCTGTCCAGTTCTTTATCCACTGAGTGCTCCACCTATCAAATTGATGTCTCTCCAATTTAGAGACAAGGAGGTTGTGTGGGACAGTGTCAGATGCTTTGCACAAGTCCAGGTAGATGACATCAGCTGTGCTACTCCTGTCTGTCAGTTCCGTAGCCCCATCATAGAAGGCCACCAAATTGGTCAGGCAGGATTTCCCCTTAGTAAAGCCATGCTGGCTGTCACCAACTACCTTGGTTTTTTTCATGTGCCTTAGCATGCCTTCCAGGAGAATCTGCTCCAAGATTTTGCCAGGCACAGAGGTGAGACTGACTGGTCTGTAGTTCCCTGGGTCATCCATTTTCCCCTTCTTGGAAATGGGGGTTACATTTCCCTTTTTCCAGTTGTTGGGAACCTCACCTGACTGCCATGATTTTTTGAATATGATGGACAGTGGCTTGGCTTAGCAACTTCATTTGCCAGCTCCTTCAGGACCTGCAGATGGATTTCATGAGGTCCCATGGGCTTGTGCAAGTTCAGGTTCTTAAGATGTTCTTGAACCAGGGGACCTAGGGTCTTCATTCTCACAGTCCCTGCATCTGACTTCCAAGACTTGGGTGTTGTGGTCAGAGCCTTTGCCAGTGAAGACTGAGGCAAAGAAGTCATTTAAGAAACTCAGCCTTCCAAATCTAGAGTAGCCAGCTCTCCTGAGAGCTTCGGAGAGGGCCTGCATTCTTCCTAGTCTGTCTTTTATTGGCAGTGTAACAGTAGGATCCCTTCCTGTTAACTTTCACATCCCTAGCCAATATTAATTCTAACTGGGCCTTGGCTTTCCTAACCTTAGCTTCCCGGATGACATCCCTGTACTCTTCCCAGGCTGCCTGTCCTTGCTTCCACCTTTTATAAGCCTCTTTTTTCCCTTAAAGTTTCCTCACCAGCTCCTTACCCATCCAAGGAGGTCTCCTGGCCCTCCTGCTGCACTTCCACCTAGTAGGGACTCAACACTCCTGAGTTTGTAGCAGGTGATCGTTGAATATCAACCATCAGTCTTGGGCCCCTCCAGAGGCTATCCCATGGAACCTTACTAAGCAGGTTCCTCAAGAGGCCAGAGTCTGATCTGCTGAAGTCCAGAGCAGTGAGCTTGCTGCACGCTCTTCTCACTGTCCTGAGGATCCCAAATTCGACCATCTCCTGATCAGTGCAACCAAGGCTGCCCTGGAGCATCACATTTCCAACCAGCCCATCCCTGTTGGTGAGCAGGAGGTCAAGCATAGCACCTCTCCCTGTTGGCTCCTTTATTAGTTCCAGAAGGAAGTTGTCTTCCAGACAATCGAGGAACCTCCTGGATTGCTTGTGCTGGGCCATACTGTCCCTCCAGCAGACATCAGGGTGGTTGAAGTCACCCATGAGGACAAGGGCCTGCGAGCATGAGGCTTTTCCTATTTGTCTATAGAGCACTTCATCCACAGAATCCTTTTGATCAGGCGGTCTGTAACAGATCCCCACAGTAATGTCTCCTGTAGCTGTTCTCCCTTCAACCCTGACCCACAAACTCGCTGTTGACTGCTCAGCTGTCTTTTCTAAAGAGCCTGTAACCTTCCAGTCCAACACTCCAGTCATAGGAGCCATCCCACCATGTTTCTGCGGTGCCTATTATATCATAGTCCTGTAGATGAGCACACATCTCTAATTCCTCTTGTTTGTTCCCCATGCTATGGGCATCTGTATAGAGGCATTTGAGCCAAGCTCCAAATGAAGCCGGCTCATTGGCTGGAGCAGCTGGAATATCTCTGCACTCCTCCAAGCATTTATTATAGGTGCTGGCAACTGACTGGGTGTGTTGGGATGGAATGGTGCTCCCCTCTCCCAACACATCTAGTTTAAAGCTCTCTTGACCAGCCTGGCAAGCCTCCTACCAAAACCACTCTTCATTCAGACCAGCTTCACCAGCCTCCACTAGACCTGGCCTACTAACTTGAATCCTGGGTTCAAGATGCCCAAACCCCTGACTACAACACCACTGTTCTAACCATTTATTAACCTGCCAAATCTGCCTAGCCTTTTTAAGGTCCTCCCCTTGTTGCGTGGATTGACTCCACAACTTGTTAAAGTTGTAAAGTAGGTATGCTTTTTATTCAGCGCTGAGACACACAGGGATAATTCCTCAAAGTCATGCGTACCTCGGTGTTGTTTCCCTCTACATTTATAAGGTTGCACCATACGCCTGTACATACTCATGTCCTATCCCTGCTTCCTATTATAGTGAGCTAGAAGGTCCTTTGTGCCTGCGCAGTGCCTCCTCTGGTCATGGGCAGGGGTCTCAAGATGAAGTAAGTGAGTCTTCCTCCTGTGGGTAGGTGTCTTCAAGATGAAGTAAATGAGTCTTCCTCTTCTTGAACTTTTCGCCTTTTAGTCCTCACGTATGGCCTTAGGGTTTGGTCCGTGTCCCTCCATAAACCATCTGTTTCTCCCCCTTACCAGTAGATTCAGGCATCTGCTTTTCCTTATCAATAGCTGCTTATCAGTAGAATCAGACATCTGCTTTTCCTTATCAATAGTTAGTGCCTTTGTTCTGCTTAGTAGGCATGATAGGTACAGACAATACCTTTGTTTAAGCCAGTGAATTCCTCTAACCCCCTTGTGCAACCCCCTGTAGATTGGTCAGCCCTCTGCATCACCCTTTATCCTGGAGAATTGACTAAAAGACTATCTGAGCTCCAGAGCCCCTAACCACCTCTCCCAGGGCTCTGTAGTCCTTCTTTATGTTCTTCAGTCTACTGTTATCGATATCCCTAGCACCCACATGGATCACTAGAAATGGGTAATAGTCAGTGGGACTTAGTGGACCAGGCAGCCTCTATGCAACACCCCTGATCTGAACCCCTCGTAGGCAACACACCTCCCTTGAGGCTGGGTCAGGCCAACAGATGAATGCTTCTGTTCCTTTCAAAGTGGAGTCCCCTACTACGATGACCCACTGCTTTTTCCTCGGCAGCACCAGTAGAGAGCTTTACCAATGCGCCAGCTGGTTGTTTCTGGTGTGTGTTTCCTTGTTAGCCCACTGCAGGACAGCAAAGCGGTTCTGAGTGGGGACAACCGATTTAGGAGGAAGCCCCTTGCTTCTAACTGTCCTCTTCCTCCTTTTTTTATTTTTTATTTTAGTCACTATTTTCCAGCTTCCTGGGTTAACAGCCTCCTTCTTTCCCCTGTGAACTACCGGGGACGCTTGAGGCCTCTGCACAGTTTGGGTCTGGAGGAAGCAGTCGTGCTTCCTCTCAGCTTCCCTGACATCTTGCAGCCTTTTGACAGTGTCCCGCAGCTCACTCACCTGCTGCAGGAGGACCTCCACCAGGGTGCACTGAGTGCAGCCTTGTCCATTGTGCACCCTCCCCTCAGAAGTCCAGTGCAGGCACTCTACACTCTGAGCTCCGTGCTGCAACCTCCCCTCTCATCGGCTCTGTCTGGGTGCCACACTGGCTGCTACTGAGGCAGCCAGAGCAGAGCTCCCAGACCGGCCCTGGTCATAAGGCGAGTGCCACGCCATGCTCTGGTCATTCGCACTCCTGCTCCCTGGGGTGGGTTTTAACCAGTCAGAGCGAGTGCTGTCCCTCCTGATGCTGTCCGTCCCTCCTGGTGCCATACATCCGTCCTGGTGCCGTCCATCCCTCCTCATGCCGTCCATCCTTCCTCGTGCTGCCCCCTGTGAGTCAGCTGCTCATGTCAGTTGAGCTGCTGTCTCCTGGGCAAGTCCTGTGGAGGACTTGAGGCTCCCTCCGTGTTTCTTCCTGCTCTGAGCTCAGTGCCTCCTGGAGGTCTAGCAAACCTTGTTTCAGTAAGCTGGAGTACACATAATAGAGCTCTTAACAAGCTACTGTTCTGATGAACAAAGCAGTGAACAGAGCAAGCTCCATTGCTTGCATGGTTTCTTTATAAAACCCAAAACATTGAATAGATGCAAATTACCTTATGTTTGCTTTCAGGACCTGGCCATGCCCTTATAGAGCAGTGGAACCCTCTTGGCTTAGTGGGAATTATCACAGCCTTCAACTTCCCTGTAGCAGTTTATGGGTGGAACAGTGCAATTGCAATGATCTGTGGAAATGCTTGCCTCTGGTAAGATACAGGACTCCAGTGTATTAACAGTACATTAAAATGAGAGGGCGATTATGTTACACAAGAAGTCAAATGTCTGGTATTTCTGTATATTTGAATCTGTCTCATATAGGCTTAATTTCTATATATTTTTAAGAGCTTTGTTGTATTTTGTGGTAACCTCTTTTATGACGTATTGAGATTCAGACTTGTCCAGGACTTAGCCAGTTAATAAAGAATCGAGGTTTAGGTCTTTCAGCAGTGCAAGTTAGCAAGTAGCCAACAGTTAATATTTTCAGAATTGGTACAGCTAAAATTAAAAGATAAGTAAGTAGCTTTACTTCACCTCCCAACTCCTGCTTTGCTTTAATTTATCTTCATTTTGCTTTCATTCACTCTAATGTCTGGCATAAGTCTTGTTCATATGGGTATGAGTAGAAGCTCTGAATGCTCAGCTGAGCAAATATTTGAGATCCTGCCTTAACACACACCTGCAAAAAAGCCTAACCAAAGACTACTGTATTTCAGATACCATAAAAATTATGTATTTGAATTAATATTTGAATTATTTCTTATTCTCAAAGAATTGAAAAGAAAATAATGTCTTTTTCTTTCTCCTGTTTAGGAAGGGTGCTCCCACAACGTCTCTCATTAGTGTTGCTGTTACAAAGTGAGCTCAAGTTTATTTGCTTTCTGTTTTGCTTTTTAAACATCTTTTGTGTTCGAGGTAATGCTTAGTGGTCAGAAGAACTGCTTTCCCCTTGTCACTTAAGAAGCAGTGGTATATATGGGATGTTACCTGTACTGCTGGCCAGTTTCTTCTATGACCAAAGTCTGTACCCCTGCTGAAGTAGGGGTAGTTATGTGGTTTGCTTCCTTGTAGAAGATGAATTGCTCATAAAATTCAGCTTCCTTCGATCAGGCACTCACGTTTCAGAATAATCCCTTTTTTTGGGAGTCTCAGCCCAACATCAGCATGAGCTTCTTGGCAGATACTTCTGGCTGCTTGTGTAGACCTATATCCTGAAGATGCCTTCACATGATTTGTATTAATCAAAACCTTGTAACATCTTAGTATGCATTTCCAGGGTTCAAAATTCATTCTGTATAAAAGGGAGAAGAATCCCAAGGAATAAATCTCCAGTGATGTTTGCTCTAGCTTTATTGTTACTTTGATTGTTATATTAGCATTTTAAATACTTACCCATTGTGTGCTACAAATAACATTTATTTTTAAATGCTAAATATAAATAGTCCCCTTTAAAATAATTATTAAGTCTTGTAGCTGTTCACACCCTGAGAACAGTGGCCTGAAATTACTTTATAAAGTATTTTACGTAGCTCCATGAAGGTACATAAATGTCTCTTTCTGATGGTGAAAGACTGTATGGCCAAGGTTTTTACATGCTTATCTAATGCTTGTCTTTGCTGGTTGTGTGGACACATAATAAATATACTTTAGAGTTTTACTTCGCTGTGAGCTATGATTGCAACACACAACTCCTTGCTGAGACTTATGTATTGTACAAACTACATGTCAGTTAACTGCAAGACTCCTGCTTTTTAAAAATCTGTAGATTCTTCATATACATGAAGAATGGTTTTAATGGTGCATTCCTATTATATGCACCTCTCAGAGATCTCTGAAATTTCTATATCTTTGATTCTAGAATAATTGCCAAAGTCTTGGAGGATAACAAAGTGCCTGGAGCGATCTGTTCTCTGGTTTGTGGTGGAGCAGACATTGGGTAGGTAACATTTCTTGTGTTTTGTGAAGATGTATAAGGGTAAAGAATATTCCTTGAGGTACTTGTAAAGTTTTTCTTATCTCCAGGAGTTCCTAGGACATGCACATACCTGTTACCATCATTTTTATCTGGTTCAAAACTCTGACCCTGCTCTAAGCATATTACGTCCTTCTACTTGCTGTTGTGAGATCAGTGGCTAATAAATAACTTATCAGATACTTATTGAAGAGACACGGCTGAGTTTATATTCTACTTCCAAATGTTCTTACACCCAAAGAATGCAGCTAATATTAAATTCCATTCACAGTGTCCTTAGGAGTTTTCAAGTTTAGCGCATTGGCCTTTTGGAACACTTGTGGATACTTCCCTATTTTCCATGCTCACACAGGACTCTGCGCTTGCTCATAGAAGCTTACTTGTGCTTGGAAGCTGTACAAACCAAACTGTTTTGTTTGCTTATTACAGTGAGACAATTCACAGTACAAATGGATAGTCAGATTTATCTTTTCAGCATTTCAGGAGAAGAAAAAACATGGTAAGTCATAGGTATGCGTATTTTCTTAGGGAACGTAACTATTGGAACTGATCTCACTATGTACTTTAGATTGAATTTCAAAGTTAGTACATGCATGATCTTATTGTCTGAAATGGAGGAGGGAAACAGCCTTGTTCCTCTTTTCTGATGAAGAAGCAGCTTTGCTGCTGCCTGTTCACTCAGTTACATCGTGTTTTCAAAGACGTTGCTATGATTTTCAAAGATCTCACTGGTTGAAGTTGGTTTATGTGGAAGATGCAAGGAGCTTTTCCAGCTGTTCCACTGAACGTGGTAGTATATCTCCTATTGTGCAGGACAGCAATGGCAAAGGATGAGAGAATGGACCTGTTGTCCTTCACTGGCAGCACGAAAGTGGGCAAGCAAGTAGCGCTTATGGTTCAGGAGAGATTTGGTGAGTGTGTGGAATATCTGTTTCTTTCCATGATTGGGAAATGGAAGCTCCATAAGATTTTAAAATAACAGTTTGTTTCACTTACCTCTTGTGTTACCTTTTTAATTTTTAACTTGGTGGAAGTAGGATATTGAAACCGCTCAGAGGCAGATACTGTATTTTTCAGTCAGTTCTGTCACAACTTGACTTTTTTCCCAGGGTATCCATAAATCTATGGTCCTAAACTGGATTTGGGGTGTGGTGGGGGAGGTGGTGTCCACGAAAATAACTGTGGAGATTTGCCAGGGCCTATGGCCTTTTGGTAATGTGTTTGTGGAGAAATGCCCTTTCATCTTTTACTCCTTATAGGTGCAGGAGAAAAGGTATGATTTTGGAGGTGCGGTTTTGTTGCAGATATTTAAATGCAGGAGTCCATGCAGAGCTGCTGAATTCTAAATTTTTAGTATTAAACAGAAAACCTTGAGAACAGGATTTTCTCATTTTATATGTTTGAAGTTCATAGATGGAGTGTAAAAATAAAACAAAACAAAACAATGGATTGCAAATGTTCACCCAGAAGTAGATAGCATTTCTTTCTCTCAGATTTGAGGTAAAACAGTTAACAAATAAGCCTCATTAAGTTTTATGTGTGCATTTTGATCTTTATATCACCTACTAATCTCCTTTGTCTGCATCATACTATTTATGCCACACCTTCTTCTATTTTCATGTTTTTCTTTCCAGTGCTATTTTTGCATATTTTTTAAAGATTCCATCTGCCATAACTGCTGTCCAGGTATCTTTCTTCACAGTATGTGATAGATCTAATTTTCTGCTTTGGCTAGAGTGATTAGTTGACTGAGATGCCTAAAACTTTTTGTCTATCCAGGAAAATGTGTTTAAAGGTAACTTAGCTCTAGGTAGAAGTGACTTCACTCAGTGAGGTGTGGTGAATACATGTGTGTATGCCATAACTTGTCTTGTGTGTTTTTATTAGGTCGAAGTCTACTGGAACTGGGAGGAAACAATGCCATTATTGGTAATAGGCACTAAAGAAATCTAGTCACATAGATGATACTTGGAAGTTCGTATACAGATGTTTGTAGAAAGTTGTCCCTTTTTCCCTCTTCTTTTTTCCGCGCTGGGTTTTAAAAAGTATGTAGTAGAATGTTGGGTTTGTTTTTTTTCTTTCTTCAGTGTTGTGGAGGGGTACTGTTTTATGTTTAAAAATGAAAGTTTAAGCTCTTACATGTTCACTGTTGAAGTGAAGAAGAGAAGTGAGAAAAGCACTAAACTTCAGTAATGGGATGCGGACAATGCTAAATAAATTTGATTTTAGGATAGTTACAATTTTATGAACACATTTTTAGAATTTTATAATATAAATACATACACACAGAGTCTTAAGACACGGTACTGAAAAGCAAAGCATGCACGTATTTATTTTAGTAGCACATTTTACAGGTTTAAGTAGCTTAGGGTATGATATAGCTCTCAGATAAACATAACATAGATACTGTGAAGCTGAGCAATATGACAGAAAGAAAATATAAGCTATATAAATACCTAAATTGCTGTTGTGCTGTTTTGGAGCCTTCTCTTTCACCTTTCTCATATTCTAAACAAATGTAATTGCCTATCTAGAATACTAAGCTCTTTTAAAAATCACATTTGAGCAGGTCTTTCTTTTTTCCTATGCTGCTTTGAAGCTAGTAGCATAAATATGCTTTATAGTTAGGAAATTATTTCCTTTTTTACATGAAAGTCCTGCTGTTTCTGGAGTTGACTTAGAATGATGGCATAAACAGTTTGTTTGGGCTTCAGTGCAAGTTTAATAATTATTTTAGACACTTAGAGAATTGTGTAGGACTGGTGAAGCTGAGTGATATTTCAGGGATCTCATGAGGCTTATACATACTAGCTCTGCTTCAAACATCCCAGTGTCTTCTAGCCAGATGAATTGTTAAGCTCATTTATATTTTACATTACTGTATACCTGTGTGTTTTAGCTACTTTCTCTGCATGCCATGTGGATACACTACCATTGTTTATTTACACTGCTAGACTTCTCAGTGGCGGAAGGACAAGGTGAAGAGATGGCAAGAAATTGCATGTAGTTTCTTGAGTTAAACTGAAGCTGCAGTTCTTTGCAAGCCTTATTGCAAAAGGCTTTCTTCGGTAGTTCAGCTCTACATTTATTTTCAATTGTGTGTGTCTAATTCCAGGTGTAAAGTAATGCATTTTGAGGTATTTCTGTATATCTTAGAGTGCTATGCTAGTGCAGTTATTCCTTATGCTTCTTGACTGGCATGTCAGTTTATTATATTGTCTAGTGTCTTAAATATTGCAAACTGCCTGTTTATTTCAGTAACATGCTCATATTTTAAATTTTGTTAAGTGTTTGAAGATGCAGATCTGAACCTGGTCATCCCGTCTGCTCTATTTGCTGCTGTGGGAACAGCGGGTCAGAGGTGCACAACTGCTAGAAGGCTGGTGAGTAAATGTGTATTTTCTGGCTTGGGTAGCTCTGAGTTTAAAGTTAATTCAAATTAGCTCAGAAAATGCCTAAAAATTCCTAATATTACGAAGAGCAACAAATAATCTCTGAAGCCTATTTTTACTTTGTCAAAAATCACTATGATGGGAAAACAAGATGGTAGTTTGTCATTCCACTATAATTCTATCTCTGTTTCTTTGTGTTTCCAAATGTACCTGTTGCTAAAATGCAGGAAAATAAACCTTTATATATTTCTATATTTCTCTGTTTTCATCGCCAGAGCCTCTTTGCATGTGTCTCCTGCAATTTTGGTTCAGGGTTTAGATTTCAGCAAAGCAACTCTGTGTGTGCTGCTTATGCTATTAGTAATTTTTAGCCAGTCATTTTCAACAAGTTTAAAGGTGTTACAGTGTCAGCCTATGTCTAGTTTTTTCAGAGTTGGGTTGAATGGGTAAATATTTGTCAAAATTGGTACAGATTAGCTTTGGGTCTATAGGAAGGGCAGTTATTCCTCAAATTGTGGCAATAAAAATGACTTGAGTATTTGTCCTGAAATATTTAACTGAAAAGTTTACAGAGCACTTTAATACCGTTGATCTGATATCTTGTAAAATAAGAACAGGTTTTTGTTACTTTGCTTGTTTTCTATCTTCATGCTGACGCTTTTGAATCTTCATGTCATGGTGTTGGTCCTGTTTCGAGGCCTTGCTTGTGTGTTTATTTTTAACTTTGGGATTTGTTACATGTGAGCAACGCTATCTCCACACTTCATTCAGCCCTCTTCTAAGTGCAGTAGTACTTCAGGAATAGTTACATGGGTTGAGCTGTCTTACAACCGTCTTACCACATTTTGTTTAGTTCCTCCATGAAAGCATCCATGAAGATGTGGTGACAAAGCTTGCTAAGGCCTATGCCCAGGTCCGCATCGGTGATCCATGGGATTGTAAGTAGCTATCTTTGCATCACGGGTTTAGGATACAAGTTTCTGTTTGTGTCTTTCTAATTAAATTACATGAGATTATAGATCAAAGCTATCTAATTTTAGCAGTTTATCAGGTAGGGGGGATAGCTGGTTTCATTTAGAGTACTAACTCTGAAATGGAGGTGAGAATTTAGCCTAAATCTGTTTATCTTGGACAGGAGAAATAATTACTCCCAGGGTGTCATTATACACACGTGCAGTTATTCTGAAAGTATGTCTTTGTATCTTTTATTTTTAGCTGACACTCTGTATGGGCCTCTTCATAACAAAGAAGCAGTGAAAATGTTCCTTGATGCAGTAGAACAAGCGAAACAACAGGGTGGCTCTGTGGTTTATGGTGGAAAGGTGATTTACTTTTATTCTGCTGCATTTAGTGCTCTAGGGAAAAAAAAAAACAGTTATGTGGTGTCTCTCAGTTTGTGCTGTTAGCCGTTACAGACTGTTAAGTTAGTCAGTCTGAGAATGTTTGAATTGCAGTCTTGTCTTTAGAGTAAAGATGGAAGCTACTTTCTCTTCCCAGAAATGGCTAAAAGCCTATGGCTTTTAGCTCCTTAGTTGCAGGAGATAGTGAAAATACAGCAATAAAAATGGTGAGTACCAAACATGCAACAAGGAAGAAAATTCTGTTCTGCCCTTGGATTCACAACATAAAACTTCAGGAAACACTGAATATTCAGGAAAGACAGTTGCACGTCGTTATCATATGGGATGTTTCATTATCACAAACTTAACATTCTGGGAATTGTTGTCTTTTACTGGCACCTTCTTTATGCTTAATACCTTAAAGTTCAAATCAGCTTACTAATCAACTTACAAGCAGAAGAAAGGAAGTGGTTTTTGTCAGCAGCTAGACTTTGAGATTTGATTGTATCTTTAGTAGACTAATTTGTCTACTAAATACGCTTTTTTAGTAGACTAATTTGTCACAATAAATATGCTTCTGTTTAAAGAAAATGCTTAAGTAAAATTTAATTTATCTACTCAGATGATCTGACCTTCTGTTTCTGATTGCTAGGCACAATTATAGTAATCAGACTGCAAAGGATCCCCTTCCTACAGTAGTACTAGGTAGGATGCGAGTTTGAGCTTACTAAGTTGTTTTCTCTTTTATGTGTTTTGAAGGTTATAAATCGCGCTGGAAATTATGTTGAACCAACCATTGTGACTGGGCTTCCTCATAATGCACCCATTGTCCACACTGAGACATTTGCCCCCATACTGTATGTGCTGAAATTTAAGGTAAAATTACAGTGGGCAGTTAGTCAGGTGTCAAGGATGCTAACAGAAGAGTCAGGAGAGAGGTTTCAGATGTATGACATGTTCATGTTATTGTCCCAGCTCTTGAAGAAGCGTTAAATTGAAGAAATGTTGTTCTGCACTGTAGGATATTCACTGTTAATAGCTTACCTCACTGTGTGAGGTAAATGTGTAGCTAGTTTTACGCATATTTGATGAAGAGCACTGGAGTTAAGATGGGAGTCTGTACAGGAAGAGGTTTTTATTGCTCACGTCAACTTGCTCAAAAGCTGGTTGTGTGTTTTGTGCAAAGGTGGAGGTATCCTATACCTGACTTTGTGCATGTGTATTTGCCAAGTGGCGTTCCATATATTTGCATTATGGCTGTAGTACATTGAGTTTTTTCTCACAGTGTTTCTTTGTAACTGCTTTGCTTTCAATCATTATGGTTTAACCATTGACACATGCTCCTTTTAGGAGGAAGAGGAAGTTTTTGCCTGGAATAATGAAGTAAAACAGGGTCTTTCCAGCAGTATCTTTACCAGGGATTTGGGAAGGATTTTCCGCTGGCTTGGGTATAGTTTAAATTATTTTTCTACCTTCCTGAATCATAAGATCACAGTCTTGCATGTCTTTTGTAAACCTATGCACAATACTAGCTGAGCATTTTAAATCTCTCAATTTAGGGAAGCAGCCTTTCCTGATCCTGAGGAGTAATTGTGTCTTACCTTTGTTTGCAGACCAAAGGGATCTGACTGTGGCATTGTGAATGTCAACATCCCAACCAGTGGAGCTGAGATTGGAGGTGCTTTTGGTATGTTACTTATGCTTTTTTATTTACCCTCTTGATGATGAAATCCTCAGCATCAGTTCTAGAGACTTGGTAGTATTCCTTGGGCTTTTTCTTCTTTTATTTATTTATTTTTTTAAGTTGGTATGATTTTATGTTTTTCTAACAACTCTGGAAGAAAATAAAGCATTAACACTATAAACCAAGTGTAATTTAGATCTTCTCATCTTGTTTTTCAGTGTTTTAATCAGTCCATTTAAATCACTAAATCCGAAGAAATCAGTTAATTTTTAATTATATTGCTTTATGAGAAACCAGAAATTTACTACAGATAGTTGCATTTCAGCATTTCAAAATATCTGTATTTGGATTTTAAATATTGCATATATCATCCCCTCCAAACCCTGAAGGAATGTAACTCAGAAGTATGTTCTGAATGTGTTTGGAGATGTGGCTGAGTGGACAACTGTTTAAAAGAGTTTTAATTAAAACATTCATGAGCATTTTTGGTTTGTATGTTTGCATATAAAAATTACAGCATGAAATATATTTGTGAGAAAGTTTTTGAGTACATTTTTGCCTGTATTTCTCTTTTTTTTTTATACTAAAGGAAGGTGGGGGGTGCGAAGAAATATTCACCTTGCCATTTAAACAATACAAGAATCAGCATGTTCTTGTACCCTTGTCTCATGTCAAAATATCTTTAAATAAGGTCCTGTGACCCCAGCATGATGAGACTTTCTACTCCAGGCAGATATTTTTTGGATTAAGCATAAGGAAAGAGTTAGCTGTGTGAGTTGTGTGTTGTGATGTTCTGGTAATTCATTTCAGATACAGAACAAGGGCAAAGGAATAGTTTTTCCCAGGAATTTTTATAAAATGTCTCACCACCTGGAGTCAGTCCAGATTCCTATGCTCAAAAAAATTTCAAGTTTTCATGTATAAACTTTTTTCCTACAGGTGGTGAAAAGCACACTGGTGGGGGAAGAGAATCTGGAAGTGATTCATGGAAACTTTATATGAGACGATCTACTTGGTAAGACTGACTTTTTAAATTCCAAGTAAATGTAAATTGCAAATAAACTTGCAAAAGTTCAAAACATAAATCCTTGACTATAGGAGGTTATCTTCATTAAATGTGAGGTAACAGTGAGTGTAACTGCCTTTTCTTCATGCAAGAATTTTACATCTGTGTTCCTAGTGGAAGGTTATTTAAGGGTCTAAATAAAGACCTTTCTTCACTCACTGTTCCTCAAAAAAAAACACAAAAAAAACCAAAACCCCAACTTTTTTTTTATTTTAAACTTGGCTAAAATATAAATTGCTGAAACTTGTCTGAAAATACATGAAGTAGCAAACAGTGTGGGGGCCACTATTGCCAGTGGTTGGGAATTTAGCTACATATTGGGTGTCTATCCTGATAAATCTCCTGACAGCCTGTAGTGGGTGACCATTTGTGCTCTCTGCTGGCCTCCCTAGCCTTTACCTGTGCTGACTTTGGTTTTCACACAAAGGCTTATGAATGTGAGAAGCCCCACCTTGATTCTTTCTGTATGGACATTCTCCTAGTAAGAGATTAAATAGTGTTACTTTAATCTACCAAGGAAGAGATAATGGGGAATGTGGTCTTTCCCTATACATAGTTACTATATTGAAAACCAGAGTAGTCAGTTCATAACTCTAAAGAGGCAAACTGCTTATAGAAATCTTTTGTGTACAAGTGACAGAAATAAGAATCCTTGTACACAGGAAACGGACTACATAATCTGTCTCAGTGACCAAGTCTGTTCTGTAAATACTCGTTTCTCTTCCAGTACAATCAACTACAGCAAGGATTTACCTTTGGCTCAAGGAATCAAGTTTCAGTAACAGCCTTGTGAATGGCCATGCCATGAAGTCACCTACCATTTCAGAACCAAGCGCCTTCTAAGACTCATGAGGAAGAAAATTAATTATGTTGAACTTACCTGCAGCAAAGATACCAATTCTGTCAAAAAAATCAGCTACTCTAAAATTACTTAATTTTCAATATATAAAATTACTGCTTTGGTGTTCATATGAGAAGTGTGTGGTCTTTGGGAAGAAGGGAGGGTGACAAAAACTAACAAACTTGGATTCAGATGGCCTGGATAATCTGTGGCCTTATTACTATATTTCAGTGTCAACACTGTATCTCCTGCCTCCCCACTGTTCACTGGTATTTACAGCTAGTAGATCTACGCTTTGAATTATGTGCCGAGTTTTGTGTAGATAACTGGTGCTGTGGAGGGTGGGCAATACAGGGCTATTTTTAAAACATAAATAAAGGTACATTTTGTGAGATACCTTGCACTTCTAGGGTTTTTTTGTTCATTACTTTGGAGCAGAAACATTCATCTGACTGTCCATCTTCACAAACTTTGAGCTGCTAGCTGGGAGAAATGTCACTAGGCTAAAAGGACCACTTCAGTTTTCCTGCCTCTCGTTCAGAAAGAAGACTTTGACCCTGTGTGTTGGGAGGTTAAGAGGTAAGACGAAGGCTACTGTGCTCTCCTGGAGCTTCCTTGTGAGGCTAGAAGGAGTCAGTTCGGGTTGTCACAAAACTTGTGGCACTCTACAGCCAAACTGGCTGAAGAACTGGAGATGCAGCCAGGAGGGAAAACTCTCCTAGAAGGAATTTGCCTGGGAAAGGCCAATTATTTATGTGTTTTCACCTTATGAGGGGATTTCCCATGGCCACTGAAGACTACAGCCATCAGCAGCTGATTTTAGCTTTCCACAGAGTAACTTCTGAGTTTTTTAATGTATCATTTTTTGAGGAAACATCTTTTCACTGTTATGTACCATTTTTCCACAGTGAGCATGGCAGGACTGTTCATTTTGGGCTCAGATTCTAGGACTCTGACTTCAGTTTCTTACTTATCCTTGATGCTAAGGTCATGTCATCCAAATTGTTCTAAAAGTCCAGCATACCACAGTGCTGTCTGGTCTTTCACCTTAATATCTAGTTCTAAAATATGTAGTGTTTTGAATGTTACATCTATGTTATAGAAGATATCTTGGGTGTCACCTTCTGTAGAACAAATGGTAGGCAGTCAAAGCTTTTTTTACTGTCTCTTAAAGTTGTGAATTCTCTCCCATAGTTCTTTGCCTTTCGCCACTTAACTAGAAAACAGATTTCATGAAAGAGTGTTGTGTATTAGCACACAGAAAGAGCTTATAACCCCCTAAGCAGACAAATAAATCATTAACAGATAGAGGGCAAAGAAACAATCCAATTTCCAGGTTTAATTATTCTGAAAATTGCACAAGTTACAGAGGCTGTGTAACATTGTTCTGTAGCCAGTGAGTGCTACTATGAAATTCTCAACAATGAAAACTTCAAGAAGACTCCTCTTGCTCCTTACTAGTTTTTGGATATCCTCATTATGTCACATCTGCTGCTTGAGAAAATAAAGACCTTTTTACTCTTTTGGGGTAATTTTACAAATCCAGTGTTTTAATTTGCAGGCATAGGGTTAATTCTGCCATTGGCTTAAGATACGTGAACTCAGGCCATGGAATGGAACAAAAATGGGATGGTGAGTGAGAGAAGGAAGTACAGAATAAAATATAATCTTTTGTAAATAAATAAATTCAGTCCTAAATAACATCAAGTTTAATGGCTTTTTAACAATAGCAATGGAAAGTAACTTAGGCAAATGTTTCATACAAACTAGCCAGAATGCAGGTAAAGAACAGAATGACAACCTTGCATAAGGTAAATCGTCGTAGTTGGTGTAGTTTTAGGTCTTTATGACCTTAGTACAAAAATAATTGCAAGAAAAAAGGATGTGTAAAGAGTATCTGAAACTAGCAGATGTCCAGGATATGCTGTAGCTAAGCTAACTGATAAGTAGAAGGATGGGGTGAAATCCTTCACTTATGTCTGTGGTGTTACCGAACCAATTAAGCTGGTGTAAGCATTTATCTACTGCGCATGCTTCTAAGTTTGCCAGAACAAGAGTTCAAGGAGCAGCTAAATGTTGAAGATTGTTGGAAGAAGTAAATGACCCTCAAAGACCACTACCAAGTTTCTGTGCACATGTGGAAATGGGCATGGAATTATGTAAAGCAGTTCTCAGATGGTTAACGAATATATATGACTTTTAACGAATATGTATGTTAAGCAACAATATAACCACAGTCTTGAGGTTTGGCAGAGACACACTAGGAGGAGCTATCTCCCGTGTCTCCCAGTGCTGCAATAAAGAATACCTGCTTGTCAACTTTGTTGTCGAGTTCTGAGCAAGTTCAATGAACCATGAGTCTGATGCTTGACTGGTCTTGAAATCACTATCTGAAAAGGAGTATGAATAAAAAATGTAGTAATGTAATCAAAGGGGTGACTGTATTACACACCAAACTTTTTTTAAAAAGTTTAATGCATTTTGATACATAATAATTCCTACTTCAACACAAACTGTTGAGTAGTCTTACAGAGGATTCAGCTTGAAATACTTGTAACTACCTCTATATATTATGAGTAAGTGTATTAGATCCTCTTTATGTAGGCAAGTAACAGTCTCTCCCTGTAAGTAGATTACAAATTCATCCTGATGTTTGCTGAGATAAGAGTTACTGTTACAAACACTGTATTATCCACATTGCTATTGGACTGCTGCTATGGTATTAAAATAGGTAATGGCAATGGTTCATCTGCTTCCCAGACAGCTTTGAATTCCTTAGATGGTATTTGGAATTTGCTTCTCTCCACCCTTGTACCTTTTGTTGAAGAATCCTACCTGAGTTGACTGGATCAATGGCTTTCAGTGAAGTGGCTCTGGGGAGAGGGCCTTTTAAAGACAGCTCAATACTGCAATAGGTTTTAGTAAGGATTTAGGTGCCTATAAGCAATTATGAGTAAATACTGGAGGCTTAGAGGTACTGTAAGCACCCTGTTTCTCAATTTCTGCTTTTAATTTGAAAAGTCCACTCAAGACTGTAAACTGCATTAGCTGTCATTGGGTTATCTCACCCTAGGAAACCAATTTGAGAGTTCATAAAATGTGTTGGAGCTACTGGTATGTGCAGCATAACGGAATTTGCAATTTTAATGCAAATTCTATCAGTGGCTTCCACAGTTGCATAAACTTAATTACCACTGAGTGTGTAACACCAGTGAGTAACAAGTGTTAAATAACACATGATCAATAATTCATTTGTTAGTACAGTATTGCTTACTGTGAAATGACCTTGATGGGAATTCTTGCAAGTAACTTCCTTTCTTTTTACCATATTACTAACTGAAGAAAAATGCAAATTCTACTAATGGCATTTTTACTGATAAACTAAACAGAACAATTGCTTTCTTAATGAATGGCAAAAAATCAAGCCTGCAGGCTGTGAGCCACAGACAGCTCCTTTCTGTTTCATCCTATCACAGTTTCTAAAAGCAAGCTCTGGAACTGTTTACAGGAACCAGGAATGCTACACAGCAATAATGGTCTAAACTTGGGCTTTTGCAAATAGCTGCCTTGCAGTGCTGATTTTAAAACAACTGTGAAAGTGCGGTTATCTTTCAGTACTAACAGACCAACCCATTAGTATTATGTAATGGTGTTTTCTCGTGGCATTTCCATTGCTCAGTTCTATGTGTGGTTGATAGATGGTTCAAAACCATGGGTTACCAGAATGCTTTATTTGTGGCACTTAACATTTTTGTATGAGATATTACATATATAGCTGCTGCATTCAGGACTCATTAGGTACTAATTCAAGTCTCTGCATTAATCTCAACAGGAGCTATGTAATAAAGTGCAAGTTACAGGAGCCCTCCTTGCCTGAATTGTCTTCTGAATTATATGCCACGTTGGTGTTGGGCCTGTACTGCACAATGGTATACTCTTAATTTCCAATGTAGAAGAGGACAAAAATGTTTGTCTTATATCTAGGTAAAATGACTTAATTGACTAGAATTCAATTATTGAGTAAAATCAATGACTTGACAAGGTCTTTTTTAATGTCTTGTGTTTGGTATTCTGAAATGTGTATTGCTTAATCAGCAAAACATGCTGTTGTTTGCTACATGACTAGTGTTTGAAAACTAATAGATTGTTTGCGGATTTCTCCTGCCACTAAAGTACTTCTTTTCAAGCAGTGAAAAGTGTCTCATCTAACTTTGCATTTTGAACATGGTTGCCTGATGGTTGGTACCTGGTGCAAAGGTTCTGTCATAGATTAAGTGTTGCACTTCCCTCGTGAAAGAAAAACAATATATGTTATTGATACAGCAAAGTTCAAAGGTAAATATGACAGTGGTTTAACAAGATCCAGTGACAAGGTAAATTTTATTGTTTACTGTGTATAGAATGGGGTCAGACAGAACTGTCAGGGAAGCCTTCCCATTGATGTTCATGGGAATCATGATGTTCAGGAAGGTCCCCCTTGCTTTCTAAACCTCTTTCTCAGAGAGGAGTCCAGGTGCAGCTCCACCCACCCTTAGTCCCAGACTTGGGCAATGGTTTATGTCTAAAGGATTATATATGCACAAACCTTTGTATTAGCTAAGATTTCAAAGTTTAGCATGCTGTTAATCACCAATGATCTGTTGTGGCAAGGAATCTCTCAGCCTTGAAGAGTAACTTTAGATGTCCCTACTCAGGGGGAGAGCACAACTAGCTGCCTTGCAGGAGAGTTCACCGGGGCTTGGACCTGGGCTCTCCAGCACTTCTAGAGCAAGATGATTGATTTACAGTCGTGTTTGCATACCAGCAGGAGGTCTGGGTCAGCATTCCAGATAGCCCTTGACTGCCATATAACCATCCGTTTCCCGAAGTCCAGAGTAAGCAGTCGTTAAGAACCCCCACTAGTGGTTATGGCTTAAGTAGTGGGGGACCACACTGCCACAGGTACATACTTGTTCACAGCCTCTCTCTTCTGCTAAGTGATTAGCTTACACTCTCCATACAGCTCACTGCTTTCCTCCAGACAGTAGGGAAACTTCACTGCATTTTGCGACAGGGACTTGCACGGGAAGGTGGGGCATAGCGGTTTTTATTAATCATCCTATTCCTCCAGGTGTCGCTGTTGATCAGGCTAAAGCCTGCTGAGGGCAGCCGTTGGTTCTCTAGCTGCTTGTGTAAAACACAAACCTTCATCTAAATGTGTTTGGTATTCCGGCACATCTGGAAGCACTGCTTCCGAGCTGGTAATTAAATACACTGTATTCTGCAAAAGCCTCAGCTGATTAGTGCAATTCTTACATAAAATATTAACTTCAAAAGAGAAAAGATAAAATTAACAGTGTTTCAGCCACATACGCATTTCTAGGGAAGAAAAAAATGCTTAATACATACTTGACCCTATGTATGACTATTCTCTGACATTCGGTTCTGTTTTCCTGAAACCTGATTTCAAGGTCGGGTTAAAAGGAACAAACAGTGCAAGCTAGTTCTCTGAACTTCAGAGGAAGGCACTTCCTTTTGTTGCATTGAAGTCTGGAATGCTGGAAGTTGCTGTAATTATTTCATGCTTTGTAGCACTATTCTTAGAGGTCTCCCAAACCTCCTTAGATGTGATAATGAAGTTAGCATCACCTGTTTACTTATTCAGGGGAATGTTACCGAGGTAGTGAAGTGACAGCATGCAGGTTTAAAAGTGAGAGACTGAGAAGAACAGAGGATAAATGTAATTTCTTTTGCTCTTAAAGATTTCATTTAATGCCCAATCTATTACTGCGTACTAATCATCTTCTGTCTTTTGCAGATTTATAAGAGGCTACTCACTGATTTGCCTGTGATTTAGACAGACCTGTAATGATAGAAACCTCAGCCTGGTGTAGCAGCTGTATTTTAAAAGTATCTAAAAAATGCAGCACATACATGTTGTTTCAGTTGTATTTCTTCTAACTACATATTTTACCACAATTGCTGTATATTTACGTACTCAAATAATCCCAGCATATGAACTTCTTTCTAGCACATATGTGACTGTACCCCCTTGTGACTATATATGCTTACAATTACAGGTTTCAGAAATGAGTGGTATCTTTTTGCCCCATAAAAGAGTAAAGATATTCCTCCTCCTCAATTTGATTTTATGGTCATAGTTCAAGGCAGAACAAACAGCAGAGTAAGGTTATGGTGAAATTTCATGATAGTCAAACAATCCTCCTAAGCTTTACTACGGTATTGAATATTTGTAGGTTAAAAAGACAAGGTGAAGACCTTATCTGAAGGAGAGGGTGTGTGGGGTCATAGAATGACAGCAAAGGAGACAGAAACTTAGGGCAATAAGAAAAAAGACAGGGATGGAGCACAAGGTAGAAAATCCAAAACTGGTGAGTCAAGCACTGCTGCTGTTCCAAGCAAGCTTTACCAACATTAGTTGCTGTGCCCCAGTCTCGTCTCCTGATTTCCTTTCTGTGTTTTTTTTTTTTTTTTTTTTTTTGGTTAGCTGTGTTACTGATTTGTATTTTCATTGTATTTTCATGACAATGATGTAATACTGACAGGACTCCGTGCAGTCTGACAAGCCCCGTAAGTGTGCAACCTGTAGGAAGGCAGCAATCAGCCGCTAGCTGTGAAAAAACGATGTGCCTTGAAAGTGAAAGTAGGGAATGCAAAACCACCAGCAAAGGAGGTGGTGAAGCCAGGGTGAAAGACATAGGCAGTGCTGCAGAGAAGAGAGATTACCTAATACTAGGCTTTTAGATGCTGGATGTTACATTGGGAATGCTGGGGAAGAAGATAAGGCAGGACCATTGCAAACAGGAGGTGGGGCAGAAAGCAGAAAATAGGACATATTTGAAGAGAATGTTTCTGAATATAATATAAAGGAACCAAAGGATAAGAAAGTTACTGAATGGTAACAGGGAGAGGTGTCAGATGCAGTTTGACCTAACACATAAGGGTGCAATTAGGGCAGATAAAGCATAGACAGACATATTCACTATGGAATGATGTCATCACCAAAGAAGGTGATGCGTGCTGAAGAGGCCCCACCATATAGTGAACTGTCAGAAAGTGAAAAGCAGTATGCCTTGTTTACTGATCAGTCCTGCCGTACTGTGGGAAGCCATTGGACATGGAAGGCAGCTTTGTGGAGTCCCTGATGACAAGTTGCAGAAACTGCTGAAGGAGAGGGTGAATTGAGTCAGTTTGCTGAGGTGAAAGCCATCCAGCTGGCCTGGACATTGCTGAACGAGAAAAGTGGCCAGTACTCATCTCTATACTGACTCATGGATGGTGGCAAATGCCCTGTGGGGGTGGTTGCAGCAATGGAAGCAGAGCAACTGGCAGTGCAGAGGTAAACCCATCTGGGCTCCTGCACTGTGGCAAGAGATTGCTGCCCAGGTGCAGAACCTGGTGGTGAAGGCATGCTATGTAGATGCTCATGTATCTGAGAGTCAGGCCACTGAGGAACCCCAGAACAACCAACAGGTGGATAAAGCTGCTAAGACTGAAGTGGCTCAGGTGGACTTAGATTGGCAGCATAAGGGTGATTTATTTTTGACCTGGTGGGCTCATGACACTTCGGGCCATCAGGACAGAGATGCAACATACAGATGGGCTCATGATGGAGGGGTGGACTTAACAATAGACACTATTGCCTAGGTGTCTTAACAATAGACACTATTGCCCATGCTTGAGTGTACTGTAACAAATTTTACCTTGTTGGAAAAACATAATAGAAAAAGCATGTGCTATGATTTAGACATTAACATCCCTGTTTTTCCAGTGTGATTTCAATACATCTAGTTTTGCAGTGCATTCTTGCACATTGTATAAAAAAGAACGGATCAGTTCAGACCAGAATAAATACCCACACTGGAAATCAAAGCATTTTAAAGATCTCAGTCTGGGAGCTAAAAAGTTTTCAGAAAGACAGAAAAAAAAGCTTTTGAAAAGAACACTATACAGCACACTGTACAGTTGATACTGTACATCACCACACATTTTTTCTCCAAATGCAGAAATGTAAATGGAATTTCTAGCATTAGCTTGAAGAGGTTACTGTAAACCCTAAAACAGCCCCAGGATTTGATGGCCATGGTTCTTACTGCAGATCAGAGCAGATTCATAAAGAAGTGAATAGGAAAATAAAAGTAGTAAGCAGAGAAAAGAAGTGATGGGGGAGATGATTTCTGTTTGGTGTCAGTGCTTGGAGACTGATTTCACTATTCAAAATAAGGATGAAAAAACCCAGTGAAGTATGCCAGCATATGGCCTTGATTTTGCAGGAGCAAAATTAGTTACTCTTCTTAGCTTGCAGCCCTTCTTATCCTGGGACATAGTTGTTATGGCTGACGTGCTTCCAACTTTGACATAAAAGGCTAATGGTCAAAAGTTAAAAAAATTAAGTCTGATTTCTATAGGTTGGTGATAGTAATAGAGGTCCAGTTGCAGTAGATAACTCTACCAGCTTCCTGAGGGAACACAAATAAACTATCACAGGGCAAATACATTATCCTTTTATAATCCTCCATTGTCATATGTTAAGAGGAGTTTTCTCTGATGCTTACAGTTAAGAAGTGAAACCAGAGCTGTGTGGAAGCCTATCTTACTGGTGCTGATGCATTTGGCCCATGTCATGCCTCTGTGTCCATGGCTCCTTGGGAAGCAGAGGGGTGCAGGGCGAGTGTACAGAGAATTTGCTTCAGACCATTCTTGCAGTTTCCGATGTTGTTTCACTCTGCATGGAATAAAATGACAGAAAAGAATAGAAGGAAAAGTAACAGTATCACAAAAACTCCTAAATTACTATTTCAGGCATGCTGAACAGGCTTGCTTTTGATACTAGGTTGTCTTTCTGTTGTGGTTTAAACCCAACTGGTAACTCAGCACCACACAGCCCCTCATTCATTCCCCACCCCAGGCGGGTACAAACCCATGAGTTGAGATAAGAACAGTGTAATTATACAGTTTACAGTTTAAAATAGAATATGATACTAAAACCTCAATAATAATTATAATAATAATGGGAATAGCAAGGGGAAAATTTGTTTTTGGATGGGTTGTTATTTAGCTGAACAGTTTTTGAATCCAGGTTACATCTGTTAGCACAAGAAGGGAAAAGCAGGCAGACAATGGGCTTACAAGAAGATAGAGGGAGTAACTGTGGGAGATGTCAATACCCAGCTCTGAGCACTCTTGTTTCTTTAGTTCTAACCCAAATCCAACTGTTATGCTTCTACTAGTTTAATTAGACCCTAAACCACAAAGTCTTTTCATGGCAGGAGTCACTGTGATAGCCCCAGTCCATCTGTTACGCTTCTAATAGTTTAATTAGTCCCTAAACCACAAAGTCTTTTCATGGCAGGAGTCATTGTGATAACTTAAGTGTGATTTCAGTACCAGAAATATATGAAGGGACTTGGAAAAGAAGTGTTGAAGTTGTGTTCCCACAAACAAGAAGTTTAAGACTTTCAGCTCAAGAACAGTTTTCCTTATAGCCCTTATTATTGAACAATCTTTAGAAGGCTGATCACTTCCAAAGCAGCTAATGTAGATTTCTCTGTTGTTTTTTGTTTGTTTGGTTGGTTGGTTGGTTTTGTTGTTGTTGTTTTTTTTCCCAGTAGCAATGGTCTGAACTGTTTGGGGGAAAACATGGAAAAACATCTCTTCATGCTAGTGTCATAAACCAGTGTCATAAAGCATTTATTTTTCACATGATTAATCTGTGAGAGAAGGTTCATTGTTCATTACATACGTCACAGAAACAGCTGTTAGTACAAGCTGACTTTCTTCCTACCTTGCCCCTGCTCCAGAATGATGTCAATTGTGCATATTGCCAGGATAGCAAGGTGCAAGTGTAGGAAGGACTCAGAGCTGTATTTTGCCTTCTGTGTCAGGTCCAGCATGTAAGGTTATAATTAAGTTACCTATTAACTTTTCATCTTGGAAGGAGCCCTTATCTATCTAGGGCAAAAAGCTGTTTTCTTATTTTGCACTTGACAGCATATTGTAATGATTTTCCTTTAATCTCCTGCTAAGCACTGCTAAAATGCCAAGTCAGTGGAAATTTGCCTTATTGATACCATTAAAGTGAGAACAGCAGTTGAGAAGGCCTTTACTGTACAGTCCAAACTGCCTGCATTGCCAAAGACTAACAAATGCTTGTTATGAAGCTTAATACAGAACGTCACACTTCCAGAACAGGATTCAGTTACGAACATCATTACATGAGCTTGCTGTTTGTTATGTAAACCCTGGGAAAAGATACCTTCTCAACTTTAAGAACAAAATGAACTTTTAAACAGTATCCAAACAAAAACTGCCGAGGCAAGAAGGTCACATACACAATAAAATACATTGGCACAGGCTCCACACACAATGGGCAAAAGGGGAAAAAAGAATGGGGGAGAAGCCCTCTCTGGACTGAATTCAGAGTCATCTAGGAAGCTAGTGAGCCCAATCAGTATGAAATGTATATGGAGGTAATAAATTTTAGGACACTCTCTTCAAGAAGCTAATTTCTAATTTTTTGGCACAGAGGTCTGCTTAGGTAAACAGACATCCAGCTCAGGGTGGTATTCCTTTCACCAACAGCTACACTCTTGGAAAGGCATTTGGACTTTCCAGGAGAGGAAAGATTGTTGTGTGCCAACAAACACTGCCCATAGTGGTGAAAAATGGTAAAGTGCTTCATGCAAAGCATTTGCAACTTCAGGAGGGAATATCTGGAACATTCTTCTGTTTTTTTTTATTAGAAACACAAGTTTGGAGAGTGCTTCGCTCACATACATTTACCTTGAATTCTTGCTCGAAGTCTGCTTGTTATGATTCTGCAGCCCGGCCTCTTGTTTGCAAATTAGAATAGAGATGATACCAGATATGTAAGAAAGACAAAAGCTTCTTTTTATTGTACCAATCTTGCTGGCATCCTAACACAGCACTTTATTAATCAGTTCTTTCTTGGGATCATTCCCTTTGAGGGTTCTACTTGCCAGGTATGTAGACACAGGCTTTAACCACAGTGAGGTAAGGATGTGGGCCTAGTCATTCAAATGATTTTAGATTTAATCTGAGTAGGCACGGTATTGCAGGACAGTTTGTCTAAATGCAATCTTGGGGGTAATTAGATGTCACCAGGAGGAAAAACAGAAGATCTAAAATCAACTATGCATGCACAAGTAAAATGCCTGTATTTTGGGCAGGAGTAGTTACAGGCATCATAACATTGTGTGAAGCTCAGGGAATAAACAGAACAGCTGCTGAGTTAGTGCGTATAGAATAGATTGTTTTATAACATGCATCTGATTTTACTTTTGTTTTTTTAAATCCAGGAAGGTTACTGATAAAACAGGGAATAATTTAAGGGACAAATGAAATTTGCTGGCATATTTTGTTGTGGCTGTTCACTAAATAACAAGCTATCACAAAGCTCCACAATTACAAAATTCATCCCTTCTGTGAAGTCTCATTACATACAACCATGTTTAGCAGAAAACTCCACTGGGTTCAAAGCAAAAACCGAGGCGTGTCAAATCAGATTACTCAATTTTCCCTGTTGAGCAAATTTGCATGTGAGACTCAGATAGTCTTGCCAGGCAAACTGAAAGCAGGTGCTGGCAAAATCCTTCCAAGTGATGCTATTCCTCAGTTGTTTACACACAGAGGCTGTTTGCTCAGTATTCTGTCTGAATAGTTAGCTTTTTCACAATCATTACTGCCTGTCACACCTGCTCTGTAAATGCAAAATCTTCTGTGTTCTTGGGAGCCACCCCTCACTGACAGCTGCAGCTGAGCTAATAACACCATCCTGGAGGTTTATATAGCGTTTGTCAGCTGACTATGGAACTTGGAAATGAAAGCGCAGGCTTAGCGGGAAGTGGGGAGCATTACTACACAACTGCATGAAGGTTCAGGTGAAATGATTCGGAGAAAACTCCAGGAACAAACTTGCCAACAAAGTTTTCAAGCTGACAAGCAGGTATTCTTTATTGCGGCGCTGGGAGACACAGGGGATAGCTCCTCCTAACATGTGTCCCAGTATCGCTACACAAGCCATCCTTATATAGTCCCTGGACATACATACATATTCATGAGGCTACATATGGATTACATCATTTTCCAGAGAGTTCCCCACATGCGTACGGAATTGTGGTGGTGGTCTCTGGGGGTCGTTTACTTCTTCCAACAATCTTCATCACTTCTGGCAGCCTTTGGAGCACGCGCAGTAGATGCTCATACCAGTTTAATTGGTCCATTAGCACCAGAGACATAATAACCCTCCTGTCCTCCTACTTACCAGTTGGTTTAACTGTAGCCCAGCCTGGACACCTGCAGTTCCCAGGTACTCCTTACCCCTGTGTCCTGTTCTTCTAGACTGTTTTTCTTAAAACTATGTCAACTATAATGATTTATCTTGTACAAGAATTCTCAGTATGTTCTCTAGCTGTACTTTATTTTTTCTGTGTATCATGCACCTCAATAATTTTCCATTGTTACTGTTACAAAGCCATCAAACTTAACATTACTTGAAACTGATTCTAAAGGTTTTTATATGTTCCATTTTGTGATTTTGTGCCCCCTTGTCTCAGAAAGCAGTGATACCATTAAATTGAAGCACATGCACACACATATCTGTATGTTTTTTCAGCAAATGTAATGTGGATCACTACATTTTATTTTCTGCTGAGAGGGGGCTTTATAATATTTCCTCTTCTTAGAGTGCTAGCTTTATCTTTCACACTAACAGCACCATAAACTTGATAACCTTCAGCCCAAGCCAGGTCAGGCAATTTGTTTGGCAGAAAACTAATTCAACAACCCCCTAACCCTACCAGCCTCTCCAAACCCACATTGCTTTTTCCCCTCCTTTCTACTATCTGGGAGAATGTAGAAGAAAGTAACAACTGGGAATATGGAAGAAGGGAGAAATGAAAAGAAGACTCTTCCTCTTGACAGCAGCCTGAAGATAGGTGAATTCTAAAACATCAGAAAATCATGCCTATAATATACTTCCATTCTTCCTGAAACCACCTCCGCCAGCGACTGTTAGCTATTTGATACATGTTCATACTCGTGAAGCGGAGAAAACCACTCTAAATTAATCTTGTGATCCCAGGAGTCTTGCTGGACAGTGGCAGAATGTGCATTAAAAAGTCAAGTCTTGTCTCTGGCTCCTACCCACAACCACCAAAGTGGCCTGGAGTTTTTAATTCAAAATTCATTATCAGCTGTTTGTTGCTTTCCTTTTTCTTTTTTTCTTTGGTTTTTTTTTCTGGTTTTTTTTTTTTTTTTTTTTTGTTCCCCCTCCTTTAGTGTAAGCACTCATGAACTATACAGCTAGGAGGCTGGGATAAGACTGTTAAGAAAAAATAACTGGATTACGAGCTACAACTAGAGAAAACATTAGTTAGTGATGTGTCCCTGTTGCCTTCTATACATCTGCAGTTTCAAAGCATCTTGCCAGAGCTTGGTACTACTACTAGGTCCTTCATGGGTGGTGGAACCCAGTTGTTTCTCTAGTGACCATGCTATGAGGGACAACAGATAGACAAAACTGGAAAAACAAAACCAAGAGAAAAAAGAAAATTACCTTTCAAAAATCAGATTTCCAAGTAGACTACATAGCAAATAATAACTGAGTTTTATTAACACTGTGTGCTAAACATTTGGTGTAGATTTCAGACTTCCCTGAGGTTGCACATTTTTCCCACCTGTTTCTGCAAACTAGTACTTTTGCCTTTACCCAACAGCACAACCTCTCCTCATGGCCTTTGTTTCACTGCCTAACAGACACTGGGAGGATAAGCCGCCATACTCTTTGCTTGACTCCCATTCTCACAGGAAGCAGCTTTTCCTTGTTCATTACTGCTGTTGGTACTTGTCTCCCAAACACGACTGGGACAAACCCCTCCTCTTCAGTTACAAGACTAAATAACTTAACTCACACTTCTGAACTTTGCCCCACAGGGTTTTGCATGCACTCCATCTCCCAGTTTAAAAGTACCACAGTACTACATACACACTGCCCAGCTGCACCATACTATGAACAGTGTGACATCCTCTAGACATCCTTCCTCCTCTCTCTCACAAAAGGAGGAGTGAAGGTACCAGATGAAAAGCAGAGAAGAGGCCACACTGACTGCCCCATGAGCTGATGTGACCACAGGGTCACAAGTGCTAAGCACCAGCTTTCTTTGCAGTGCAATTTGATTCTCTGCCATTTGAAAAGACACTGTCATCCTTTGTCCAGACTCACCTTCTCTGGTATCGAATGCATCCAGCTTTGATTACATTCACCCTGGGAATTATTTTGTTCACTTATGGCTAATGATAAGGACTTAGCCTGCCTGCTTCACGTAAAGTCACATGCCAAATATTCTCTCTCTCCCCTTGTTTCCCTAGTGAGCACATCCTTGCTGCTGTAAAGTATAACAGGCTAACTCAGTTCAGTTGCTGGGTATAATTAGGTTTTCTTGAAGTTCCTTTGAAAAAGGTAAACTGTGGCATCAATTTTTAAAACATAAACAGAACTACAGATTTCTGTTACTTAGAATTAAAGGGAGGGAAGTAAAGAAGAACAGAAGCGACAAGGTCCAAAATGTTACATGAGCTTGCGGGAATACCAGTGGCCTGCCAAAAAACTCAGGCAGTTGAAGATGTGAGTGACATAACCAGAACAACCATAAAACATCACAGATGTGAATAACAGATGTTGGTATGCAGCATATCCTTTATGGGAGGACACAAGCTGATAAGCGGGGATGGTGTGAATTGTAATGTTGAAACTGTTCAAAGCTTAGCTAGTAAAAAAACAAGGATAACAGCTGAATAGTTAAGATCTAAAAATAGCTTGTCTAAAAATAGTTTGTGTGATTTTGTATAAATATGGCAAGAAACTCAGTAAAAGCGTTTCAGTTTGTACACGCATGCTGTCTCCATCTCATACTTTGCTGCAAATGATGCCTGAACAGTGACTCTTCACTCACCGAGTGAAGTACCCCCAGTGAGCTGAACAGGAGAGAGAACTATGACGCATCCATTCTTCCCTGCAGGTGTTTTGCACAGGTATAAGGAAGCGGCTGAGGTAGCATAATGGGTCAGACTGCAGTTAAACTGCAGCAATTACATCACCAAACACTGATGCAGATTACAAAGGAGCAAGGGTATCATGTGGCCCCCCAGAAAGTTACTCTTTTGCTGCTATGGATAGGACACAATTATCCTTGGTACCCTTCTACAGACTCTTATGTAGAGGATTGGAAGTGTGTGGGACAGCAGTTACAAACTGTACAATCCGATGACCATGATATTAATCCTGCCCAGTATATAAACTGGGGGAGTTACCCAGAAGGGCTAGGTCACTGCTCGGGTCAGGCTTGTGTTTTCAGATGCTGCTAAGTAATGTTTACTCTGACCTAGGACTTTTCTGAGCCTCATGCTCTGCCAGGGAGGAGGGAAGCCGGGAGGAAGCAGAGACAGGACACCTGACCCAAACTGACCAAAGAGGTATTCCATACCACAGCACATCATGCCCAGTATATAAACTGGGGGCAGTTACCTGGAAAGGGGAGATCACTGCTCAGGTCGGCCTGGGTATCAGTCGGCCGGTGGTGAGCAGTTGTATTCTCTTCCCTTGTTATTTCCCTTATCATTATTATCATTGGTGGTAGCAGCAGTGGTTTGTGTTATACCTTAGTTACTGGACTGTTCTTATCTCAACCCATGGGAGTTACATGCTTTCCATTCTCCTCCCCATGCCCCTGTGGTGGAGGGAAGTAAGGATGGGAGGAGTGAGCAAGCTACTGCGTGGTTCTGGGTTACTGGCTGGGCTTAAACCATGACACATTGGCAAACTTGGTTATGGTACATTTGATCCCACGATCTAGATCACTTATGTGAAGACATTGAACAGCATTGGGCCCAATATTGATCGGTGGGGGAATCCCACTGGTGCCAGGTCACAAGTTTGAAAAGGAGCCATTTACCACCAACCTCTGGGTGCAGCTGGTCACCAGCTCCCCCCCCACCACATTGACTACCTGTCTAGAGCTTCTCTAGGAGGAAGGAAACAGTATCAAAAGCCTTGGAAAAATCCAGGTAGACAACGTCCACCACTCGCTGTGCATCAACAGAGCAGCTGTCGTAGAAGGCCATCAGGTTTGTCAAGCATGATTTGCCCCTGGGGAATCTGTGCTTTTTCACAATCTTGTGTTTCACTTGACTTGTGATAAACCCTATCAGGATTTGCTCCATAGCCTTCCTGCAGACGGAAGGAAGACTGATGAGACAATAACTTCCTGGATCCTCCTTTAAGTCTTTTTGGTAGATGTGAGTGATATTTCCTTTCTTCCAGTCTCCATGACTCCTCAAAGATTATGGAGAACAGCCCTGCAATGATGCTAGACAGTTCTTTTTAATACCCTCAGGTGTATATTGTCAGGTACCATAGATTTGTAGGGTCAAGCTCCTGTAATAGTTCGCATACCAACTCCCTTTGCTGAGGATTGGTCTGGATTTTTGATCCCAGCGCTTGGGACTCAGTGCTGCTAAGACAGAGGTGAAGGAAATGTTGGGAACCTCTGCCTTTTCAGTCCTGTTGGTGACTAATTCACCCCTCATGCTCAACCGTGGGCCAGTATTTTGCTACTGTTTCTGCTTGTTGTTAACATACCTGAAGAATTGTTTCTTGTAGTTTTTTATGTCTGACCAATTTCAATTTGCCTGCTTTTCCATCTCTGGTATATTTCTCCTTCGGTTTTGAGCAGACTCAGAAGCTTGAAGTTAAGCCAAGGAGTTCTCCTGCACCATCTACTTCCTTTAAAGAGAATGAACCACTTTTGAGCTTCCAGGAGAGTGTTCTAGAAAATCTCCCAGCACTCCCTTATGCTCCATGGTGTCCTGAGTTCAGCGGTAGCAGTCATTTTTCTCCTTCTTAGTAGCTGATGCAGTGCTGTGTTTCTGAATTCCATAAAGCTGCCGACTGAAGTGGCTCAGATGGACTTAGATTGGCAACATAATGGTGAATTATTTTTGGCCCAGTGGGCCCATGACACTTCAGGCCATCAGGGCAGAGGTGCAACATACAGATGGGCCCATGATAGAGGGGTGGACTTAACAATGGACACTATTGCCCAGGTTATTCATGATTGTGAAACATGTGCTGCAATTAAGCAAGCCAAACGGTTAAAGCCTCTTTGGTATGGAGAATGATGGCTGAAGTACAAATACTGGGAAGCCTGGCAGATGGATTATATCACACTGCCACCAACCTCCCAAGGCAAGTTCTGTGTGTTTACCATGGTGGAAGCAACCACCGGATGGCTGGAAACATACGCTGAGCCTCACGCCACTGCCCAGAACACTATCCTGGGCCTTGAGAAGCAAATGCTGTGGTGACACAGCACCCCAGAGAGAACTGTCAGACAATGGGACTCATTTCCAGAACAGCCTTATAGACACTGGCGTCAAACAGCATGGCATTGAGTGGGTATATCACATCCCCTACAAGGCACCAGCCTCTGGGAAAATCAAACGGTACAATGGGCTGTTAAAAACTACACTGAGAGCAATGGGTGGTGAGCTTTCAAACACTGGGATACACATTTACCAAAGGCCACCTGGTTGGCCAACACCAGAGGATCTGTGAACAGCGCTGGCCCAGCCCAGTCAGAAATTTTACATACTGTAGAACAGGGTAAAGTTCCTGTGGTGCACATAAAGGATTTGCTGGGGAAGTCTGGGTTATTCCTGCTTCAGGCAAAGGCAAACCCACTCGTGGGACTGCTTCTGCTCAGGGACCCAGATATGGTAATGAGGGAAGATGGGGAAGTCCAATGTGTACCTCAAGGGGCTTTGATTTCAGGGGAAAACAGCCAATGAATTTAATTGTATGCTGTTGCCTGCTATGTAGCACTTTTATAGCCCACCAACCATATGTCTTCAGGTCACCAGTGACTGGCCTTGACTTCCCTCTGATCCCAACAAAGAATGAGCATTGACGAAACCAGACGAACTCTGCAGTGTCACCAGCATGCAACGATCCAACACTGCATACAGCCTCTCCTGCCTCAAAAGACTGTTACAAGAGATGGAACCTGACATCGTGGACCAGATGAACTTAGCAGCTTTACAAGGATTGGTCCATGCACTAAGGAATGGTATCTTTCTTTTTGTGTTTGTGTGTGTGTGTGTATTGGTCGATATATATATATATATATATATATATACGCATTGGTTATATATATACACATTGTTATATTTATGTGATATATATATATGTGTGCGTGTACATATATGCTGGTCGATGTGAAACTTAACATGAGCCGGCTTAAGCGTGCACTTGTAGCCCAGAAAGCCAACCATATCCCGGGCTGCATCAAAAGGTGCGTGATCAGCAGGTCGAAGGAAGTGATCCTGCCCCTCTACTCCGCTCTCGCAAGACCTCACTTGGAATATTGTGTGCAGTTCTGGTGTTCTCAATATAAAAAGGACATGGAACTGTTGGAACAAGTCCAGAGGTGGGCCACAAGCATGATCAGGGGACTGGAGCACCTCCCGTATGAAGATAGGCTGAGAAAGCTGGGGCTGTTCAGCCTGGAGAAGAGAAGCTGTGCTTCAAACATGTGCCTCACAGCAGCATTCCAGGATCTGAAGGGGGCCTACAAGGATGCTGTAGAGGAACTCTTCATCAGGAACCGTGGTGGTAGAACAAGGAGTAATGGGTTCAAATTTAAACAGGGGAAGTTCAAGTCAGATACAAGGAAGAAGTTCTTTACTATGAGGGTGGTGAGGCACTGGTACAGGCTGCCTAAGGAGTTGTGAATGCTTCAACCCTTGCAGAATTCAAGGCCAGGTGGAATGGAGTCTTGGGTGACATGGTCTAGTGTCAGGTGTCCCTGTTGATGTCAGGGGGTTGGAACTAGATGATCTTAAGGTCCTTTCCAACCCTATTCTATGATTCTAAGATTTCCTCAAAACTCTGAGGGCCAAATTTGCTTCTACTGTTATGTCTCTGCAGTCTGGGAAGACCTTGAGTACAGCTGAATGAGAGGAAGTACATCATAATTCTTTGTGTTGGGTACTGGGTTTTGTACTGTGAGGAACGAGCCTCATTACCATGAATATCGTATTTGACTAAACCCAATGGACAGAACTTAGGTTCATCCAAATTACAGTACAACAAAGTGTAGTTTTAAATAACTTTATTTAAACGAAGTAGGTACATTTCACAGAAATGGTTATAAAATGCATAGCATATTACAAACAATACAGTTATTTTACAGATACTAGTTGTTATCTTAACTACTGCTTTTTAAAAACTAACCAGCCTGCTTGGTGAATCAGAAAGCTAAAATTCCCCAGTTACCCTATCTTAGGCACTATGGAAAAAAAAAAAAAGTATGATATAGCATAGCAGGTGTCCACTTTTTTATTCACTCTACTGATTGTTTGCATTGCTGCATCATTAATTCACCAATTCCTTTATGTGGAAATATCTGGTCCCTGGAGTCACATACTAAGACTAGATTTCCACCAACTGGAGCATAAATTGCACTTGCTCAGTCATCCAAAACCCCATGCAACTCTAAGAAAAGCTGACTGAAGGTCTTCACACCGATTAACTTAAAGGATAGAGACTGTGTGAGTGAACAAAAAAACCATAACAGTTTTTCTAAGTTGTGCAGATATGTCATCCCCTACATTGCTATTCGTAAGCAACTTGATTGTTAAGCTGGTAAGTCCATACGTATTTCAAGCTGATTTCAATGGAAATTGAATCCCCAATAGAAACAGACCTTACCCTCAGCAGTGATGCAATGGAATTGAGCCTCTTTAAAGCACCTGAGAATGGAGCACACCTCAAACATTCAGAACTTCGTGTTAGCAAATCCAGAGGTGTTTTGTTTTCTGATCTTTGGGATGCCAGGGCACAAAGTATAAAAATGAAAAGCACAGCACTGGTCCATAACCATAGCTTAGACACGTACCAGATCATTTACACAACACTTCAGCACATAAGCTGTGATTGAAATCTTCCCATTTACACTTGTATGACAGTAGGCAGAAAGCAAATGCTGAGGTAAAAGGAGATGAACCAGGTTTATAATGGTGTAAGCAAGTCTAAAATCAAGCAAGCTATATAAAATCCATTAATTCACACACAAAAGAGAAGAAAAAAATCCCCATATTTTCAAAACATCAATACACGTAGATCAAAACATATATGTTTTCAAAACATATAGGTACATGCTCAAGAATAAACTGACTTTCTGCATTATGACATAGGTTTTACAGTAATTTAAAGCTTGGCTTGGACTGAAAATAAAGAAGCTTGAACTCTGGCCAGCAGAGCTGTTTTGGAACTGTTTATCAAGAGAGAAGAATGAGGTCTGAAGCAGTCCAAGAACTTTGATGCTTCATTCATCATCTTCAAGTAGTTTTTGTAAGTTGTTCTGTATCTTTTAGAAAAAGAGAGAAAAATAATTGGGAGGTACCAACTGTATTTAAAGGGATACCAAACAATTAAGACACTGTTTAATACACTCTGTGTGCATGTTAATTCTGCCCCAACTATTCATACTAATGGTATTCATGTTAAAGGCTTCCTATACTAGAGTCAGGGAAACATATGGATATGATCAGCCAGCAGCACACCTAGCTCTCATAGTATGAGTATCACCTGCAATTTCCTCCTGTAGACTCTCCTTCGTTTGGTATGAGAAAATAAGATAGAAGAAAAACTAAAGCTAGAAAGAAAGGGACAAGAAATCCAATTATTTTGAACTTGATAAAAACCCAAGAAAAGCCTGAAATTTCAAAGCTGCAGCTCTTAAGTGGGTAATTCAAATAGTTTCGTAAAAGGTTCAGCCACACAGCCGGCTGTGATGTGTGTGCACCAAAATAAGGTCTTCTAACCATTAGCAGATATGGCCCATTTGCCAGATTTAGTGTATTCACCGAAGTTATCTTCCCTCAGTTACACTCAACTACAACAGCAGCCATCTGCACCCTCAAGGATGATTTGCACAGACCTATTTCACACAGCATATTTATCTACCTTTCATCTCCTTGTCCTTCAAAGCAGAGGGAGGGGGAATATGTCATGTCCCCTGGCACATGTGCTCTCTATCTTAGTAACTAGCAGTCACTGGCACATAAGGTTTAGTCAGCTACTTTCAGGCTTTAACTAGAGGAGTTGTAAGCTGTTGTTGTGAACATTGTACTTCCTGTTCAATGATACTACTTCTTAATCCTACCCTATTATTTCCAGCAATTTTTTAAGAGGGGTATTTTGGGGAAAGGAAAACAGCAAGAAGCACCTAACTTTCTAAGAGTCATCTAAAACACATACAGAAATTTCCTTTTAACAAGCTACATTAGAATAAGGGAATGAGTTATATCTGGCTATGTTTTTCTATCCCAAATTTAATGCTTTATCCTCTGATACACATGGTGCATTTTAACAACCTGTTAAATACACTTAAATGCCACAGCAAAACTTGGCCAAGTAATTACTTGGCTCCACAGATGAAGCAGAGCTTGTAAAAATCACAAGGTCACACTGAAAAGGTCATTTGCAACATACTCTTGGCACATTTTTTAACTGGAGAATAATTTTTAGTTTTTACATCTAGCTGATTTCTGTGCTCTGGTTTACACTGCTGCAGTCACATAGGAAATGAGCAGAGAGATGACAAGTTACACTGGAACTTCAATGTTACCTTTGCTGCTGAAGCCAGCTCCAGCCAATTACTAGCCCTTTTCACTGAAGCATATGAAGCAGTTAAGCAGCTCCAGCAACTTTACTCAGGGAACATAAAACAATTAGATTTTTAATAAGATTTAATTTCAAAATGATTTAGTTTTCCAGTTGAAGAGCAGGGTCAAACATCCTGTTCTAACCACTGCTCATCTAGATTAGAGAGGTCTGGGATGTAGTAATATGCAGCTACAGGCAGTACTCCTTTAGCTCATGTGCACATTGGTCAACTGTGTCTTGAGTATTTGGCAAATACAATATAAGACTTTAAGAGGCCAATCATGTAGGCACTAACTGAAAAAAGCACATGACTTAAGTTAATTCAGGACAGAGGGTCACTCCTCTGGGAATAGCTGAATGATATGACCATCCAGCTGCCTTCTACTGTGTCTCCAAGCAAAGACCATAAAAGGGAGTGGGAAAGTGCCTAGCCCCACTGCAAACAGCTGGCTGGTTTCCCACTGAAATGAAGAAAGGTCTCCCATCAACCATCTTGCCAGCCTGCTCAGAGAGCTGGGAAGCAATAACCTCTTAAATGACCTAATTTGGCTAAAGATTTTGACCGGTCATCATCTGGTAAGCATTTTCCCCTTGTATTCATACTGTTATTATCCAGGACATATAGAGGAGTTATGCTAGCATTACTCTAGACTTCCACAGCCAAGGGGGTGGAGATGTGGGGGCAGAAACCTGTTTTTGGCAGTCTCTAAAACCTATGCTGCACACCAAAGGAAGTGATGTTATGTAACCCTAGCTTTACGCTACTTGAGAAACTTGGTTTGGGAAAAAATGGTGTTGAAAGACCTTGGCAGGCAGTTTTAGAAATGGAGGCAACAGTATCTAATGTGACTTAAGCACATAGTAATTCAACTAACTTTTGTTTTCACTCCACTAATACTTTTCTTTCTTGCTTGGCCAGTGTATGTGTTCCCAACACATGATATTTTATATTCCTGTATAGCTGTCAAGGTTTGTGGGCAGGGGTGGGATAGGGGGCTGCAGGGGCAGTGGTCGTGGGAAGAGGCCAGGGCCCGCCCCGTGCTGGAGGCATCCCTGCTGGCAGCCTCCAGTGCACCTACTGCAGGGCACAGCTGGTGGTGAAGCCTCTGGGAAAGCATATGTAAGAAAAGGGAAAACACTACAGAGAGACGGGAGAGTAACAGGATGAGAAACAGCTGAAGCAACACCAAGGTCTAAGAAGACGAGGAGAAGGTGCTCCACGGCAGAGAGGATATCCATGCTGCAGCGCATGGAGAATCCATTCTAGAGGAGGTGGTTATTTCCTGAAGACCTGGAGTCCTTGGAGAAGCCCAAGTTGCAGCAGGAGAAAATGGGGGAAGGTAGGAGCAGCAAAGAAAAAATTGTTATGTACTGACTGTAGTCCCTTACTAGCCCCATTTCCAGGGCAGGGAGTGGGTTAAAGAGTTGGGAGCGGAAGAGTGAAGGTGAGTCTGGAAAAAGTGGGAAGGTGGTGGTGTATCATTTGTTCTTTCTCACTACCCAAATCTGTTCTAACTGGTACTATATTAAATTCATTTTCCCCAAGTTAAGTTTGTTTTGCTTGTGGTGGTAACTAGTAACCAAACTCACTGCCTTTTTCTTGATCCACAAGCTTTCTCATTCTATTTGCTAGGACAGGAGAGTGAGAAAGCAACTAGGTGGGTGTCTGACTGCTGGCCAAAATTAACCCACCACACCACCTGAAGTGGAAATAAGGTCTGCATACCCACTCCTCTTTTGCATAGGTTTCCAGTTTAAGTCAGCAAGTATATTTTGTTTTCAATTAGAGGACAGTAGGAAGTAAAGGTCAGGTATAGGGAATTACACAATTGGTGCAGTAGAATTTGTTTTACTAAAATGAAACAGGTAGGTTCCAGCCACTTCATATGAAGAGGCTGACTACATATAGAAGTTAGCATCATTTTCCTTAATGAAACAAACAAACCAACCAACCAACAACAACAAAAAACACAAAAAAAAACAAACCCAACCAAATCCCAACAAACAGACAAGCCCTCAAACAAAATCCCTAGACAGAAAAGTTAATCAAATAATAGTTCAGAATTCTTAGCCTTGATGGACAAAAAAATTTGAGACCATTACATGCAATAATCTCCCTTAAAGTGTCCAGTTTATTAGTATTCCTGTCTGTAAGCCTCAGCTCAAGGCACTATAACACATATCAATGCTTGTACTTGGCCTAATTTATAGTCCAAAACCCAAGCCTTTGCCTGGGAAAATGTGACAGGTTCTGGTATCAAATCTGGGGGTAATTTGTCATTTTTCAAAATATGAGACTGTAGAAATTCAGCAAGAACCTGATTAGTACATCAGCATTTGCATTATATCATAAAGGAAGTTACCTTTTCCAATTTTATAAGATTAGCAGTTAACTCATCACAAAGGTCATCAGCATTAATTTGCAGATGAGATCCCAAACCTTGGTGCACTGGATGTCTATCGAACAGAATGAAGATATAAGTCTCACAAAAAAAAAAACAAAACACAAAAAGAACTGAGAGATAGATGTAGGTGGGAATACAGTGGGACATTGTTAACTGTACTTGTACAGAAACAAAGGCCTAAGTCACTTCTGCACTTTTGACTGCATTCTTTATGTGGTCTCATTCTCCAGAAGCCTGGATAGAAAATTTTACAGCTATTTCCACTAGAAAAAAGTTGAAAAGTTCCTTGTTCTGTGAGCTGGGGGGAAATAAAAAAGCCTAATCCCTTAACACTGTAGAAGTGCACATTAGGTACCTTGTACTGTTTAAGATCAGAGCAACAGAAAACAGGAGTTTCTCACATAAGAGTGCTTCAGAAGAGGGACACAGCATGCTGCTAATAAAAACATGCCAAAAGTAGGAAAATGGCTTTTGACATTGCCTATTAGAGACAGGTTTACACCTTTCCTTGCATTGGTTTGCATTTGTATTTTAAGATAAAGAACCATTTCCTTCCTATTCCGTTATCAAGAACCTAGCTCTGTCTTCTAACACATGCATAAAAGTCCTATTGCTTTTTACAGAAGACAGCTGAGAGCAGCTGTATCCTAAGCAGCACAGTCACTACTCAATATGACCATAAGAGCATTGCCAGTGACCTCTTTGCCATTAATAGATCACAAAAGAAAGCTGAATTAATAAGCACACTTATTAAAGAGCTTGCTACAGGTCTGAAACACCTTGTAGACAATTTCACCCAGCCTGGGTATAGCACCATCTTGAATTTTATTTCCCCACTCTTGTTTTTCAGATGGTGCTTAACCAGCATTCCCACTCATGCTGCACGTGGCAGCAGGTACTGCACTGAGATTTACAAATGACTGGAAGGCATGCTTTGCAGAGCAGTTTAGAAAAAAAACCGTTATAAGAAGAGTCAAAGTGTTAATGCAAAATTTAATACCGAATAAGCCAGTTAGTATTCTCAGAAGTATCCAGTTAACTGGCTTCTGTCCTAAGAGAGGAGCAGGAAGCTAATACAACTCATAGTGTCATACTGCTGTAGTGTATGCCCCTGCACTGACTCTCCATTTGATTTTGCCATATTTCCTATCCACGCAACACAGATTAAAAAAATTAAAAAATTTAACAATACCAGTTTATAAAGAGAATAGGCAGCCCAAAGCTTTAGAAAACATTATACAAGAAAGTTAGACGTATTAGGCCAGAGATGAAGTACTTTCTGTCATGTTAGGCTAATCAAACGATATGAAGACTGAAGACAGAAGTTATATATTTTCCACAGAATCACTGCTCTGGAAAGGAACTGCTCACTTTAGCAGTTCACAGTGAAGTTACTCACAGATATCTGAAACATTTTCCTGGCGGTAGTACATCATGACATACCGCATTCGTACTGAAATTCTTAAACAGAAAGCTGTGAGATAAGGCTAGAATAAGAAATACAGGACACTGAAGTAGCATGATGGCACAACAGTATCACAGTTTGTGAAGAAAATAGATAAACATGACAGATACTGGAAGAATCCCCGAAATTTTACAGTGTATATCTTACTCCTTCATATGTGAATCAAAGGATGTGATGGAAATCAGACGCTCCTCCAGCACACTGATTTTATATCTCATGTAGAAGGTAGAAAACATTAATACACAGACACTGTAAGAGAGAAAAATAATGTACACCAGTTAATGGACTCTTTACAGGTACCTGACATTTATTTAAATTATTCCTTGTATATGTTGAATAATAAAGGTACCATTCTGATAAACATCTCAGGAACACCAGTGGCATTCAGACAGTTATGAAAATCTGAGCATTGAATACAACTTTGCTAAGCCATATGTAAAATAAAATCATTTAACTACTTGCAAGATCAATGTTTCCTGAAACAAAAAAATCCTTCGCTTTAAAAAACAAATGCCTCTTAAATAAGCCTGCCCCAGCAATTCTACTTCTGAAAAGTATAAAGGCCACAATTCCTAATAATTTCCTTTTTTTGAGTGAAGCTTAAATTATGTTTATTAACCCCAGTATTTTGACAATCTTGTTATTAACTGCTCACTTACAGAACTGCATAAAATACAAGTACATGGTTCAGAGACAACATCTTTTGGGACTTCACTTTGTGGAAGAACCTGAAGGCTTCAGAATGGCCTGCAAAGAAAAGAACCAATTGTTAAGTTTGATCAAAGCAGACCACAGCAAAAAATGGGCTTTCAAAGCATTCAACAGATTATATAAACAGAGGGAGAAACAAAAAAAGATCTTCCAAATTTGTAAACCGACATAAGTATGCAAACTTATCTCAACTAACTCCTGCTGAAGATCTGCCTTTGACTCTTTACCATTTTGAGGACTGTTCTGGGTTTTTCCATCACTTCCACGTTTACCATGTGAATCTGAACGGACAGTCTTTGCCTCAGTCTTGGAAACTTTCAAGTGAGTCTGTGTCTCAACCACATGATAATCTGTTAAAAGCCAGATGTTTAATAAATCTGAAATACGAAGTCAAAGAAAGTTGCTGTAGCTTAAGTTAGTCAAGGAGCTGGGGACGTGTAGGATTTTAAAAGGAGCACTTATGGACTTTGACAGAAAGCAGCAGTTGGTTTAGTAGTCTTAAAAGAGTTTACATAGTAACTCCACATTATCACAAAATATAAAGAAGCACATGGATTGGAAAAGGATGATGAATGTTGTATTTACATTTCCAGATTACTTGAAAGGTGGCAACCAATGCAAATTCTGAATTACCAGAAGATTATACGGACACAAAAGTTATCTTCCAAAAGGACTGAATGCTCTAGAGTAATGATTCCAAATTACTTTAATAGCGACTTCAAATGGACATATTGCATTGTTACTTTAAAAAGGAGATTATAGCTCCCATTTCTTGACTGTTTTTTAAATACAGATGATGTCTTGAAAGAGATGGAACAGAAAAATGCAGTCACACTCAGTTTTGTTCAGGCTCTACTTGCACACCCTGGACTGTTCTAACGATGCACAAGAAACAGAATCTCACTTGTGACAGATGTGCTCTCCCTCACCCCTCAGTTCCTTTTCCTAGAGTGATTCTTTAACTGGATATTGGTTTTTATTTGTGGAAATGGAAAAAAGAAAGTTTTGAAGTAGTTACTAGCCGTTAAGAAGTAAGACAGCAAGTAAAGCCATTATTCAGATGCATTCATGTGGCAAGTGATGACAGCACAATTTAGTTACTGCTTCACAAACAAACCAAACAATTACATATAACACAGCAAATACCAAAGACCAGTGAAAGCAAATCATACTGCTGCCCAAAAGACACATAGCAAAAAAAGAAAAATTAATTAAAACTAATGGGACAGAAAACTGTTACAAAAAGGGCAGTATTTAATTTAAAAGTAAGGATAAAAGTTTCTTACAATACTAATTCTATTATAGTCAAGATAGAACCTGGACTAATAATACCATAACAACACATTAATATATTAGTTGTACAGCAGAATAATAGCCTAGGTTTTGCTAATAATATTCAGCATGTGCTACATAAACCAAATTCTGCTATACTTATGAACTTGTGACTTTCTACACAGTATTCCTGCTAATTAGGTGAAGAACTTGAGGCATATGAGATTACAAACAGCAATGTTAAGAAGCAGCAGCTTTGGACAGTATCTTCAAGTTCTTAAGAACTGTAAAGAATAAAATGAGGTTTTAATAAACAAACTCACAAAAACACACGTCAAAAATAACTTTTTTTGATGACCGAAAGCTACCACAGTACAGAACACTATTTGCATAGATTAGAAGAAGTCACACTGTGATTTGAACTACTTTAGAATAGGGAGTTTTACTTGTGGGTTTTTCTTTTATGTAAAGGAGGAACATATCCTACATTATATTTCTGCTAGCACAACTGATGGAAGATGTGGAAGCAAAATACTACATTTATAAGCAACTGGATGCAGTAGTGACAATCAGATCCACTGCTGACCAAGTCATTGCCTGTTTGGATTGCAAAGGAAGATAATAATGAAAATGCAGTAAGTATTGTGCCTTTGAGGACGACCTTAGAAATCACGTAACTCTCTAGGACTCCCCTCGGCGGGGGGGGGGATTACAGAAGCAAAACTGAGAGCTAAGCCATTCTCAGTTTCTTGGGGACCTATGATCCCACTCACCTTCGAAGCATTCCAGCTCTGGGGTCTGTGAGCCTGAGCTGCTGGACTCTTCCATCTCTTGTCTCCGCTGCTCCACTATTCCATCCAGATCAGAATAGTCTTCATTGAAATCCTGATGGGCAGAAAGAGTCACCAGAAAGGTCAGACAAGTTCTAAATCTAAGCAACCTTATTTTCTCTGACCTCTCTTCAGAAACTGAACCAACAATTACAGATTTAAAACTGTTTAACCATTGACAATCTCTGATATCAAGATGTTGAGATCAACTTAGCAAAACAAGCTTCCTATGATCACCAGAACTCAAGTCTCATTTCCTGTCTATTTACGTGAAAAGATTAAGTCTGTGTGCAAAAGACAGACAAAACTGAGAAGTCCAGGACAGGTGTCACTAGAATTAGACTCTGGTCATCACATGTGGCTACACAGTTCTTTCAGATGTCTGAACTGGCTCACAGAGAAATGACTGCAACTTCAAAAACTGCTCATGGCAGAGGAAGAGGCAGCTCTAAGTCAGTACAGAGTGCTGTGAAACTTGACTGCTAAAGAGACATATGTAGAGCTTACAGACTTTGGAATATACTCAAAGCCTACGCATGTATATGTATTGCATGTGATAAGATCAAATTAAACCTACGCTAATCATTCCCACTGCTTCTTAATGTTAACAAACTCATGGAAGTTTTGGAAACGCACACCATGATTTCTTTCAGTTTCCTTTCTTCAGACTTTCTAAGTAGTACTTGTAATGAAAGGTGCTATACAACAGAAGAACAATCATCTAAGCCATTTACCAAGGACAGAGTTGTAGGACGATCAGCCCTGAAGCTGTTTTCTGCAGAAGAGGGATTTGAACTGTTGCCCATGCTCATGTCCTGAAAAAAGCAGCAGCGTTAACAAGAACACTCAGAAACTACCTAGCATTTAAAAGCAGCAAAGCAGTAATAATGAACACAAAGCTACATACCATCGTCACTGCCATTGGTACCTACCTCAAGATGTCTACAGATAGACTTTAATAACTTGTAGGTGGTATCTCTGGAGAGTAAGGAGACAAACATGTACTGAAAAACAAAAGTTCCAAAACTGCTTTAGAAAAGTCGTACGGTAAAAGCTTTCTCTTATGTAAATACAACTGACAGATAGTTTTGCTGATTAAGTAACTATTGTCAAGAACTTACACATAGCAGGAAAAACCTCCACTCCTTCTAAGCCTATGACCTGTCGTTAATCACAAGAAACACAGAACAGGCAAATAAAAGTTACCGTGTATCACTCCAGGGATCGAAGCATAGTCCAGATCTGTTCTTTATTTAACAAGACTTTGCATACTTTTAAAATCTACCTCTTACAAACAAAACAAAGCAAAAAAACCCCAACACAACAACAAAAAACACACAAAAAAAACCCAATTAAAAAACCAAAGCAAAGCAAAGCAAACCAAACCCAACCCCAAAACCAAACACCAAAACCCCAAACTTAAAAAACTAAAAACCAACACAAATCAACTACCACAACTCAGTTTTTGAACAGTCTCCTGTACCCACAAGATGTTTGTGCAATGCAAATGGGCTGGTTCTAAAGCTGCACTTAGAATAATCACATTTCTTACTCACTTATGCAACTGTGCTGCAACACTGAGTACCATTGCAGGCAACCATATTTTGTGCATCTAAGATACTGCTGGTCAGGAAAGAGACCCAAGTAAGTGAAAGAATAATGCCAGAGCTGCCAACAAGGCAGGAAAGCTCGTGTATGCACTTCCTGACCCAGCTGTCTCAGTTCACCCAGTGCTATTACACAGCAATCTTGGAGAACAGGGAATGAGAGATTACAGAGAGCAGGTGGCAAATATTGGTTCTGTTATTCTGTTTCTTACTTTCTCACCAAGTTCTACATAGCTTTGTTTACTGCAGATCCAAGGAAAAAAGACAGGGAGTAAAAGGGAAAAAAAAGGTCATTGCCTGTCAGGAGAGAGGGGGCAGAAGCTAGAATTCCCTAAGAAACCAGATCCTCCAAGGTCCTGAGTCTAAATGCCCACATGTGACCAACTCCTATAGCTGTTTAAGTGGCCACTTGGCACTTTCAAGAATCTCCCACATTACTGCCAAGTGGGGGGCAGACAGGGGAAAAGTAGAAACAAAAAGGAAAAAGCAAGCAAGCAAAAGTGCAATCAGCTTCACTCTCTACCAGTACTTACCCTATCTGTGACTGTTGCTATGATCACAGCATTTGGCACAAGAAGGGCAGTTTTGGTTTTTTTCAAAAGTGTCACTGAGAGCACAGGTATACTAATCTAAAATGAGATCAACATAGCATTAGAGCCCCAATGTGCACATACAAATCTGAATGCTCTTTCACAAGGAGCCAACCTACCAACTGTGATAAGGAAGTCCTTAAACACTCTCCAAAGATTTCTCCACTATGTCCCTGATTACTAATACTTCACATGGAACATATGTGGTTTCTGATTATTACTATTTCTTAACTATTTCTACTTCTGCTTTTATCAGGTGACAATTCCAGCTTTTGTTCATGTCTTCCTTTCCTTATCCCTTCTGGCTCTTATACAGGCTCAGTTCACTGTAGAGCTGAAGAACAAACCATTCAAAGTGAGTCTTCTTTGTTCAGAAACACGTCAGAGAAGAGAGGCTTGCTGAGGAATGAATATAAAAGTCTTCTCATGACTTGCAGATACTTCAGTCTGAAATGAGCACCTGAGTAAACAGCTTGTCCTTCAGTAATGTTGAAAGATCCAGTACCCATACATCCACTCACTTACATGGATTCCTATGTGTGCCATCCATACTGTCTACATTTACATTGAAAAGTTCTCAATTTTCCTTCCTGCTTTGTGTTTACATCCAGCCCCATAAGTGTAATGCCTGCTAAGTTTTAAAGTACTTAACTTCTGATATTTTGTATGAGCTTTTTGTAAACCCCATCTTACAAAGGACCAAGTACCTGGTCTGACTTCCAGTGAAAAGCCTTAAGTTTAGCAAGTTAGCAAATACAATATAGCACCTGTTAAAACTTTCTCAAACACACACTGTCACAGCTACCCATGTAATTTGGCAGCAAGATTAAAAGGGTCCAAAGATTGCCAAATAAACGATCACAGCACTGAATTAAAAACGTACCAGTGCAGGAGGAGAATGAAGATACTCTGCCCATAGTTTCATAAAACCTTGCTCAGAACCTCTTGTTAACTTACATTTTGTTCAGAATAGCAAGACAAAGTAATGAAATGAAAAATTGTTTCATGTAACAAAGCAGTGCATTTGCATACGTTAGTCTGAGCAAAAGATTGCTACCACTGTTGAAGCATGGCTAGTCAAGCACCTGGTTGTCATACAAGGGCTAGAAACTCACTCTTGGTACATAGTTTCATTAAAGTGTGCTAGCAGAAAAAACCCAAACCAACCCAAAGCATATGATTTTAATTATTCTTAGCTCCAGGCCTGAATCTAAAAATCTGTAACTGGTCAGCATTTGTTCTATTGCTGTTCTACCATATCAACTCTTTTAGTCCTGCTTCAGAAGCCATGTTTTCTGAAAACAGGTGATTAAACAGGTCCTCCTCTTTAACTTTTCTTCTTAAACTGGACATTGCATAATTCCACAAAGTTTTTGCAACAGTTTTAGAAAACAGCTCTTTCTGGGAGTGGAATGAATGAAGCAGCTACAACACATTTGATAGGAAAAACTCAGAATCTTCAAGCAGTCAGAACAGAATCTGCATAACTTAAAAAAAAAAAACAAAACCACAAACCAAACCAAAATCAAACCAGCACATTTTTAAGCAAAAATCCTGCTAACAGTAATGATAAAAAAGCAATTTAGAAGTTTTGCACTTGGCTCCGTTCACCTCGAAGCACTTTAAATCAGAGATGTTAATGACATTCTACTGCATGCTATTCTGATGGATAGCATTACTCTAATCAAGACTAAAGTGTACTTACTTAGGATTAAGTACTTGCTTACTGCAGTGTTGCCTCAGCATTAGATTAAAATGGCAAAATCACTGCAAAGTACTTTATCTGGATAAAATAATAATTATTTCAGGAAACAAGGCCTACCTGCAGGCAACTTGGAGAGCAACTAAAATGTGTAAGAAAATGCTTACCTTCGGGAAAGACTCAAGGCCCACATATACAAACAAACCAGAAACATCTGGAATGACAGTGATGTCTTTTAAAGCCTATTCAATCCTGCAGAACCAGTCTTTTATTTTTGAATATGCAGTGTTTACACTGCTGACTCAAATCTCTTGACTTGCATGGCTATTCCCTCCACCAAACCTTTCAATAAAAAAATGTTTTCTGAAAACAATGACCCAGAATTGAATAATTTGGAATATCACTATAGCCACATCTACAAATACTGTCTACTCTACCTTGTCAGGTAATATGTTAATCCTTTTCATTGTACACATAAACACGCATACCTCTGCATTTTAAGCCCTCTAGACAAAGATAATTTTTCTAGTATAACATCATCATTATTATGCTTCTTCCCCCCCCCCCCCCCCCCCCGAAATTACTTGGTATGGTTCTACTAGATTTTTGTAAATATTTAGCTTAGTTTGAATTTAGAAAGCCGTCCCACAGTTTGAAGTAGTCTTATTTATTTCTGGTGAATGGTGGATTGCTAGTACATCAGATTCGATTTTAATGAAACTAATAGCCAAGATAGCCACTACAGCATCCAATCATTAGTTAACTTTTATTTCCTTTGTGCCACATGGCTTTCACCAACATACACACCATCTGCATTAACGCACTGCCTCTAACTAACAGAATCCATTAACCAGGAATCAACCATGACTGAATTTCTTAGGCCAAGCAGTAAAACAATAACCCATAAGGTCACTATGAACAATGTACTGTTAATAATTTTAAGCATTCTGTAAGCCTATTCCAACTTTTTAAAAGCCATTTCAAAGACAGATGGTGTCCCACCAAAACAGATGACAGCAGAGAAATGAGATACACTGACCTCCTAAACAGGTTTCGACACCCAATTCACTGAGGGTCGGGATCTAACCAGAATTATGTTCAAGGAAGTACTTGAGAAAGAGGCCAAAGAAATCATTCCAGCAAATCCAGCTCTCTCCCAAAAACTCAAAATCAAAGCAGGGTTCATGTAAACAGAATTATTCCAAATGCTCCAAATCAACAGAACTAGATCTTTTTTGGAAAGGATTTATTTTTGTCTGTATGCATATTATTCAGCACAGGGGCCCAAGTCCTAGGTTGGTCATATCTGCCCCAAGAAAGCATAAATGATGATCCGGTGCATTAGGATCTTCCTGACAGTACATCTCATTTCTGCTCTTTATACTAGGCTCACAAGTAAAAACCTAGCAAATTGGCTTTTCTTTCCCTATTCTCAGTTTATGCAGAACAGGAGTGCTAGAATTACTCCTTAAAGACCTTTGCCCCTCAACTTAGAAGCCTCTTTAATTGTCTTAATATCCCTTCTTTCCTTCCAGTTCCCCATCTATCTAAGATCTTATACTTCTCAGCCTCCCTTCCTCCTCTTCTCCATACTTACTTATCCCAAGGGGAATATTTTTGTATAATTTATGTTACATGGGGTTGTCAATGCTCTCACTTCTGCATATAAGATCCTTTTATCTGTTTGGGTTTTGCTTTTTGGTTTGTGTTTTGGTTTTGGTTGTGGTTTTTTTTCCTGACAGGAAGTCTTTAACAGAGAGACTTTGATCTTTAATAAGGCTCCAGTTCTAATGTGACTTTCAGGCATCACTTCTGAACAGTGACTGTATTCAGGAATACACAGAAGTATTAGTAGTGTTCTAGCGTTGCATAATAATATGAACTTCTGGTGATGAACAAAGTGTTAAGGAATAACATTACTCTTCTGTACATAAAGATTTTACTAACCTTGGTGTCTTTACCAAAAACCTTGGAATGGAAGCAAATCCAGTTTTCAGAAAGGAATAATTTTCCTTGGTACAGAATTTCTTTCTGAAGAGCACAGGTAAAGCCTGAAACAATAGATAGTCTATAATCTTCAAGGTAACCACAACCCAAACCAACTGTTACCAGTTTGGCTTTTGTTTTGCTCTAAAAAGAAAACCAAAGCTGTAATATGTATAGGTTTGTGGCTTTTGATAAACATTGTCAAACCTTGAAATATTCAGTAAGTTTAAGTAACACTGACAGGCTCAGGAGATTTAGCAGGCCTAAGTTTAGACTCAAAATACCTAAAGGACAGAGACTGAAATGCACAAAACATGCAACTGGCTCCCAGAAGCCAAAAATACTTTCTGAGAGACTACTACCTAGCTTCCTATAAACGTTTTTACTACCTTTCAGGTAACAATATTATGTAAATGTGAAGAGTTTAAAGAAAAGGTTTTAGCTTCAAGCTTTTAGATCCATAGCAGTTATCTAGACTAAGTGACAACAGAGGTACAACATGTGTAAAGTAATACTGCCTTTACTTCACAGCCATTAAGCAAAGCATTTCTCACTCATTAACTCTTTTCAAGTACCATTTTTTATACCTATCTATGTAGAATTATGTGTTATAACTACCACAGAGAACAGCAGAATCTTTAAACATTTCAAGTTCTAGAAGTGTTTTAGATCTTAAAGCATCATCAACAGCAAAAACTTCAGCTAGTCACTTGACCAGTGCTGTCTTATGTAACGCCTTTAGTAAGGAAGTTTCAGTACCAAAAAATGTACTAGGTTACTCTGCTAAGAAGTCCAAAGGGAGCTATGATTTCCAAAGATGCCCAGTGTCTGAAGATTTAAGTTTTGCAAGATTACAATAAAAACACCTACTGCAAGCAGGTGAAGGCCTTGTAGTTCTAGGCAGCTGGAATTTTAGGTTTTTAAAATTTAGGTACTCTGTCTTGTATGTCACCACGGTTGGCAGGAAACATTATTTTAGATCCACAGCCAGCAATGACAAGGGAGTTAATACTTACTTTGTTTCAGTGGCTCATCAATAGGAACATCTAGAAACAGCTTATGAAAGTGTGCATTTGCCTTCAGCTAAAAAACAAGAAAGCCCACGCCCAGAGACACATACCTTATTAGACAGTATTAAAATCAAATGACCCACTCCACTTCCTGTCCTCTTAGTACCTTCTCATTTTTGACCACTTGTTTTACAATAAATTCTCATTTTTGCTATGTGACTATGAAGTCTGTATTTTGCTTACACCCACACTCTGATGGTACATAACACATTGCCGAAGAAGGAACCTACGTCCTTATACAACCATGAACTATAATATTGCTAAACAAGGGGGCTCTCATGGTAGGTATTTATTTATTCTTGATACATACGATTAAATAAGCCTATCCTCTGGCCTACCTGATTTGAGGCACGTTTTTTCCTTTCAATCTTGGAGTGACTCTTGATATCCATTGTCAGGAATGGACTATCTGTGCTGTTCTTTGTCCTGAAGATACAAAAAGGCATCCCTTGTCAGTCTGGCCTCAGTTCATTAGTCTTGGTAAGTTACTAACAGGATGTGCTTTTCCATGAAACATATTAACCCTTTAATAACCATTATCTGATTCATCAGGGATTATACAGCAATAAAGAGTATATATTATTATTAAACTATGCTGACTCTCACTGAAGGTCTTCTTTTATTCAGAAATAATATCTTGAATTACTAGTTGTAAAAAGGTAAAGAAAGTTCAAGACATTTTTACAACTTAATCAATGACCACAGTGCTTAGATCCACATTTGTCAGCAAAATGTGAAATACTAACACTACGCATGTTGCTTACTAATGTCAGATAAAGTGAGGTAAAACTAGGTAGCTGAAAGTGCAAGGTAGCATACAGAAAGCTGTGAACTTTTATTACAAAATCTGAGCACATCTGGAAAGTGCTAGTGAGAAGAAACAGGTGCACAAGTCAGAGGATGGCTATAAACTGTAGTACAGTGCAATGAAATCAGTAAAATAGCCAGCAGTCGTAGAGAAGGTGAAATGGAATCACGAGTGCCAGTTGTATAGGAGGCTGCATCTGTACAGCTCTAGCCATACGTATTGGAAAAACAAAACCAGCCAAAAGCCCAGCAACTCTAGAGCAGAACATGTACAGAGGAAAGCCTCTGCAGATGGCTGGGAAAGGTTTTGTTTGTTTCATAAAGGAGAAATTAATGGCATGGACTGTTCAGAAAACAAGAACATGTAGGATAACAGCTTCATAAATCAGAAAGAGACAAACATTATTCTTGAGAGCTATTTAGCACAGAACAAAAGCATACTAAGCATTTTTTAGAGGCCTTCAGATGCAGATTGAAGAGCAGGACTGAAGAACAAAATGAAAATCACAACGGGACTCCTGTACTGAATGACCTGAAGAACATATTGTGCTTCAGATTCAAGGGGGAAACGAATATACGACACAAGTTTCCATTACTGCACCTTATCGTGCACAATAAGTTTTCTTTACTTTCCTAAATATGAGAGATTCAGGATTTCCAGTAAAAACTGTAAGGTTGACAGGAAAAGAACCCCCAAGTGTAATGGAGATGCAGCTGGATTTAGAAAAGTGATTGTAGAGCAGGGCTGATTCGGGTAGCAGGAGGACTGGCTGCACATCTCAAGTGGCCCCTCACAGAAGAAAACTCCAGAATACACTGTACACATACTTGTGTGCGTATGTAAAGCACTGGTCAAACTGAAAGGAACAGTGAACATTTTTTTTTTTTTAAAGGCTCTTTTGCCAATCCCTGCCCAGCACACACTCAGTTACATTGTGAGAGGTAAGACTGGAAGGAGAGTTTGCAAAAAAAACCCCAACAAACCTCCTCAAAGATGCTTCAGGAAACTGATGTTTTTTAAATATCTGCCTTGCAACCAAAACCACAGTCAGGCTGACTGCTGACTTTTGCACTGGCTGCTCAGTTGACAAAGTGAAAGGGATGCAAAATCTGTATTCAGGCCCTCCCAGTGTGATTTTAGTATCATTTGCTTTCTTTTAGAAGAGTTTCAAATGCATTCCAGTTCTTCAAAAAGGAAGAGTGCCTGTTTTTGCAGAGTCATTACAATAATGATGCAACATACAGCACAGAGTCCAAAATTAAAACTTATGTCATAGTTTTACCATGATCAATCAATACTCCAGAATTAAAGTGTTCTGATAAAAACGCAGTGCTCAAACTGCAGATCAGTTTGACTGCCTGTGAAATTTTCTGTGAAAGGGATGTAACTAGTAGTATGAAATAGTGCAATGTATTTTTTTCCTCCAACAGGGAAGCTATGGCAGCCCACGTCTAAATTCTGACTGTGGTGGGCAACAGCAACCCCTGGAATGTGGCTCTGATTCCTGTTTCCAAGTAGAATGTTTGATAAATCTTGCTATTCAGTGTAGCCTCTTGAAAGGGTTGTAAGCATTCCTTCTGACTAGAAGAAAACTGACAGCATTTCTGACATTACCTAGCAACATCAACTTTCTTCTGGTCATCAAAATATTCCATTTCACTGGTAGGGGTCTGCAACAACACTGTAGGCAATTTTCCTGACTTTCTTTTTTCATCTGTTCCATTTTCTCCATCTGAACTGCAGAAGGAAAAATAAAATAATTAAGAAGATACAATGTGTATTGCAGGATTCACACTGATGTCAAATGGCACTGCAACATGTTGACAATGCAGCACATATTAAAGAATAAAATTATGACATGTCTTTTATAGTAAGGTCCTGAAAAGTCTTCATCTATTGACTTGACAGTATTATATACCTGAACAGTATTCTGAACTCCTTCACCGAAATTTCAGCAATGAAGAGAGGAAAACTGAAAAACTGCCATGGACATTTCAGCCCCCATAAAATTTGTAGCTAACTTCCATTCCAAAGAGAATGCCTTGTTTAGGAAAAACTCATTCCATCTTCAGTACTCAGCCATGATGACTAATGGAAATTAATTTAATTGGTGAGTTTGGAGAAAAATATCTTGTGTGACAGTACTTAGTTCTTAGCAGATGATTTGTGGCTCAGCGCTGCAAGAGGAAGCTAGGTCCTACATTGTCTTTCGCTTCACCTCTTCTGTAAGAATCCACCTGCATGATTTTCATAATAAAGGGTCCTCCACTTAAAAAACAAAATGATGTTCATTACAGTTGTTAGGAATAGTTGCATATAAGTGAACTGTATTTCCAAATATCAGGGCAAAGCACGTAAACTGTATGACATCAGGCCTTTGTTGATATGAAAATAAAAAAAAATTCAAATAGAACATACACTGTGTATTTGGTACCACTAACAAGCCTATTTAAAATAACAGATAAAAAGAAAAGAAAAAAGTAGTCTCTAGTTTACAAGAAAAGAACAGTTGCTATAGAATTTTCAAAGCCAAGGCTTGCACTCACTATGGGATTCTATCTTTTATCTAAGTGAGTTAAACTAAACATTAGTTAGCACCCTAACTAACTTCTTGCAAGAGATGTTTCTTTTCCCTTTTTAAATATACTCCAATAATTGAATTGAGTAATTTAAGGTTAAATAACAGAAAAGGGGAAATGCTATAAAATACATTAACCAAGGCAGTGCTCTAAGTTTCATGCTAGTGAAGTGTTCAGAAGCACATTATTCGTCAACATACTTTAGAAGTCAGAGAACTTCATCTCTTCTGATTTGAATGGTTTCTGTGGAACAAAAACTTTCTGACAGATGGGTGTGTCAAGTTCTTCACACTGCAGAAAGCTTTCTGAATTTCAAAAGGCTTTCTTTGGCATTAACCTTCTCCAGGATCTGAGAAATCCATACTCCTAGTAAAAATTATGCTGTGTCATATTAATTAGGATTTTTCAAGAGGAAAATAATTAAAGACAGCAATTTAAATATAAACTGTTTTCTTGTTCCCTTCAGAACTAGCTTGAATAAGAAGCAATGAACAGAAATGTTGTGAGAGAGATGTGGTAGTAGGCCACAGTTTAGAAAGCGAGCTTCAAGGAACAACTGCTGTCTTTGACAAACCCCAGATAAGCTTACACATGTGAACACTTCTCAGGCATATGTAAGAGGTAACAAAAACTCTGGAACTGTACAGTGGTTACTGTCTTTAAATCCCCACAACCACATCAACCTTTCTATAAAGCTTCTTCAGATCCACCCTAAAGGACACCCACACTATTTGGTCCACCTGGTAATGGGCCTAAAAAGTTCAAAAGCCACAAGAAGTTACAACAAACTAGTCCCCCAGACCACAAAATGCAGACCAATTATGTAGGAGGAAAACTGCATCTTGAATAACCAGAGATTCAATTTCAGTTGTTTGCAAAACTGTAGCCAAACTAGAGTTTCCCTAGGGCTTAATGTGAGTGAGCGTTGGTGCAACCCCTCAGGTGCATTCCCTTCTGTAAATGGAACATACATACCAGGTCATCATGTTACCTTAGAAGTCCTCTTACCCTGCTTCATCTCTTTTATACAAACAGGATTAATTTTGCAACAGCTGTTAGACTGCTGCACTATTGCAAATGATCAACCAAAAGAGTGCAGAGTAACCTGTCCCCTAGTGTCCATAATCATGCTTAGTACAACGTATGAGGAAACATCCATCAGAAATACAACGATGTACTGCATCTTTTGGTACTGTTGGGTATTGGATTTACTGACTAGCAGTTAGGCTGAAAGGCTTTGACGTAGGAACCAAAGTATCACAAAAGGCCCAAATACTAAGAGATAATGTTATCTAAGCTATTCTTATAACAGAATTGAGTCTATTCAAAGAAATTGGTTATTCTTTCAGAAACCAAAAACTAAAGGAAGAGGCTCAAAAAATTTCAGAATCCCAAATCAAGATGACGGCCTTTGGCAGGCTTAACAACAGAGGAGACAGAGCAGGACAAACACTGTTAGTACTTAAGGATCACCCCCTCCAGGCTCAGAAGCAATGCATGCTTACAAACAGGAAGTTGAGCAGGAATGTCGGAGGCCTGAGTGGACGGGCAAGGAGCTCCTAGACAAACTTTAACACAAAAAGAAGGCCTACAGATGGTGGAAAAAAGGATGAATAGCCTGGGAGGAGTACAGAGAAATAGTCAGAGCAGCCAGGGATCAGGTTAGGAAAGTTATGGTCAACAGCTCAATGTCCATGTGGAGACCAGTAAAGAGTGGTGTGCCTCAGGTGCTGGTGTTGGGACCAATCCTGTTCAACATCTTCGTCAGTGACACTGGCAGTGGGACTGATGCACCCTCAGCAAGTTTGCTGATGACAATGGGCTATGTGGTGCCATTGACATGCAGAAGTGAAGGGATGGAATCCAGAGGGACCCTGACAGCCTCGAGACGTGAGCCAATGCCAACCTCATGAAGTTCAACAATGGCAAGTGCAAGGTCCTACACCTGAGTCAGGGCAATCCCAAGCACATATACAGGCTGGGTGGATGGTGGATTGAGAGCAGCCCTGAGGAGAAGGACTTGGGAGCACTAGTTGGTGAGAAGCTCAACATGTCCCAGCAGCATGCACTTGCAGCCCTGAAACCAACCATGTGCTGGGCTGCACCAAAAGCCGCATGATCAGCAGGTTGAGGGAGGGGATCCTGCCCCTCTACTCTGTTCTGCAGAGAGCCCCCATCTCTGCAGTCCTGCATCCAGCTCTGGAGCCCCCACCAAAAGAGGGACATGGATCTGCTCGAGTGAGTCTGGAGGAGGCCGTGAAGATGATCAGACAGCTGGAGCTCATCTCCTGTGAAGACAGGCTGAGAGAGTTGGGCTTGTGCATCCTGTAGAAGAGAAGGCTCAGAGAGACTTCCAGTCCCTAAACGGGGCCTACAAGAAATCTGGAGAGGGACTTTTTAAAAGAACATGCAGTGACAGGACAAGGGAGAATGGCTTTAAGCTGACAAGTGGTAGGTGATCTAATCTAAATCACAAGGGGTGATTTAGATTAGACATTAGGAAAAAAATCCTTACTGTTCAAGGCCAGGTTGAACAGGGCTTTGAGCAACCTTGCCTTGTGAGAGGTGTCCTTGTCTGTGGCAGGGGTTTGTAATTAGATGACCTTTAATGTCCCTTCTAACCCAAGCCATTCTGTGAATTATCTATCTAGAAAGCATCCTGGAGACATACTGGCAACATGCTTCAAGCAGAGATGACTGCAAGGGCTTTAGATGAAATGTGTTAATTCTTGAAAGAACACCCTGTCAACCGTGCTGCAGACCAAAGGTGTCCTCAGCATAGACTTTCCTTGACCCATCACTCCCTGAAGGGGTAATCATCTCAACCCTCCTTTTGCAAGGCCTAAAGTCTTACACCTTCTTTCAGAAGGTATGGACTAACATTCCACTAAACATCTTCACTATGCCCCAAAAGCCTGAACAAGCCTTTTTTGGTTGTGTAATCAGAATTTAGAGTGCTTTATCTGATGAACTTTAGCTTGCTTTCGTATTTTACACAGTTGAACTATTTCACCCCTAGACTGAAGAAAATACATTTTCCATTGTAAACTCTGTTTAGACTCCTGCTGTCCTACTCATATCAGTTTAGAGTGGTTTATGTACTGGAAAACCTAACAATAGTCAAGGTCAAGGATTTAAATGCCTGTTTCTACAAAGTCTGGCCACTCAGAAGCAAAACGCCTTCAGTAGCTCTACAGCCATGCTCCAGTGTTAAGGAGCACAAGGCACTCTTTATGGGAGAAAATACATCTCCTAAAAATATATGCTTCACAATAATGTTATGATTTCATCAACCTCTAAACCCAAGTATCACTTTTACTGTGCAAATGGAAAACCAAACACTGACTAGCATTAAGACTCCAAAACTGTCAAAACAGACAGAAAATGAGCTACAGCTACCCTACTCACAAAACAGCAGAGCTGCTTAACAGCTGCTGTTAAGGATAGCCATAATGTGTGTGTTCGATATTTGTATAATCCCACACACTTAGTACACAGCCTGTATTTAAGGCTGAAAAGTGAAGGAAGTAAAGCAGCTGATTCTAAAGTACAGCATTTCTTATGTATTTTGTATGACAGATACGCAGCCAAGAGATGCATTTATACTGAATATGGAGATACACGAAGCATTAATCAAGGAGCAGAGATCTGAAACCCTGCATAAGGGAAAGGGTCAGTTTGTTAATAAGAATAGGTATGAACCAGACTGAGATTTAAGTGCCTCAGGTTGTTCGAGGAGCAGGCCCATTTTCTTCTCATGAGATCACAGTCAAACACAGCATAATGAAGACAAAGGTATACAGCTGCACATTAACTGAATCTGACATGCATATGGATGAACAGATATGCATACACATCATAGAATCATAGAATAGTTAGGGTTGGAAAGGACCTTAAGATCATCAAGCTCCAACCCCCCTGCCATGGGCAGGGACACCTTGCCCTAAACCATATCACCCAAGGCCTCATTCAACCTAGCCTTGAACACTGCCAGGGGTGGAGCATTCACAACCTCCCTGGGCAACCTATTCGGGTGCCTCACCACACTAACAGGAAAGAATTTCCTCCTTATATCCAATCTAAACTTCCCCTGTTTAAGTTTGAACCCATTACCCCTTGTCCTATCACTACAGTCCCTAATGAAGAGTCCCTCCCCAGCATCCCTGTAGGCCCCCTGCAGATACTGGAAGGCTGCTATGAGGTCTCCACACAGCCTTCTCTTCTGCAGGCTCTTCTGCACAGCCCCAACTTTCTCAGCTGATCTTCATACAGGAGGTGTTCCAGTCCCTTGATCATCCTCGTGGCCCTCCTCTGGACTCCTTCCAACAGTTCCATGTCCTTTTTATGTTGAGGACACCAGAACTGCACACAATACTCCAAGTGAAGTCATTTCTCTACACATTTCTAAGTTGAAACAGGCCTGCAGGCACAGGTAGAATCTGGTTTTTTAGCTATCACTGAAAGAGGAGCCAAACCAATAGTTAAAGACTTTTTAAAGTTGTGAATCTTACTTTATATATGAAGGTAATTAATTTCAGAAGTATTTACTATGATCTGTTTCACAGCTTGGAACACAATTGCTGACCTCTGAGTAGTTTTGTATGTCTGTGTTGCTACATTTTTATTAAAAGGATGAATGGAATTTTTGAGTTAATACTGAACAGAAACCCCTTCAGCACTGTTAAGAATAGAGGAAATCCTGAAATTTTTTTTCCTCAGCTGAACAGACATTTCACATAATAAGCTGATCAAGTTTCGCACTCGGACATCAGCAAGATCACTTTGACACTGCAGATGTCATTAGTAAGTATGTAGATTCTCCTCTCTAAATACCATCTATTATTAACTATCTGTATTCCCTGTCTAATCAAAATCAGACTGCTATCAAGTTCAGCAGAAAAACAAAACCAAACAAAACACCACAGAAGAATTCCCTGTGCTCTGAAACATGAGACACTATAATGAGATATTTTATGAAGTTAACTGGAACAGCAACATAAGCCATTTAGCCCTCTTGTCTTTTTAAGAGTTTCCATTTCAGATACCCATTTCAAAAAGCAAGTGTCTTCTCATATATATTTTTACTCAACTTCACAAGATTCCCATGATGCAATTTTTATGGGAGTCCAAGCAGGGTGACCAACAGCTATTTTCATGAACACAGCCAGGGCTAAATCCAGTACATGACACAAATCCGAAACGGTGCATTTCAGAACAAATGTGGAGCAACAGATCTTAGGGGAGATACTCATTTCACATCTGCTTTGGACTGGAGCATGTTTTTTTTTTTTCGTTTTCCAACTCACTGGCAGCCTTTTGGAGGAAAAGATTTCCTGCCTTCTAGTTCTAGCCTACTTTATTTTTTTAACCCAGAACAAGACAAAAAATAGGACCACAATTCCTACTGAAGGGGAAGTATGCAACCTTGTATCAGATCCCATTTTTATCTTTAGCTTACAGAGCTAACTAAAGGCAAAAATAAGTACAGACACCAGCAATTCTATTAATAGCTGCTATTAAGAATGCAGAACAGCTACAGATGATGATAGAGGTATGGGAGCAATCTTGCCAACATCATGATTCCTTTCTGCTGTTGAAGGAAAAAAAAAAAAAGAAAAAAAGTGAAGCTGCCATGAATCGCTTGATCAGAAGCTTTTGTTTTATGGCACGTTTAGAAATAATGACTCAGTATGCTGCACAGAGACAATGAATAAATGTGCTGCACACATAGTGTTTTAATGAATGTACATGGGAAAAATAATTCTGGTTCTTCATACAGGTTGTACACAAAGAGAGGGGGTGCCAGAGAACAATGGTTTTGTAGGTTCTCCAGCAAGAACAGTGCAAAGCAACAACTGCGATGAAAATGAACATATAATTGTGTCTATCTCACCTGTTTCCTCACACCTTCCATTAAGGATGGAAGGGGATCAAGGTGAAATCACTGTTAGAGGTTCACTGTTTACCAAGGGCCTAGCAATGCTGAATTTCTCACCATTATCTCTTCAACCTATGATTTTTCTTACAGACCTGCCTCTCTGTTCCCAGAAAAGACAGAACAATGTAGACGAACTATTATTTCACAGTAGGAAATACTCGCTTCTAACAATGGGTTTCACTGACGCTATTCATAACAGTGCCTTTTGACTCTGATATATATGTATATACAGAACCGTTTTCTTTCCAAAGTCTTGGAAAAAGATATTTTTATAAGAATCAGATGTGACATGTGGGGGCCAGATACCTGCTAGGGCCAGTTTGAATTTATTTTCTATCACCAGGACACTGTCTGAATTTTCTGTAAGCCTCCTTTTTCAGTAGGAGCCTTTCCAGTGGCCACACACTGTCCTCCACAGCAACATCCACTCTGTCCTATTCTGCCATAGCATACTTATATAAACTTTGCCACAGCATTAGAATAATATGTTATAGCATATTATTGTAAACTTTGACAAAACCAAATGGGCATTTATCTAATTATGTTTTTTACTGGACATTTTTGAACTATAACATTCCTTCTTGTCCAGAAAAGGCTGAAAAAACCTAAATGCCCCTTCTTGAACTAGCAGAGCACAAATGGTAGCTGTAAAATTACCATCAAGAAAGTTCCTTGACTAGGTGGTCTGTCCTTCTTAAACATCCTAAACTAAGATTCCTAGAGGACTAAACCACTGAAGCGCCTACAGGAATGCTAGAGGACATGCCTAGATATGGTTGTTTCTTGGCAGGGCATCAAGAACTGTTGTTTCTTAATAAAGTAACTACAAGGCTTCATAAAGTAACTACAAGGCTTCATAAAGTAACTAGAAGGCTTCTTCCCCCATCTATTCACAGTAGTGAAGGCTTCAGTCTGCATTCTCTATGCTGCTGAGTTTCTCTGCTGCCTGTTTGCAATCTCCACACCATTACCTGCCACTTTCTGGAAGCTTATTAACCTCCTTCAATTTAGTGTGTTATTTTCACAAAGCTAGCCTGTGTCAGGTAGAAGTTTAGTTAAAGGACATGTATTTCAGTACAGCATTAAAGCTCAGTTAGAAGAGAAGTAAGAAGAGGCAACAGTGTTCTGCACACACCCACTGGTTCTCCATTTTATTTAGGTGTCCCACCTGCCAGTACATAATTCCATTACTGTAACAATCACCCAAGCATGAAACAGCACATTACGCCGTTTTATAAAGAGACAAGGGCCCTTATACAGTGGGCTGGCAGGGAGCAGATGCCCATGTCCTCCTGGAATCTCCGACTTCCGTTACCTGGAAGGAAAAACGGGCGTTTCAAATATTTATTTACAGAAAACATAATCCCTCTGTAATTTTGAATAGCTCAGAAATCTTCCTAGATAAAACAAGAAGTTTCTTTTCAAGGAAAAGTGGAGAAATGGGGAAAGACAACTTGTCCTACTGTATTCTGATTATCTGCAGAAAAGTTATTTGCTCTGTGATGACAATATTTGAAGAGACTTTTGCTGATCAGCTAGCTGGATCCAGACCGCTACTTATGAATTTTGGTTGAAGTACCACAAAAGAGGTCTGTAAAGGTTGCCAAACCAAACACAAAATCTCTCTGGTGTAACAGTAATGTTAAGTCTAAAAAGGCTGACAGAAAAGGAATGGTCTTGGCAACAGATCATTAATCCCAGCAGTGGTATTATTAGATAAGCACGTAATTTCTACCATATGACTGCAACATTTATGGAGATGGTGGTAAAAAGACAATACTCTGATACTATGCTTATAAATCACCTGTCAAATAGCAGCAGCAAATCCTGCTGACCAAAGCTTATCTATAGTATTATGCTGCCTAACAAGCATTTGTCACAGACTGCGTATAACCAGCATTTGGGTGTATTTCAGGTTAGCTGATGAGGTAGCTCGGTACAAAGAAAAGGCTGCTCAGATTCATGGTGTGCATTTACACATAGCACAACTATCTTTAAAAAGTGTCTTTTGTAACTTAAGGATGTATACACAGTGAACAAAGAACAACAAGAATATAATAAAAAATAGGAGCTATTAAAAATCATCATCATGAACAAATGGAGGTCATCCAGAGTGGAAACCTTTTTTCTGTCACACCTCTAATTTACATGATTCACTTTGCAAGGCTATCCTTTTCATATCATGCATTATAACTTTTGCTATAAAAAATAGGGAAAAAACTACCAAGGAAGAATTAAAAAATATGATACTTAACATGTGTTAATATCTTCAACCACTGAACATACAGATCATGAATAAAGTAGGTACATACCTACATCTTTTTCCCTTCACAAAAAAACCCCAACCCACAGAAGTTTGGCTGCTGGTATGGAGTTAATCTGGTTCAAAGCTGAAATAAAACTTCGAATCAGTAATAAATAACCTCCCCTTTCCTCTCTGTATTGTGTGTAAGAGACATTTTAGGAAAGTCAGTTTAGGAAAAAAAGACAGTTTAGGAAAAAAAGTTAGGGAGTTGTGATTATGCACAGGTCAGTCAATTAATGTCTTTTAACTTATCAATAGTTATTAGGAAACACCTGTTATCATAGCATAACACATCAGGCAAACAAAACCATAAAAATCACATTCCCTCTATTCCCAGAATTATGTAGTTTGCCTGCCTGTAAGCATTTTCCACTGCTTTCAGTAGCATATTTTCCCCACTATCTGCAATGTATTTTTTCTCAAAATAAAAAAACAAAATGCAAAAACCCGATAACAAAACAACAACAAAACCCTCCACCAAACAAAAACCCTCAAAAGAAAACCACCCAGTAAGTCTTTCCAAACATTCTGGAATCTGAAGTCCCAGCCTTCTCATTTCTTTGAGTTACACTCAGTAACTGGAAATTACCTTATACTGTAAGGGAACAAAATGTGCCACTTAACGTAATGGGGTATGTTACCATACAGTAACTCGGCACATTGCCCTAATACAGACAGATTTAGCTGTATTAGGCCAAATACTACCTGTGGAAACCAGAAAATAATATACTGACTTCAACAGAAGCAAGTATGTGTGAAAGCAGAAGGAGGCTGGCATGGAATACAGACTTCTTGTTATGTGTCTGTCACTTCTCCCTAACACACCACACTCAGTTTTCAACAATACAGCATCTGTTCCATCAGCTGTCACTGCACTGGGGCGGACAGCTTCTGAGGCAGGTCCAGTTCCACAACAAACACAACATACCACACTTTCAAGTCACAAACAAAAAATAAAAAAATAAAAAATCCTCTAAATACAAAGCAAGATCAAATCCTTTTTGGCCAATCAGGATGCAATGGTCAAAGAACACCACTTGGAAGTTTTTTTCTGTTCAGGAACTTTTGATTTGCTTGGGAGGAATTCCACATAATGACAAACTTTTTGCATAGCTATTTTGAGTCTGGATAATAATAGCACCTGTCTTCCATGCAGATTTATCTCTGGGGCTGTACAATCCACAGAGATGTACAGCACACTTTTCAAAGATATAACTGTTGCTAAGCATAGACTCATAGAACAGTTAGGGTTGGAAGGAACCTTCGAACATGCCAGAGAAGCCCATTTTCTAAATCACTGTGAACATATTTAACCCCTTCTGTATAAAGTTCATGAATCACTTTCCAGATCTAATCTTGCAATAATAAATAAAAAAAACCCAACAACAAACAAAAAGCCAAACAAAAAACAAACACAAAGATCACCCCAAAACAAACCAAAGAAAAAACAACACCCTGAAACATTTCTGCAGCATCAGTCCTTCAGAAGAACCTATCCCCCAGCAAGACCTTTGTGATAGTAGCAGAAGCATACCAAGCTATAAAGTCCACCTCTAAATTGAACATTTTAAGCATACGTCCTGAAAGTTTACATTACAGTACTCACCTAAATCTCTTCTGGAGCTTTGAAAAACACTGTAAAATTCCCTCAGCCTCTACAATACTGCTATTTCTGGGGGTTTTGTTGTGGCTTTTTTGGTTTTGTTTTTTTTTTTTAAATAGAGGTCAGCATCAGATGAAGGGAATGAAAACATGAAGGGAATGAAACTCCACCACAACCACACACACTTAACGAAGTTTTCTAAAAATAAATCTTCAGCAATATAACTTGTAGCAAGTTCACTTCTGACTCAGTCAAACCCCATACTGTGTCCTTGTTCTTCAGCTGAACAATCTGCCCTGTAGCTTCAAGTTAGTCAAACCAAAGTTACTTGATCTCGAAGGTTAACTCACAGTTAAATGAACATGACGGTTTCTCAGAAGGATCCAGCTACCTGTTAAATGGGATTGGCAAATAAATTCTAGCTTTGTTTCCAGCCAGCAGCTACTTAAATAATCTTCTAGTTTAAGACAAAGCGTTTCAACTTTGTTTGCCTATCCAGTCTTTTCACAGTCGTCAGGCTAGTATTGCTAAACACTGCAGCTTGCAGCATAACAGACCACCTAGCTTTCCCCTGCATCACGCCTACCTCCTACTGAACAGCAAAAATTGACAGCTAAAATAGGAGAGTCACAGTGAGCAAGACCTCCATTTATCACACTGGTTAAGACTGACCCTCACTTTTTACATCTGTAGCTAATTCAGCAGTCAAAAATTAAACACCTGGAGACAAAACAGAGGGAAGCTTTGATTCCTGGCCAACACACCCTTTCAGTACAGTCAACTCTTGGAACAGTTTTTCCACAGCTGAAATGATGGAACAGGTGAGATTCTGTTTGAACTCTTGGAGTTCACCATGGTAAGCCCATGGCACTTGCGTTGGCACGTTGGTGGGATTGTGATACAGTCAATCTGCCAGGCTTCCCTATATTTGTACTTCAGCCATCATCCTCCATACAAAAGAGACTTAACTGCTTGGCTTGCTTAACTGCAGCACATGTTCCACATTCATGAATAACCTGGGCAGTAGTGACCATTGCTAAATTCACCCTTCGATCATGAGCCCATAGGTAAGTTACATCTGCCCTGATGGCCTGCAGTGTCATGGGCCCACTGGGCCAAAAATAATTCACCCTTATGTTGCCAATCAAAGTCCATCTGAGCCACTTCAATCTTAGCAGCTTTATCCACCTGTTGGTTGTTCTGGTGTTCCTCAGTGGCCTGACTTGGGTGCATCTGCATCTACATGACGTACCTTCACCACCAGGTTCTACACCCAGGCAGTGATATCCTGCCACAGTGAAGCAGCCCAGATGGGTTTACCTCTGCGTTGCCAGTTGCTCTGTTTCCATTGCTGCAACCACTCCCACAGGGCATTTGCCACCATCTATGAGTCAGTATAGAGATGAGTACTGGCCATTTTTCTCATTCAGCAATGTCCAAGGCCAGCTGGATGGCTTTCACCTCGGCAAACTGACTTGATTCACTCTCTCCTTCAGCAGGTTCTGCAACTTATCGTCAAGGACTCCATACAGCTGCCTTCCATCTCCGATGCATTCCCACAATACAGCAGGACCAATCAGTAAACAACACATACTGCTTTTCACTTTCTGACCGTTTATTATATGGTGGGGTCTCTTTAGCATGCATCACCTGGTGACATTCCAAAATCTTTGCCCTCTGGCCAGTCCATGATGACTTCTAGAATTCCTGGATGACTGGAATTTCCTGTTTGAGCTCACTGTGTAATTAGCGCAGCCCACTTACTCCATGTAGCATCAATTGCATGATGTGTAGAGGAGACCCTGCCTTTGAATATCCAGCCCAGCATGGGCAATCGGGGTACTAAGAGGAGCTGTTCTTTGAGTTGGAGTAGCTGTGCCGTTTGTTGTGGTCAGGATTTGAGAAGCTGCTGTACTTGTTGCTGGGGTTGGTGTAGCTGCTGTGCTTGGAGCTGGAGTAGCTGCATTGTCTGTTGGTATCCACCCCTTATTTTATGCCATTCATGTCGTGCTCAGATCCCACGTTTTAAAATACAGCATCGCTTTTGCCTCATATATACATGTGTATATACAAGATGGATGTCATACAAAACGGTGGATACAAAAAGATGTCCCTGGATCTGATGTCAAAGCAAAAGTACAATCGCTCACTACCTGCTGACCAGTACCCAGCCTGACCCGAGCAGTGATCTGGGGCTTCTGGATAACTCTCCCCAATTTATATACTAGGCATGATGTTCTGTGGTATGGGATACCCCTTTGGTTAATTTGGGTCAGGTATCCTGTCTCTGCTTCCTCCCAGCTTCTACTCCTCCCTGGCAAAGCATGAGACTCAGAAAGTCCTTGGTCGGAGTAAACATTACTTTGTAAGAAATAAAAACATCAGTGTTATCACCACTGTTCCCAGGCTGAAAGTCAAAAACAGCATTGCACGAAGGCCAGAAATGACTGTTAAAGCTGAACCCAGGACAGAGAGTTAGTCAACATATGTGCAATGCCTCTGACAGCTTTCTATACATTGGCTTGGACTCCTAGTCCTGTTCCAGAGAGAAAAATCTGATACAGATCTTGCATACCCGAAGAACTTCATTTGGTTCACTGGCATAATTCTGCATGAGGGATCAGAACCCAAGGCTTGAAGTCATAAAGCTCTGAAGGAGACAAAGGAATTATGCCTCATTTGGAACATTAAGTCTCTGACTGGTATGACTGCTCCATACAGGATAAAGAACACTGAGAAGACACTTAGATGCCCAGTGTTCTCTAACAAGCAAGTTATTTCTGGCAACACATTTCACTGTGATACATACTTAGGGAATACACCTGCTTAAGAGATCAGGGATACAACAGTTAGGAAATAAAAAGCACCCACAGACCTCCTCAGAGTTTCTTTCTGCAGAAAGTGCTTGTTCTCCTTTCTCTGGGAGGCTGTTTAATCTTAAATCTTTGCGAATAAAAGTTTTATGGGGAGAGGAACCATCCTAGGGTAGAAAAAAAGTTAGGGTTTTTTTTTTGGTGTGTGTGTCTTTGTTTTGTTTTGTTTTTCCTTTTGAGGAGAAACACCCAGATTTTTTAGTTCCTTATGTCACAGATGTTTAATTTCTCAAACAGCACCTTCGTACTACCAAGTCCCACGTGAACTGGGAGTCTGGTATAGAACTGGACAGCTGCTTGATTCCAGCAAGATTTTCACGTTATGGTCATTACCATGGCATACAAAAACTAAAACAACTTGAGACCTTCACTGAAAGGCAAAGACCAATGCAGAAGATGCAGCCTTCAACATCTGGCATCCCAAGTATCACAGGAAGGAAGGAAGTTCAGTGTCCTTGGGGAGTGCAGGGAATACCTCCACCCACGGAAGGGGAAGCCTTCTGACTTCCTTACCTTCCATCTGCTAGCCTAAGCAGCCTTTGCCAGCCATCAAGGCCTCCTCTTCCTCTTCAAGAATATTAAGTATTTTTGATCTCTTTACCTGCTCTGTTTATACAGTATCTCTCAGGTTAAAAAGCACAATAAGGCTATGGCCACACTGGGCAAGAAGCATGGTGGGGAACTGTGCCAAGGCAAGCAAGCACCCACTGCCTTGGCGGCGCAGTCTGTCCTGTCTCTGGGATAGGAGTCAGGCTGAGCTTGCATTTTACTGCATCTTGCCTGTACAAAAGTTTGTGAACTTCTGACAAAGTTCTGGGTTTTCCTGGCACACAAAGAGGAGTATCACAGCTTCCCATTGGAGCCATGCACGTAAACGATAAAGCACAACTGCCGTGCTCCTGTGCCACGGCAGAGAAGGATTTCCAGGATGCTGCATAAAATTGCTCGAAGCTGTACCACTAAGCCTTGTTCCTACGACTTCGGAGTTTAACGCTGCGACTGGAGCCGCTCCCGAAGTCCGCGTAACTTGGCTGAGGGCAGATGTGCTGGTGCTCAACTTCAGCCTGGACGCGGAAACCCCTCCACAACTCTCTCTTAAGGACTCCAAACCACAGTCGCAGCCCAGAGCCGCGAAGCCCGCCCGACGCCGCCGAGCCCTGCGGCCGCCTCGGGTCTCCCCATAGCCGCCTCCCCCACCCCGGCAGTCAGCCCGGGTAGGAGCCTAACAGCCGCAGGATCCCCGGCCTGATCAGTACTCACAGCCTCAAGGTGCCCCTGTTCTCCCGCTTTCCGGCTGCCCGCACCACCTTCTGCTCCTCCACATCGCACCGCTCCTCGGTCATTAACACCATCGCCACCGCACAACACGCTCCGCCGCCTCAGGGACCTCAATCGCCGCACCTACCCGCGCAGCCCCGCCCCGAGGCGGGTCTTGTCGCCGCCATGCTGGAGCCAGAGAACGGGTGTAGCGTGGGGCGCTGTGGAGTCGCGTTCCGCCGGTTTCGGACTGGCTGTAGCTGAGAAGGGGCCCATCCCGTCGCGAGAGTCGGGTTCAGCGTGGCCCATCCCTTGCGTGCCTTAAGTGGTTCAGCCGGGACTTTGCTGTGTGAGGCGGTGCTTCTCGTGGAACCGAGCAAAGGGCGCCTTCAGTGAGCGAGCGGGGCCCCGAGGTGAGGGCAGCCGGGCCGGCCAGCGAGCGGCGCGTGGGGCTGCTTGCCCCGACTCACCAAACAGGCTGTATTCCAGTGTCCAGGTAGCTGTACCAACACGAATTTGTGTGGTGACTATGTGGCCCTCCCACCTGCGGCTGCCTGCGGTGGCTTTTTGTTTCCAGAGCAGCTCGGGCTGGTTTGTCTGCTCGGGAAACGATCTGGAGCTGTACAAAAAGCAGCGAGCGTAGCCTTCACCTGACTTTTAGGCTGTTGAAACAGGGAAGTACAAAATGAAATACACTTTTTTTTTGTTCAGCAGTAAATTTAGTTCTGCTTTGTATCTCAGCAACATTGACCATGATGGCAAGTAATAATAGCAAGAAGGAAATATTTTGGATAAATATTTCACAGTGGCCAGTTAGAACTGGACTAGTGGTGGGCAGCTTGCCAATGGAACTTCCCAAACCAAAAGTTCAACCAAAGAAAGAAGTGATGATGAAGAAATGACCACCAGCGATCTCAAAGCCCACTACCACGTTGTTGTGTGCATGCACAACGTAGACGTAAACCTATTAAAGTAGTTCTGGGAAATGTTATGAATATGTATATAATTTACTAGAATTATAATGACTATATATATTAAGTGATAATCTAATCACAGCCTGGTTGTTGCTGGGACGAGGACGAGGTGGAGATATCCCCCATGTCTCCCAGGGCTGCAATAAAGAATACCTGCTTGCCAACACAAACTTTGTTGGTGAGTTTCACTGTTGTGGAAGCTGCATGCCCTCAGGAAAGTTAAAGGCATCTCCTGATGCAGATACAAACCAGCAGCATGCGAGAAATGTTTTTGTTACTTGGTTTATACCTGAGTCAGTGTTCAATTTGGCGAGCTGTTCGCAAAGTGAAGATGGAGTCTGTGGCTATAATGATACAATCTAAGGAAGGCCAGTCTTGGGACAGACCTCAAACTAACATGTCTAGAAAAAGTCCTGTTTTCAGGTTTTAATGTGGTATTATTAATTCTAATTAAAATTAAATATCTAATTAATTAAATCACTTAAAGTAAGATGAGAACATGTACATGAGTGGCCTCCTGTTACGGGACATCAGGGTAGGAGATAGATACTGATGTACATTTCAGATTAAAAGATATATGAAGCAATTCAATCACCTTCCAGTGGTACTGTTTGGATTGCTTGATGCTTTGAATCATACACTGGTTTGGGTTGGAAAGTACCTTAAAGCTCACCCAGTTCCAACAGCCTGCCATGGGCAGGGACACTTTCCACTAGACCAGATTCTTCGAAGCCCCAAACTGGCCAGGGAATACTTACACTGTCTTTTGAAGATGCAAGAAGTAAGTATCAGGTATTGTAATATATTCAGAGAATCGGTAAGAAGAAAGAGGTGTTAATGGTGACAGGCTCAGGACTGCCACAGCTGCTTGGGCACACAGATCCTACAGAAAATGTGAGAGTGCTGTATGGTCTTGGCTAGGCGGTATGTGATATTAACTAGCTCTAGTCCAAGAAAATTTAGACTGTACCAAGCTGCGTAGAAATGAAGACATTTAAAATGCCTGTATTTATGGGAAACATAACTAACTAATGTTTATATATTATTTAAAGTAGAAACCAAGGCATACCTGGATGAGAAATGAGAAGTAATTTACATGAAAGATTATTCAGATCTGTTAGGTCCTGCACCTGTGAAACTTCGCTTGCTGCCTCTGTGCAGCACCTGAGCAGATTTGGTGCTGCATTGCAGAGCCTCTCTCTCCCTTTATGCCAGACACAACTCTGGTGATATAGAGGCACCCCATTTACCCAAGTGATAACAGGATAGGCCCTGTTTCAGCTCTCTGGGCTGTGAGTAGAGCTGGAACTGAAAGAGCCAGGGAAGGCAACATTGGCATCCTGTGTCTGCTTGGACCCAGGGCCCTTTGCTGGGGTGCAGCAACCTCTGTGAGGCCTTGGGTTCCCTGGGAATTATTCTCATATCAGTGTATGCTACCAACGCATGCACAGTGTGTTTGAAAACAGGAGGTAAAGTGACTGCCTACCCTTCATCTCATTTTTGGAGGCTTTCCGTTACACTAGAAAGGTATTGGTTGCTATTTTAGTGCCAATTTTGAGGCCAAGTCAAACTGTTCTGCAGTCATTCTACCCACTCCAGCAGAATAATTCTGGGTTACAGTAGGCAAAAATCTGACATTTTAGTATTTGAACAAATAAATCAACTGTCTTTTGAGTGCTTATATTCTCAGTATCTGGAAGGTTTAGCTGCAGGAAATAAATGCTGTCACTGAGTTTTTTGTTCACTCTTCCCCAGAGGTTCCTGTCTCTGCCACAGTGGTAGAGATGTGTACTGGGAAGGAGCTAGTTGGTCCCTGGAATAGAGTCTCTGTTTCAGTTTTATCTGGCTCCATTCCCAAGGTATGCAAAGCACTCTGTTTAATTAGTCAAGTCATTTAGTGTAGAAAACCCCCTATATTCAACTAAATTGATATCTGCAGCACCGTAAAAATGAGTCATTACTAAATACTTGGTTCCACAAATACTTGGTTAAAAAACGAAAGTGAAGCATTTGCTAGTAACATTCATACTAGGTAAAAATATTATTATTATTTAACATTATGATATTATATAATTATTATTATTATATCACCACCAGGAAAAAAGTAGAATATGGAGACATGTTCTGTAAATGCAAAGTCATGGAAATGGGAGTCAAAAGGGTCCTTGACTCTAATCCTGGCTTGGCAGCTCATTTGATGCACTGCATTAACCAATTAAATACAATAGTTGTGTTTTTCAGCTGTGATCTGACGTTAGTATTTACCTATCTTTTGTGCACAGCAGAATAACAGAAAAACTGTATGACAAGTTGTAACAAAAACTATGAAGATTGTTTTGTCTCTGCTAGGTTTTGTTTGGACACAAGACAGGTTCCGTGCATTCAAGTTTTCTCTCTGTAGATATTTTTTAATGAACATTTGATATACAACCCACATTTGATTATTGCTAAGGTTGATGTTAACATACACACCATGTGTGACACTCACACAGCTGGTGGTCAGCTGATGTATATTGCTTAAAAATCTTATTCTCTTGTGTTCAGTGTACTTTTTTCACAGTCTTTCTGAAGGCTGGCCAAAACTGTGAGGCCTAAGGTTCTTCTAAAGTTTAACAGATCTGGATGCAGGGTATTGACTCACATTACAGAGGTGGGTTCCAAAAGGGAGGTTGATATCTATTGTGTTGCCAGTGTTTTGATCTGGACTACTGGAAAATGTTTTATTTTAATGTCAGAGCAAGTCTGTACTTTCATGCTGATAAAATACTGCATACACATGTGGCCAGTACTTTTATCCATACAAATCTCTCATCTATTATGCATGGCTGACATGTCCTTTATAGCTCCAGAGTCTTAATTTGCTTCTGAAATCAGTTCCGCTCCATGTCAGGAATAACATGCTGCCATGGTGATAAACTGTGAGCTTCCCTGTCTGAAATGTTAATACCCCCCTGAATTCTGGCAGATGTGTGCTTATCCACATGGTGCCAATTGCAGTGAGTGGAAAACAGAGGTATATAAAACTTATGCATATAGTCAGATTTTGTCCTCAGGTATGAATAATTAGGACGAACAAGAGCAATCATAGATCTATCTGTATGCTCTAAGTAAATAGGACCGTATTGAAAATAGTACCTAACAATGCAGAGCCTGCATTTCTTTCTCCCCAGAGCATTTTTCTTCATTTTTCATGTAAAAAAAAAAAAAAAAAACTTGGAAAAAAGTGTATCATGGCAGTGACAAACACATGAAAAGCAAGTTTGATGACAGCTCAAGCTTCCCTGGCCAGTTTGGATGGGGCTTTGAAGAACCTGGTATAGTGGAAGGTGTACCTCCCCATGGCAGGGGGGACAGAAATAGAAAATCTTTAAAGTCTGTTCTAAACCCTTTCTATGCTTCTGTGATCATGCATTTTCTTATTAGATTGACTAGTATTTGCAGCTTGCTATTCCATCTTTTCTACTGATAGAGTTATAGTTTCACAGCAGGGTTTTATGATCATATTATTATTACTGAAACAGCAATTGAGTGAGCTGGATTTCTAGAAGGCCTGTCCTTGCCACTTGCTACTTGGCAGGCAGGTTGATTATTGAGAAATCTGATGCAAAGTACTCTGTTCTTTGTAAGGGCTTATCACATGCTGTCAGAGCATATATAGTAGCCTTTTTTTGTGTACTGGTTATCAAGTGGTAAATAAAAAAGTAGGTAAATCTGTCTGCCCCATGTTTTGGGTTGGACAGAGAAACGAGGGCAAACTTTCTATTACCCAAATTAGAAGTAATTAAACATCACCTACTTGTGCTGAAGCCTCCATATGCTACTCTGTGTACATGTGTTACATGCCTAATTGGAGGATGAGATCAAAGAGAGGCATAAAACCCCACATGTAGATGTTTTTTAAAAAGCAGGTTGTAAGGGACTAACTCTAGGTAAGAGCCTTTGAGGGCTTGTCCTGGGTTCAGCTTAAACCATGACAGGGCTCTAATTAAAATTTCTGATTCCTCATTCTCTGTTCAAACAGACATTATCTCTTTGACATTTGAGTTGGAAGAAAGAATGTTATGCAGGTAAAATACTAAAAAGACCTAATAACATTTCAAAAGAGAAAAAATGAGGCCAGCAGACTTATTTATACTTATGACCCAATTAGTGATATGAGCTATCACCCCACATATCTGTGCACAGCTACAAAGAAATGTAATTCAGCTGCACAAAGACATGTAGAGGTGCCCCTCCAAATCACTCTTCAGGGTAGCTGCACACTGAGCAGATACTAAGGATAGTGCTTGGTAAAGAATTTTCAAATTGGTTAAGAGCTAGTAAATGTCTAAAGCTATTCTGAATACCTTATTTTATTCATAAGGAGTTGACATAAATTCCATGGATGTTTCCTTGTCTCTCTCCTGCAGTAGATGGGGTAGGATAAGTAGTAAATGCTGGTAACCCTCTGATGCCACATTCCCTCATGTACCAGTGCTGTCTAAAATGTGCATGATTTATCCAGAACTCTTCATTACAATGAATCCCATCTCAATTGAAGTCCACAATCCACAAGAGTTCACCCTCCCAAAGTAAGAAAACAGATTTCCCCTTAGAAACTGTTTGCAATTGTTCTATCAGCAAAGTCTTCAGCAGTATTCATTCATGTTGAGTGTTCAACTTCCATGAATACTCCTTGTGATTATTGTAGCTTTTATCTTGAAACACAATTTAGTGAGAATTATAAAACAAGCATTTCATATAGGCCAAAACACATATCAGAACATTTTGTTAAATTCTCTGTTCAAAGCTTACATTTGTTTTATGCAGTGACCCACTCATATACCATAGACAGTATTGGATGACCTTGCAGAGGTCATTTTAAGACTTTGTGTACAGTTCTATATGCACTCAAAGCCCTACTTCAGTGTAAACAAAGAGAGAACAAAATTGCCTCCTTTACAAATTTCTCCTTTACAGTAGTGCTCCCCTTTCCAGTTCAATCAGTAACATAAGTGAAATTACCAACTCTGCATGCACTGCCATTTCATATTAAAAGCTTCCTCATCAGGGTATTATCACCGGTGTATTTGTCCACAGGCTGTCCCCTGTTGCTGCCTCCTGTGCTGTCCTCCCCAGAATAAAGTACATACAGAACACTCAAAACACATCAGGATTTACCTTATAAATACTGATCCAAAACTTTCTGTCGGGCTGACTGGAGTGTCATTACTTAACTTTCGGAAGCTGTTTTGAGTTTGAAAATGGTAAACAGAGTCCTCTAAGGAACTCCTTTTCCTCCTCATTTTAATGAAGTTAGCTTGGAAGTTCAGTTCCAGTATGCTCCTTCAAACGCACAACTTTTCACTGCTGTAAGAAGTGCAATGCTGCTGTGACTCCAGCTCAGGTTAGGTTTTAAAATCAGTTAATGAGTAACATATTCATGTGACATCATAAACTTGTTTTCTTTTTTCTCCGCAGCACTTCATAGGTTTACTTGGAAACAAAAATAATCAAATCTAGGTGCACTGTGTCTTTGGAATGTCATTATTAACAGCAATAACTTGTTTTAATGAATTAAGAAAAAGAGGTAATGTAAAATAAACTGTCTCAAATGGTGTGTCATTAACATGTTTGTACCAAAAACTTTAACATGGTCTGTCATAAATTATGCTTTGTGAATTACCTACCTCACTCTGAAGTTTGAGTAACATGATTGTTTAGCTTTCAGAGATGCCTGTATCCACCTGTCCTGACATGTCAGAACTATTAGATTGCGCTTCTCTGGTGACACATTGATGCACATATGTGCATGTAGCTTCAGTAAAGTCAAGTCCTTGCGGTTCAGCTTAAATACAGATAATCTTTTAATTCTCAGTGCACCAAAACTGAACTGAACAAAATCAGTTTATTTGTGAAGCAATACACATTCATTCGGACTGTTCCCAGGTTTTACTCGTATGCTCAAAGACGTCTAGTTAAATTGCAATGTCTTTCTCTGTGTGGGTTTTTTTTTTTTTGTTTGTTTTTTGTGATTTATTTTGTTCCTGGTTTCTTTGCATGACTGTGTTTTAAAATATAAAATGTGTTTTGTGGTTAGTATTTAGCAAACTGTAAGGAAATCATAAATGTCAGAAACAACAGGAGAAAAAATAGCTATCAAAAGCAGGGTTAGTATAATAGCTAAGAAGGAATGGTATAGACAAAACAGCAGTTTCCTTGGAAGGAAAGATTCTGCAAAAATGTGAAAAAACTTGAAAGAAAAAAGGCAGAAAAAGAATGAAGTATGCACTCTTTATTTTCTTAGGGATTTCCTAATAATAAATTGAACGCTTGTACTTAGGAACAGTATTTAAGCTGCTTGGAAATTGAGTTGGACTTCCTGTTTTTCCTGAGTTAAACGTTCTTAATTAATGCCTCCTTCAGTACCTGTGCTATGCGTCATTGTTTTCCTAGGCCTTTTTGTTACCCTGATTCTGCTTGATCTTGTGTGATTGCAGGCTACAAACAGAAGGCTGCCTAGGTAGGCAAAGTCTCTGTACTTTATTCCTTCTCCATAAAAAAAGCAGTATAACCTTCAACAAATACAGTAAAAAAAAAATAATCTATTTTCCTTCTCTAGTCACAAGGAGAATTGGCCTTGGCTTTATGTTGTTGTTCACGTCTATCCACTTAGGATAGGAAGTCTTTTTTCTTCTAGAAGAAACAAACATCCTTAAAACTGATTAGAACTCTTAAATGAGATAGTGAACTCTGAAGTTATTAATATGAAGTATTTATCTTTGAAAACAATCTATTTATATAATAAAATGTAATAAAACCCTTTAAAAATGGCAACTATGTTACTTCTGTATGTTAAAGAGCAAGTACACAGAGAGGGCAATTTAATTTTTGCCTGAATGGGTAACTACAGGAACATTTTTAGCAAGGAGCAACCATGACACAATTTCCTCCTCTCAATTTTATGTGACTTTGCTGTTGTCCACAAACCTGTTAAGTTCTCTCACAGAGCACCATACTCCCCTCTAAGTTACTGTATTCCATTGTATATGCTACCTCAGGCTAAATCTATGCTTTCCAATCTGCAGTTATATGACCACAATCACGTGTCTGTCCTGGAAGATTTCTAGCTTTGTCCATGCTAGTACTATACTAATGAGGCTAGGTACTTCGCTGGTGAGTTAAATGCTGTTGTGGCTACACAGCTGGTATTACTGGGCTAGTTTAGGAGTAGGTCAGGGACTGACTACATAGAATCATTTAGATTGGAAAAGACCTTAAAGATCAAATCCAGCTGCAAACCTAGCACTGCCAAGCCCATCAGTTGAACTGTGTGGCAGTGACATTGGCGTTATGTATGGCCATATGAGACAAAACAGGCTTGTGTGACAGTGCCATGAGACTGTTACTGCTGCTGCTTATTAAGAGGGCTCATCTTTCTTGAGTGTTGCAGCAGTAATTGCCTGGATTGCTGGAAAGAAGATGATCAGGCCTTCAACATGCATTTCAGGGGGGAGCAGAGTGGTACAAGGGTGGTACTGAAGTCATTATATGCCCAAAGGATGTAGTGTGCCTCTCTTTAGTATAAGGCTCAGACAAACCGAGTTTACCATTGATACCTAGTGCCACCGCACAATTGTGATCTTGAGATGATTTGGAGATTGTTTTGGGGCTGGAAAAAGAGGAGATGGCAGTTTCCAGTTAGGATCCCAAGAGGAGTGATGTGATGGTGCCTTTATAAAAGACCTGAATTCATGCCATTCTTAGTGGAAGGGAATCTAAGAAGTAGGATAAGCTTCAGGATTGCCCTATTTTGATGCAAGTCTATGCAAACTTTGTGCTTTATAATCAGTATGAAAATTTTTAAAGCAGTCAATCATACACAGTCCTTCTGATTCCTGGTACCTGAAAATTTTCCAGGGGAGGTTTAGATACCTACAGAAATGCCACCTATAAAGGCATGTGGCAGATACAGTACTTACTTTTTTTAGCTTCTTGCTTCAGACCTCTAAGCAGTAGCTAACAGACACCAATATCTTTTTCCTTTCTGAAGCAGTGGATCAGGTGTGGAGAGAAGTTGATACCCCTGATGGTGTGGCTATCTGCTGTACGCAGAATTTTCCCCAGAGAATTGTTCTTCGTGTTCTGAAGAAATTAGTACCTCAGTGGCTTGTAAGCTTGAGTACATGTTTTGGTTATCTCTTTCTGTCTCATATAATGAAAACAGCTTTTCCCCTTCTTTTCCTGTAATCTACTTTTCTTCAACCGCATATGTATATTTGGCCAAGTGTATCCTTATTTTTCTCAGTTATCAAACTGTGCCCTTTAATTCTGACCTTAGTCACTGACACTGTTATCTCCTACCCATGAGACTGTATCTTGTGGAGTCTAGCAGTATTACAATTGGTTCTGATAGGCGGGGGGGGGGGAGGGGGAAGTGGTTGGTGTCCTTGAACATCACACAATTTTAATCTCTGTCTGCAGTGACCATTGTTGAAAGGTTAGAATTTGTCCTGAAAAATTTACAATTTTCTTTTCTCCTTTTAGCCTCATGACTACTGTGAATTATTTTTTTTTTTTTTTTAAGTGAGTTACCCCGGGAAAAGAAATGGTAGTTTATTTTTGCTTTCTCAATTCCTGAAGTATTTTTTCTGAGAAAAGAAATGGCAGGAAATACATTAGCAATACTCATCGTGTTGCTACTATTTTAAGTCCCAGGCCTGTAAATTTGAATAAGACTGCACATAATAAGAGGCTTATAAAAGTTGGAAGCAAGGACAGGCGGCCTGGGAAGAATACAGGGATGTTGTCCGGGAAACTAGGGACCAGGTTAGGAAAGCCAAGGCCCAGTTAGAATTCAACTTGGCTAGGGATGTGAAAGATAACAGGAAGGGATTCCATAGGTACATTGCAAATAAAAGACAGACTAGGGACAACGTAGGCCCTCTCCAGAAGCTATCAGGAGAACTGGCTACCCTGGATTTGGAGAAGGCTGAGGTTCTTAATGGGTTACTTGCCTCAGTCTTTACTAGCAAATGCTCTGACCATGCCACCCAAGTCTTGGAAGACAGATGCAGGGACTGTGAGAATGAAGACCTTAGGCCCACTGTAGGAGAGGATCAGGTTCAAGACCATCTTAAGAACCTGAACATGCATAAGTCCATGAGACCTGATGAAATCCATCGAGGGTCCTGAAGGAGCTGGGAAATGAAGTTGCTAATCCATTGTCCATCATATTTGAAAAATCATGGCAGTCAGGTGAAGTTCACAATGACTGGGAAAAGGGAAATATAACCCCCATTTTCAAGAAGGGGAAAATGGATGACCCAGGGAACTACAGACCAGTCAGTCTCACCTCTGTGCCTGGCAAAATCTTGGAGCAGATTCCCCTGGAAGGCATGCTAAGGCACATGAAAAACAACAAGGTGGTTGGTGACAGCCAGCATGGCTTCACCAAGGGGAAATCTTGCCTGACCAAGGTGGTGGCCTTCTATGATGGGGCTACGGAACTGACAGACAGGAATAGAGCAGTTGACGTCATCAATCTGGACTTGTGCAAAGTGTTTGACATTGTTCCGCATGACATCTTTGTTTCTAAATTGGAGAGACATCAATTTGATAGGTGGACCACTCGGCGGATAAAGAACTGACTGGATGGCTGCACGCAAAGAGTTGTGGTCAATGGCTCAATGTCCAGCTGGAGACCAGTAACAAGTGGTGTCCTTCAGGGATCGGTGTTGGGATCTGTCTTGTTCAACCTCTTCTTTGGTTACATGGACAGTGGATTGAGTGTGCCCTCAGCAAGTTTGCTGATGTCACCAAGATGTGTGGTTTGCTTGATATGCTGGAGGGAAGGAATGCCATCCAGAGGGATCTTGACATACTTGTGAGGTTGGCTGATGCCAACCTCATGAAGTTTAACCATGCCATGTGCAAGGTCGTACACCTGGGTCGAAGCAATCCCAGGCACAGCTACAGTCTGGGCAGAGAAGAGATTCAGAGCAGCCCTGCAGAGAAGGACTTGGGGTGTTGTTCGACAAAAAACTTAACATGAGCCGGCTTCGGTATGTGCTCGCAGGCCAGAAAGCCAACCATATCCTGGACCGCATCAAAATGAGCATGACCAGCAGGTCAAAGGAGGTGATCCTGCCCCTCTACTTTGCTCTTGTGAGACCTCACTTGATTATGTACAGTTCTGGTGTCCTCAGCAGAAAAAGAACATGGACCTTTTTGAACAAGGCCAGAGGAGGGCCATGAGGATGATCAGGGTACTGGAGCACCTCCTGTGTGAAGACAGGCTGAGAAAGTTGGGGCTGTTCAGCCTGCAGAAGAGAAGGCTGTGTGGAGACCTCAGCAACCTTCCAGTACCTGAAGGGGGCCTATAAGGATGCTGAAGACGGACACTTCCTTAAGGACTGTAGTGATAGAACAAGGGATATAACAGGGTGAAACTTAAACAGGGAAAGTTTAGATTGGATATAAGGAGGAAGTTCTTTACTGTAAGGGTGGTGAGGCACTGGAATAGGTTGCCCAAGGAAGTTGTGAATGCTCCATCCCTGGCGGTGTTCAAGTCCAGGCTGGACAGAGCCTTGGGTGACATGGTTTAGTGTGAGGTGTCCCTGCCCATGGCAGGGGGTTGGAACTAGATGATCTTAAGGTCGTTTTCAACCCTAACTATTCTATGGTTCTCTTATTAGTCTGATATGATCCTTAAATAAGTGATTGGGGGGGGGGAGTGACAAGATAACATTTCGCTAGTAGCCTAGGGCACAGTGTTTATGGTTTTGACTCACATAATTTTTGTTTTCTGTGTTATATAAAGAAGCAGCTGCTCGGATTCAGAGCTGACATTGTCTTTCGTGCTTTGGATGACATCTATTTTTTTTCTGTTTTGCTGCCTGGACCAAGCCCTTGCAAAACCTAGTATTTTTTCTATGAATTCTACATTCGAAAAGTGCACCTTTCCACAGATAATTCCAGAATGAAATATGGATCAGATATAATTCACTATAAAATCAGTTTGGACATTTTTAGGTAAGTTTTACTTTTAGGTTCCTATATTCTATTCCTCTTTCTAATACTAGATTTCTTGGTTTTCCTCTCGAGCTTGTATTTGATCTTTTCTACCCTATGCTTAGTCTGAAAGCAGTGAGATACACTCAGTTTGTATGCAGTGAGTTTTGAGTTGTGCCTGTTTCTGCTTAAACTTGTATCAGTACTTCGTTGAGTATGTGGAATGCTGCAGGCATATACCTAGGATTTCTGTGGTTCCTTCTGTGCTGCTCTGAATGAGGAATGAGAGCAGAACTGGTAGAATCAGAAACACCTTTATGGAGCAAGGAGACAACAAACTTAAAGAGGTCATGTGAAGTGAGAGGTAAATGAAAATGTAGCTAAGAAGAATGGCAGCTGTGGGTGCAGAGGAATGAACTGAATGATGTGGTGTCTATGTTTATGAAAGCCAGTGACTAATTTTCTCTCTTTAAAACTATGTATTTTTTGCTCTCTTGACATGGTGGTCAACTCAGCAGATGTAGTTGTGCTTGCTCCATTGTATGAATGCTCACCTTTCTCCCCTGTAACTTCTGGAACCACATAGATGAGACTTACTTACCCACATGGAGTACTTGGGTGTATTGTATTTAGGAGCTTCTACTTCCAGGCAGTAAAGAGTTTTTTAGAAAACAAACCCACACCCAATGAACTTGAAAGAAAGCTGCTGGAGTGGAGAAGTGAGTCTGGTGGGGTTATGAAAAGCAACTCTGACTCGGAAGATGAGGTTTTGTAAAATTTTCTTATAACAGTAGGAAACCCTGAAATCTATAATTTTGGTGTATGTGTGGCTTTAATGCTTGAGCACTAGAGGCTGATAAATATGACAAAGAGTGCCTGAGTTTGTTGTCCAGTGTGAGAGACTTGAATTAACAACAACAAAAAATTAAAAAAAAAAAAAAAAGCCGCAAGGACTCCTGCTACTAATAATATCTGGTCTGAGTGGCTTGGGTGAGAATGGGAATATAGACTCTGTGGTAGTAAAGAAGAGAATGTAGGCATGTGAAGTAAATAAGCTACTGCATGAGACTTTTGCAGGCTGCTGCTTATTTGAGTGAATAGCCCATTCTTTGCCTTATGGATGTTTCCAAGATATGCTTTAAAAAAAGTAAAGAACTTTTGTGAATAGCTGCATTTCTTATTCCTGAAGTGATGTCTAGAGGCTTGCAGCACTGAAGTCTAAGTATTAAAAAATAGAAATTGATTCTTCTCTTCTTCCTCTTCCTCTTTGTAGTGTAAGAGGACAATAATAAACACACACACAAAAAAACCACAAAGTTTTTATTTACACATTTGAATATGGTGAGTTTGTGAAGGTCATATTTTCAAAGCAGGAACAGTGAGGATTACAGCCAGGCCTGTAGTAAAATGTTGCTAAGAATGAGGAGTTTACTCAGTATCTTACCAAGCTAGTGGCTTCTGATGTGAAAGGGAGAAATAAATTCAGTAAGCAGAGTTGTAAAATACTGATTTCTGCTTACCTGTAGTACTGTAATCTCTAGGTGAGCTTATGCTACTGCCTTCTATCTAGATCTCGTCTTTATCAAACACTTTGTAAATGAGATACTGCACAGTGTAAAATACCATTGCTGACTGTATAGTGACACACCATCTCAAGGACTGCATGGCCCAGTGAATAAAACAGGAATTCCAGTAATGCTTAGCTAGTGTAGCGCTAGGTAGACTTGTGAGACACTTGATGTCAGTGAGATAGCAGTTGGTAATACAGTTGTTGGTAAAATAACAGGCCAGCTGTAATGTCAGTGCAGCAAATCCTTAAAATGGAAAGGACATTTGAGACATTATACTGCCCCCTCTGTCCCAATAAACAGAAGCTTCATCAGATCAGACTTCTAATGAGATCAGTGTCAGGCATCCCTGTGCTGCAACAGTGAGTGAACTTCATTTATAGCTGGCAAAAAACCTTGCTTAATATGAACTTGCCTACAGTAATCAGTAAAGACAGTCTGAACCGAACCATCATGGATTCGGTTACTTGGATTTTTTCAGGCTAGCCCATAAGGAAAGTAAGCAAATCCAGGAAACTTAAGCACTTTAAAACTGATTTTCTTTATAATAAAAGTGGCAGCATACTGCTCTGGTGAACTGCTGATCAGAATATGGGCCCTGCTGTTATATTCCATAACTTACCATATATTTCTATTGTATTTAACACAAACAGTAGGAGAAAGAGTTGGAGAGACAACTTTAATCTCAAGTGATTGCACATATTTTTTTTTAAAAACCCTTTTCCTTTTGAATGTACTTTCAGAAATAAATTTCTACCCCCCCTGTGTATGCAGACATCTGTTTTAATCTGTCTTTCTCTGTGCAGCTGTGTTTAAAGCAAAACTGGTTTTAGTCAGGTATGAGAGTTAGAAGGAATCTTGTTAGGGCATCAGGAAAGATAAGGTTTAAGGTGTGGCTCTTTTTCCTTGAAGGCTGTTTTATCTTTAGCTATGTGTACACAGTTTAAATTACATAACCCTCATGTCTTTCCTTCTTGAAGGGCAAAGGAAAGCATAGATATTACGTTGTTCAGAAACTGTTTCAGAAGCAGACTTCCTCTTTGCAACCTGGACATTGTTTTGTTTGGTTTTGGTTTTGGTTCTCCCTTGATTTGCTTAACTTGTTTAATCCCAAAACACAGGTGTTGCACATGAGTTGCTGTTTATACCAGTCCTGCGTAGGGTATTATCTGGTCAACAAAGCAGGCTGTCTAGTGGGGCCACAGAGAAGAAAGGAGGCTGCAGCCCTCTTCTGCAGGGGTGAGGTGTTGGTCACATGTGTAGTTTTCTTTCTATTTTTGTCTTTTTTACTTTATATTTTTTTGTCTCTATCTTGTGGGTATACAGTCTGCAACCTAACAGGGTGATTTATTTGAAAGTACAAGTCAATGAAAACTGTTTGCTATGCCAGTATTTACCATTAAAGAGTTTGTGCTGCAACAGCTACTTAAAAAGAAATCGCAAATACGCAGTGAAAGGTTATAAAAATAGAGCCTCATTAGTCTAAAATACTCCTGTGCATGTTCTAATGAGGAGTTTAAAACATTGTACAAACAGCACCTAATGAAGTTAATGCCACCTTGGAGAGATGATTAACAGTAGACCTCATTTTACAATTACATTAAGTGAAACTTGAAGATGTGAGGGTATTTGGGGAACGTTAAAGGAACTCAGAGGATTCTAATTTAGTCTGTTGCCAACAGTGTGAGTGTTTTAAAAGCCTCTTCAAGCTGCCCATGTCATGTCGATAAGTGAGGCTTCAAAACTTCAACTCTTCAGTTTGACCAGCAATACAGGACTATGTCTTTGGGGTCCCTAATACTTCAAATGAATTACATGAAGTCACTGTTCAGCTCAATCCATGTAGGTAGCATTGCCTGAAGGAGCTGAAAGATGACGGCTGCCGGTCGATCGCTGAGGTGAGTAGCTCAAGAGAGGACACCCTGAACACCGGAGCGGGGGGAGATCAGCGTCCAGAAGCCTCAACTCAGAGCGACAAGAACCACCGAGGGAGCCCCAAGTCCTCGACAGGACCTGCCCAGGAGCCGGCAGCTCAGCTGACGCGAGCAGGGACTCACAGGGGGCGGAGCCAGGAGGAGCGGCACCAGCCCTGACTGGGTAAAAACCTGCCCCAGGGAGCGCGAAGAACAGAGCGGGTCGAGGCAGTTTGCTGGGGCAGGCGAGCGGGATGGTGAGCACTCGCCGCATGACCAGGGCTCGGTTTGGGCGCTTTGCTCTGGCTGCCCTGGCGGTGGCCACCGTAGGCACCCAGACAACGCCGATGAGAGGGGAGGCTGCAGTGCAGAGCTCGGGGTGTATTGAGTGCCTGCACTGCTCTGGTGAGGGAAAGGCGCACAATGGGCAGGGCTGCAGTCAGTGCTCCCTGGTGGAGGTCCTCCTGCAGCAGGTGGCTGAGCTGCGGGATGCTATTAATAGGCTGCAAGACGTCAGGGTAGCTGAGAGGAAGCAGGAATGCTTGCTCCCGGCCTAAACTAAACTGTGCAGGGTCCTCAACCTTTCCCTTTAGCTCATGGAGGAAAGAAGGAGGCTGTTAACCCGCGAGCTGGGAATTGGTGAAAAAAAAAAAAAAAAAAACAAAAAACCAAAGGAGGAAAAGGACAATTAAAAGCAAGGGACTTCCTCCTAAATCTGTTGTCCCCACGCAGAGCCACTTTGCTGTCCTGCAGGGGGCTCATGAGGAAACGCACTCATGCCAGAAACAGCCGGCTGATGCACTGGTAAAGATCTTACTGGTGATACCAGGAAAAAGCAGCGGGTTGTAGTAGTAGGGGATTCTACTTTGAAAGGGACAGAAACACTCGTCTGTCGGCCTGACCCGGTCTCAAGGCAGGTGCGTTGCCTACCAGGGGCATGGATCAGGGATGTGGCAGAGAGGCTGCCTGCTCTAGTAAGCCGCACGGACTATTACCCACTTCTGGTGATACATGTGAGTGCTAGGGATATAGGTAGTAGTAGCCTGGGGAACATAAAGAAGGACTACAGAGCCCTGGAAGAGGTGGTTAAGGGCTCTGGAGCTCAGATAGTCTTTTCGTCTATTCTCCAGGATACAGGGGAGGACCTAAAAAAAGCTAGGAGGATTAGCCAGGTTAATAAATGGTTAAAAGGGTGGTATCATAGTCAGGGTTCTGGGTGTTGAACATGGGACCCAAGTTTGTAGGCCAGGTCTAGTGGGGGCTGGTGGAGCTGGTCTGCTAAAGAAGGGGAAGAGCAGTTTTGGTAGGAGGCTTGCCAGACTGGTCAAGGAGGCTTTAAACTAGATGTGTTAAGGGAGGGGGACATCATTCCATCCCAACACACCCAGTCAGAGTGCGCCCTCACCAAGTTTGCCGATAACACCAAGCTGTGTGGTTCACTTGAGGGAAGGAAAGCTATCCAGAGGGACCTTGGACATGCTTGTGAGGTGGGCTGATGCCAACCTCATGAAGCTTAACCATGCCAAGTGCAAGGTCCTGCACCTGGGTTGGAGCAATCCCAGGCACAGCTACAGGCTGGGCAGAGAAGAGATTCAAAGCAGCCCTGTAGAGAAGGACTTGGGGGTGCTGGTTGATGGGAAAATGAACATGAGCCGGCTTCAGTGTGCGCTTGCAGGCCAGAAAGCCAACCGTATCCTGGGCTGCATCAAAAGGACCATGACCAGCAGGTCGAAGGAGGTGATCCTGCCCCTTTATTCTACTCTCATGAGACTTTACTTGGAGTATTGTGTGCAGTTCTGGTGTCCTCAACATAAAAAGGACATGGAACTGTTGGAACAAGTCCAGAGGAGGGCCACGAGAATGATCAGGAGACTGGAGCACCTCCCATATGAAGATCGGCTGAGAAAGTTGGGGCTGTTCAGCCTGCAGAAGAGAAGGCTGCGTGGAGACCTCAGCAGCCTTCCAGTATCTGAAGGAGGCCTATAGGGATGCTGGGGAGGGACTCTTCATTAGGGACTGTAGTGATAGGACAAGGGGTAATGGGTTCAAACTTAAAAAGGGAAAGTTTAGATAGGATATAAGGGAGAAATTCTTTCCTGTTAGTGTGGTGAGTCACTGGAATAGGTTGCCCAGGGAGGTTGTGCTCCACCCCTGGCAGTGTTCAAGGCCAGGTTGGATGAGGCCTTGGGTGACATGGTTTAGTGTGAGGTGTCCCTGCCCATGGCAGGGGGTTGGAACTTGATGATCTTAAGGTCCTTTCCAACCCTAGCTATTCTATGATTCTATGGTAGTTTTGATCTGCTCATCTGTGCATGCATTCATCAGGTAATGGTAACTGCAGTTTTTAGCAGCCTCCTTTACATATCTGTTTTAATAATCTTATGTCAATTTTTCCTATTCCTTGAAGGAAAGTGATCAAAATCTAAAAAAGATTAGTGCAACAAAACTGGCAATCTGTGGGGAAAGCATCTGTAAATAATATGATTAGCATATGCAGAAACGTGAAAAAATAAGGAAACACTTTTAAAACCACTATTAGATCTGTCACTATGTAACAAGCATTTGTACTTCCCAGTGGTACATAGGTTATAATTTTAAAAGAATCAGGCTCTTCATCCAGATCATTACTCTGTATTATGCTGTATTGAAAAATATCTTCTATAGTGAACAAAAAATTTAACAAAT